>NC_092429.1:14438462-14746240 GCF_036169615.1 Heliangelus exortis | reverse complement strand
TTTGTTTCGTTCTCATTTTTCTAAATGGTGTATTTGAAAGCTTACAGATCAAGTTTTACTCTTGCTGTTGTTCCATTTAGATACAGAATTGGTCTAATTCTTAATTTTACCAGGAAACTTAATGAGAAAAAAGATGTGTTTAGCTGCAGTTACAACAAGAAGAACCATGAATTGTGCTGATCCATATATGGAGAAGCTGGAAAAAGCTTTCCCCTCTTCATTACTAGTTTAAAAGCTGTGCACAGTGTCGGATTGAAATATTTTGTATGCTTGCATAATAGGCAGAATATAAATTTTGACATCAGTTGAGCTGAAACATTTCGGCTTTGGTTTCTGAACACACGTCTTATTACCGTAACATTTTAAATTTAAATAGTGATTTATTGAATTTTTTTTACATAGAGTAAAAAGTGAAGGGAATTTATTTTTAAATTCAACACCATATTGAAGCTTTTTGGGAAGGAACCATTGTCTTGTTCTGTATTTGAGTGGAGGAAAAGAATTCTGATAGATATATATTAGAGTGATAACTGAGAGTAGGTAGCATTTTTCTGAATGATTGTTTGTTCTAGAACTGGAAGTATGTGCCTGACCTGCGTATCTCTAAAAGCTTTGTATTTATTTAAAATTAGTTCATTACTGTAACAGGTAGCGATGTTGAAAACTTGCACTGTGACACTGAACCACTGGTTGTGTAGATACCTGCGTGTGAAACAGTATGTTACTAAAATAAACACAGACACAAGGATCAAGGCCAAGTTTGAATAAAGGGGAGGCAATGCTTACAAATCAAGCTATCAATTGCAAGAAGTGCAGTTGGAAGCTTTACATGTAAATGTATAGTTTGGATGAGATTCAGTGAACATTTACAGTCAATGACTCCTGGCAGCACATTGGCTAATTTGGAGATGGGGAAAGGGTAGTTCTGAAGATGTGTGATAGGTGGCATGTCTCTGCAAGCAGTGGGATTATTGGAGTACACTGGAGGAGCTACTGGATTATTAATATTTCTGTGGTAAGCTTTTGCACATGGTTTGTTATGTAGATACCTGGATGGATGTTGAAAACAAAATTGAGTTTGTTCTACACATTTGCTGCTGCTGGGACCGAGGGGCAGCCGGGAGCTGATGGCAGATGTGTTGCTGGGTGCATATTTAGGCACACTGCATTTTCCAGGAGCCCTCTGTCCTGGGCCTTGTAGGCTGCCTTAACCAGTGCAGAAGGGCTTGCATTTCTACAGCAAAGCAGGAAGTGGCAGATATTTTTGTTTGTGGAAGTACAGCTCTTGGATGCTCTGTCTATTTCTGTCGCTGGGGCAGGGACTGCTCCTTGGGCTGCCTGCGCAGAAGCAAAGGGCTTTGGAGCAGCAGTCACTGCAGGAGGATGCCTGCCCAAGAAATCCTTGATCCAGACTGACTTCTTGGAAATCTAGACGTGACCCTGTGCCCACTGCAGATTAGTTCCCCCTTCTTTTGGTTGGTTCTTCCTTGGCATAGGAGTGAAATTGTATAAAGGGGAACCCTTGCAATGGTATGCTTGCATTTCCAGGCTAGGGGTGGGGGAGGGAATGTGTTTGCTGCCAAATCACTGAGGCTTTGCCAGAGATCTGCATCCTCAGCCCTGCTTTCACATTTTCCTCAGTTCAATGACTGACTTAGGCCCCACTGTGGCAAAGCACTTCAGTGGAGGTGCGTGCAGGCTGCAAAATGAACATGGTTAACTTTGTTAATCCTTAGAACCAAGTTAATACTTGAAATCACAAGCAATGTTCATATTGCAGTTTAGCTAAACAAGCAAACCTCATCTTTTTTAAAAAATCACCAAATGATTAATCTTTCATCAAATTAAATTGGTGGTGTTTCATATCTTATCAAGGATCTCCTCTGTCATTAATATACAAACCTAAAAAGAGGGTCAAAGGGAAGGTGCTCAAGTGACAGTCTTTTTCCTGTCTCCCTGTCTACAGCAAACTTAGCTGGATTTAAATTATTGGTGTGTAAATAATTTTTTTTGCTTAGTGTAATGTTGAAGCAGTATCAAATAGCTCCTCCCATCTGGAATTCCCAATTGCCGAGGGCTTTGCATGCAAACAGTTTGTTAATGAGAACCCAGTTATCCCTGTTCTGGCTTAATGGCTGAGCAGCCCTGTCTGGGTTGTCCTTCTCCACAGAAGAGCAGGAGGTGTATCCGAACCTCCATTCCCTGTTTTTAATTTGGATGTGTTTGCAGCTTTCATCCCAGACCCAGCAAAGGGGGAATGGCATTGCTGTGGAGGGAGCTGCTTGGGCATGCTCTGACAAGGGTTTCTAGTGCAAGTGGCTTTTTCCATGCATAATTAAGTGTTTGGTTGTTGCTTTAAACAAAATTGTGTCATTTTGGGAGCAGTCAGTGGAATTTCATTAGGTGTTGCATTAACTTTTTGTTGTGTATTGAGATGTTTGAAAACTTTTCTGTATTTCTTCTTCTTCCTTCCTTCCTTTCATCGTGATGTATTCTATTTTATTTCCCACAAACAAGAGGGGGAGGCTATTATAGGATGAGGCAATTATAGGATGAAGCTGGGAAGGACAGACTTTTTTGGAGGCTTATTTTGTGCAAGACGTTCTCACCTTTATTTTTTATCTAAATCTAGAAGTCAAGCTATATGGGGTATTCCATTGCCATTTAAGCAAAACGTTATACTAAAACCAGGGGCTATTTCTTCATCGACTTAAGAAAACTGTGGAAATACTGCACAGTGACTTTCCAAACAAAAATTACCTGTACTTGGCTGAGCAAAAAGCAGCCATTTCTGACTAAGCATGCATGACCTTTCAGCAGGGCTATCTCACTGCCATTTATCTAAATTACATGGTGTTAAAAATACAGCCAAACAAGCCTGGCTCTTTATTAATTATGTGGAGATTCTGCTTTCATGGGCTGAAATGTAATTTTATTATCACATCAGCTTATCTTGTGTCCTTTTGGATGAGGGCTAATGCAAATGTCACAATGCAGCATGTGATGTGTTTATCTGTCAGAAGCAAAACACTATTCTAAACATTTGTCTTTCCTTCTCTTTCTGCCTTTCTTTCTGGGAACAGATTTAATAGAAAATGTTTACATAGCTTCGAGGAGCAGGAAGGAGCCCAGGTCCCCCCAGGGCAGCGAGGTCCCTGAGCACAGGCTGCAGGTGAACAGCATCACCGTTTCCAAGAAGCGCAGCTGGCTGCAGCAGAGCACTCACCGGCCCCCTCCTCTGGAAGAAAGCGCCTGTAAGGAAGCACATGGGGCTGTTACTCTGGCACCCAAATCTCCCACCCCACTGCCTGACCCCTCAGTGTCACAGGCTCTTTCCACATCACCGGTGGGGAGGGACTGTCCCGTGAGAAGCCACGTGCCCCCTGGTGTCCCGCCAGGCCCCACCAGCCCTGCCGCCCCGAGGAGCGCGGCTCCGGACTTCGGCGAGGAGAACGATGCGGATGATGAAGGAGAAATTTGGTACAACCCCATTCCTGAAGATGATGAGCCCGACATGCCGAGGGTCCACCTTTCTGCTGTGAATTGCCCCGTTGCTGTGGGCTCCCCAATGGTGTGGTACAAAGCCCCCTGTGGGGGTGATGTGGGGCCAGTCATGGGTCCCCACGAGGGTCCCCCACACTCCATGGAGAGTGCAGGGGACAGCAGCTGGATGGCTCAGCCCAGTGAAACGAGCCAGGCTGATGCCGTGCAGCACCCGCAGAGGTTTTCCTGCAAGGGTTCTAGCATGCCAGCAGGAGAGGACAGTCCTGCCTTGAAGTGTCCTTCAACAGGTAAGAGATTCAGGAGCATGAAAATTTGATGTCCCCTGTTTTATTTTAGAGGAATAAAAAGCTGCTTGTATGTCTTCTGTCTTTCCCCTCCTTTTGTCTTCAAACTTCTGGTGGAAATGAATGTTGGATTCATTAAAAAAAGAATGATTGAAATTAGGAGGCTGATACCCAATGAAAGTAGAGCTGCACAGTGATTTCTCAGTTTGTTCATGGTATGTCCAGCTGTGGTTGTCCTCTGGGCTTTTTAGCCCCCACTTCCCTGAAGACAAAGATTTTACAAAGCAAGTTTTCTAAACCCTGGTAACCTGAGGACACGATGGGTTTCTTTCCTTTCTGTTAGCTGGTGTCTAACCCTGGGCTTGGATTCCAGCCTTAAACCTTCTTAATATCTGCTGAAGTTATTTTAACTTGCTGTCTGGGACTTTTTAATGAAGACTTTTTGGTAGTCCATGTAAACACCATTCATCACATCGCTTTTTGTAATTGCTGACTTGTTGACTGTCTCAGGCTAATCTAGTAGGTGGGAGACGAGTGGTTTCCATAGAAGCCAGCCTCTTTCTTCCTTGTTATCCTTGGCTGAGTGGTTGATAGTCACATTTTCATAATTTCATTAGTGTCTGAATTCAGCATCTTATTAAAGATTTTTCCCAGTCTATTAAAACAAAGATAAATTCACACTAAACAAAAGGAAGCAGAAAAAACCCTGACCCTTTCCACAAAGGTATTATTTTAAATTACTGATCTGTCTTAATATTGTCTTGACCTTGACTCTAGTATACTTTTGAGGATTAGAAATTCAGCATGAAATTCAGGAGATGGGGAATTCCAGGCTTCTGTCTTTAGCGCAAATTCATGCTTTCTTAGCACTGACATTCAAGAACCTGTATTTCTGTCTGGCTCAGCAGAAAGGACCTGAAACACTGGCATGGGAGCCTAGGTGTGCATTGCCCTCTGGAGAAGCCCCCCACCCAGCTTCCCTGTCCCGGGAGGCTTCTGTTCCCATGTCCCTGTGTGCCAGGAGCTGCTGTGCCTGGATCCTCAGTGCAGAGATTGCTTCTGGGAATGGGACTTGTTTTCAACAGCACCAAAGCAACTGTTGTCAGCAGCAGAAGAAAAAAAAGTCTTCTGGGAGCTCATGTACAGTTTGTTTTGTGGAAATGCTGTAGATACAAACATATTTTTAGTAGCAGAGTGTGTTAAAGTTTATTTATTATTTTTCAGGCATTTATTTTGGAAGACCTTTATAGCTGGCTTGATACTTTGACCAATTCTGTTGGCTTGCAAGACAGGTGAAAGATCAGGTTCTTAGTTAGATTTTATTGGTCAGTGGAGCTGTAGGCACTTTGGAGAGGTCATGGTTATTTAGGAAAGCTGGGTGTGTGTCTTGCAAACTGTTTCACCCCTGTATAGGTGAATTTTTTTAAAGAGTAAATCCCTTTATGTAAGAATAAAGTAAAAATTTGGTTTTATACTGAATTTTGGTTTTGTACTGAAGAAACCTTTATTTCACAAAGCAAATTTTCCATTTAAAGTGTCTCATGAAACCAGGAGAAATGTGATACTGGTTTCCCCTGACTGGCTTGTTATGTATGGAGTTAATTAAGCTGCTTTAAAGGCAGCTGTCCTTTTACATGTATTGAATAGTGATCACATTGAACAGATTAATTGATGATGAAGTGGATCCCTGCTGCTTAGTAATTGGCTTTATTATGGAGAAGAGGCTTAGTTCTTCGTTTTAATCCAGTTAAGGTATCCACAGTTATTTTCAGTCAAATTTAAAATGACAGCTCATCCATACAACATTAGTGCATGAAGGGCAACATGGCCAATTTAGCTTTATTTGTGTGAGGACCTCACTTGAATCACATAACTGGAGTGAAATCAATGTCTGAGTTATTGAAGAGCTGGGTACATTAAGCAATAGCTCCTGATGAACTTGCAGTTTCTGCTTTGGGGAAAATTCTGCTTACTTTTCTTACTGATAACATTTTTTATATGTCAGTATTGGTTAGCACTAGAGTCTAAAGTACTAGATTTTGAAAAGCGCAGACAAAAAAAAGTGGGGCACTATAAAACCAAAAAAAATTAGGTAGTTAATTTTGTCATTTGCTGTTTTCTTTGGAAAATGCAATAATTTTACCTTTAGAACTGTAAACATTGTTGCTTGCTTTGGATTTCCAACTTTGTGGAGAGAAAATGGTCATGGGTTTTTCCTTTTTCCTTTTATTAGTTTTAAGAGAGTTTATTTGACACAAGATTAAGAAAAAATAAAGAATTCAGTTACTAGTACTCTTTCCAAACACAGCAGTAAATAGATATTTCCTGTAAATGCTATCAATAAAATGGGTCATTGTTATAGAGGTGCTAATTTGCCCCAAGTCTTAATTTACACCACTAGTTCCTGGTATTAATCTGGTTACTTTCTCCAGTAAATGCCATTTATGTTAATAGGATTTGTCAGGTAATTCCTTAGTGTATAATTCTAGCCATGCTGGCTTTTAAAAAGGAACTGATTAAAAATAACACATCCCTTTAGCAGAGCTTGGGAAAATAGTTAATGTATTCTGTTTATGACAAATACACAAAAGGTAAGAGTAAGAAGATAATTTGGTTCTGATTAAGTGATGTCACAACCTAGCACCAGCATGTGCTCTCTGATCTGTGGGAGAAGAATTTAAGTGGAAAGGACCCTGGTTTTAATTTGATGTCTCCTTGCACAGGCAAAATGGTTATGACTGGAAAATAGGAATATTTTTGTTACGTATTGAATTTTTTCAAAATGCATTTATAGTTTTATGCATATATTAAGTGTTAATTCTCTTTGCAACTTCTTAGGATTGAGCTCTAACCAGATGTTTTTGTTAGGTATGTGTATTACCTGCAAAATGTAGAAAAAATGTCAGCTCCTATAGCAGGTTTATATTGTGGAGCTCTGAATAGTGCCCTCTGGAACATTTCTAATATTTTTGCTTTTGGGGGGGATTACTGTTGGGATTAGTGTCTACCTAATTAGAGGAATCATCTCACCATGTGTCTATCTCAGAGACATCCTGGTAGGACTTAGGCATTGTAGCTTGTCAGGATCTGGACTGTGCTTTTGCTACTGAAAATGTATATGTTTTAGCTGTCTGGATGGAAAATCCTGGTAGGAATCATCATAAAGAGATTTCTTCTTAGCGCTGTAGGCAATGAAGGTTGATACCATATTCCTGACTCACCCTAGCAGGCCAACTAGAGCTTGATTTAAATCAAAATTAAAATGACAGTGCTCTTTCACCACTTAGGCCATGACCACTGTCCTGGTTTTCAAATACATCTTCTGGGGCCAGTACAGGGAAATTTTTTGCATGCTTAGATGTTTGCAAGTGAGCTTCCAGCAGTTTAGAGTATAGTGTGCAGTATATCCTACTTACCTGCCTTTCCACAGTTTCAAATATTGTTTGCTTATTTTTTCTTCCCAATGGAAGATGCTTTGTGATTTAACTGCTTTTCCAAGTGCAAGGAGCCTTGGTTTCATGAGGCAGAAAAGCATTTGTGCTAAGTACTTGCATGTCTGAAATACCAAAAAGGTTTGGTATATGGTAGAAAGGTCCCTCTGCCCTCTCTCTCCTGCCAAGCTGAAGCCAGTTTGTTGGAGAACTTTTGGGGAGCTTGGGCTTGAATGTGGAAGGCCTATTGATGCATGTGTCTTTGATCCATGGGGTGGTGAGTGGGGCAAAAGGATGGAGCAGCTGTGGAGTAGAAGCAGTTAATTTAAAATAGTTGTTGCCTTTTTAAGTTGGATTTGTGCTGAGTAGCTGTTGGTATCTGACTGGGAAAATAAAGGCAAAGCTACTTTTTGTTACATGAAAGACAGCGAGGACAGGAAATCTGAGCGAGAGCAGCCCAGACCAACAGTGCTTGGAGCAGCTGTGGTGCTGCCACTTGCGTCTTGGTGTGATGCCAGCCCCTGAGCACAGCCAGCTGGGCTTCTGTGCATCCCAGAATCACTGATGTTACAGTACCTGCAACAGACTCCTGTGTGGCTGGATACTGGTCTCCTTAAGTCTGGCCAGAGATGTAAAGCACAGTTACACTCACTTGTTCCTCTCTCTAAGGGGGTGCCACTGCTGAGGATGCTGTGAGGATCGTGGCTGTGATAAGGAGCAGGCAGCCCTCAGCCCCTCACCCCTCAGCTTGTGGGAGCCTCAGGAGGTTACTCTAATCACATCCATTTTAATTAATGGGCTATTGAGAGCAATTTATTTTATCTTATGCTCCAGTGTAAGTGATCCCTGGGTTGATGAGTTTGTCAAAGCTTAATTAATATCAGTGGGCATAGTGTTTGAAGAAAACAAACTACTGTGTCATAGTTATTAGAGATTTTTTTTTTAACCTGTTTAATAAGTTCACCCTCTAAAGCATTATGTGAGGTGGAATTCGGAGGCTGCATTGGCCAAAATAGTAATTTTTATAGGGGTAAAAACAACTTCTTTTTTCTTTTTACAGGTTAAAATAAATTCTTCTATTTATGTAGATAATTAGGATGTTATAAAGAAATAATTATGTCCTGTCACAATTTAGGACATAAAAAAAAGTTGGGCACTTTTTTTTTTTTTTTCCAAGGACTTTTTTTTCCTGGTTACTGGTGTGGATAAAGGTGATCCTTTCCTTACATATTAACTGAAGTTTTTTGGATTTGCTAGAGCGTGAGTTCTTCCCTTAATGGTTTTTACAGTTCTACTTTTCTATGAGAAAGATTCTGGAACTATCTGAGAATGGAATGGTGTAATTGGCCTGCCTCTGAGTAAGTTCACAGTCTCTGACATGAGAAGAGCTGTGCTGTTTCTGTCAGCTGAGCATCCAGATGAGTATTTCTTGTGGCCTCTGGCACAAAAAAACAGTAGCTGTATTTAATTGACCTGTCATTTATTACAAGAACAATTTTGAGATATTTGGGCTTTTCTGTTTTGATTTGCCTCTTCTTCATTTAGTAAATTTTCCCAGTAAGTCATTGGGTTGATTTAAAAATAATTAAAAGAAATAAAAGTCTTGGCAGGAGGGAGACCTTGGTTTTGAAAGTTATAAAACCTCAGAGTAAGCTGTGTGTGTATATATATATATATTTTTTTTTTTCTCTTTTTAAAGTGGATTAGAGCTCCAACAGTAATGCCATTATTTTAGAGAAATTCTTTCAGTGTTAGATGTAGTGTACTTCTGAAGTATGCCTGGAGAATGGCAGGAAAAATTTAGTTTGGTTGAACCTCAGCGTTTCAATTAGCTATGAGAGTGGCTGTTTGATGCTCGAATAACTTGCAGTAATAAGGTTCTGACTGATAGTGCTCTGACTTGTTCATTCACCTCAACTCATTGTCCCAAAAATTAGTCACAGGTTTTCTGAGGAACTCAGAGTAACTTGGAGACCCTGCCTTAAGCAACAAGAAGTGTTACATGTGGAACCAGGTAATGAAAAATGCCTGTAAAACAGCAGGTGTTGCTGGCAGTTGGCATGACAGTGATGTATGTGCCCAAGCACATGTGAGCAGTGTTAAGCAGGGTCAGACAAGGATTTTTGCTGTGCTAAATCATTGCAAGTGTCTGGCAGGGGCTGTTTCAGCAGTGCAGACAGCTGGAGTCCCCTCTGGCTGTGGGGCAGTGAACACAGGGGTCCAGTCTGTCAGCACTACATTCCTGGCCATGGGGATGGGCACCAGCTGGCCAGGATCATGGGAAGAGAGCTGGGCACCTGAAGAACCATGTTACCTTGCCTGTTCCTGTCTTCCCAGTTGTGTCTCTTTGGCCTTGAAAAGGCTTTAACCTTCCAGCTATATCACTGAGCAAAGTAAGAGGTGGCTTTACTGGTCAAGTGGAATGCACAGAATCATCATGGTTGGAAAGGAACTTCAAAATCATCAAGTCCAACTCTCAGTCCTATACCACCTTAGCCACTAAATCATCTGAAGCGCCCCATCTACCCGTTTTTTGAATATTCTCAGGAATGGTGACTCTACCACCTCCCTGGTGGTAGAAGCATTCTGATGCTTCACCACTCTTTTGGGGAAGAAATCTTTCTTTATATTCAATCTGAACCTCCCCTGGTGCAACCTGAACCGAACCCATTTCCTCTTGTCCTATTGCGAGGGAGAAGAGGCCAACATCACCGACTGACTACAACCTCCTCTCAGCTAGCTGTAGAAAGAGATAAGGTCTCCTCTCAGCTTCCTCTTCTCCAGACTGAACAGCCCCAGCTCTTTCAGCCTTTCCTTGTAAGATGTGTTCCCCAGACCCCATACATAAGTGGTGGAAACAGTCACTTACCATGCCAAGTCACTTTGACTTGGATTGTTTTGTCCTTTCAAAGTTACTTTTTTTCTCTCTTACTCATACTGCTAAAGCTTCTCAAAAGTGTAAGTGTATCATAGAACAGACCAGGTCAGAAAGGACCTCGGAAGGTTATCTGTCTCACCCTTTGGTGAGAAGAGGTGTCTGGATGAGATTACCAAGCACCTTGTCCAGTTGCATCTTGAAAACCCCCAGTAATGATATAAGTCAGCTGCATCACATAAAACTGACCATCTCTTAGCTGCCTGGCTAGGCTTTTATGTGACAGGTGCCTCTTACGTTTCATCCCTCCTACCATTCTTCCATAAGGGTATTTTTAAAGTTTTAACTGCTCAGATAGGATGTGTGGTGGCAGAGCAATTGGGGACAAGGGACAGTGAGGACCCTGTTTGCAGCACAGCCTTGTAACGTGGTAAAATGACCGAGGCATCTCTGTTCCTCTTGTGAGAAGCAGGGATGGAATTGGTAGGCTGGGAAGTGAAGTGTGCTACAGCCCCTCTTGCAGCTTGTTCAGAGCTGTGTCATGTCACTCTTTAAAATTGTGTGCATAGCTCAGCACATTGCTGGCTTTAGTGGAACAACATGTGGCTCAGTGCTGATGGGAATACCATCCTGCATAATACTCCACTGTTAAGTTTCTTCCAGCCACATATTTTATTTTAACTGTTTGGTGCTGAATGCAGCAGAAGTTGGACACATAAAAGTCAAAGTGTTAGATTGACTCTTCAGTTTTAATGAGCTGGGGGAAATTTAATTTGCTGGTCTGCTTTTCCAAGCCTGTGCCAGAGACTTTTGACAGGAAGGGAAGATTAATGTTAGCAGGCTGAAGTATAGCACTGATTGCTTCAGAATGCTCCAGGCCAGCCCACCAGTGGGACTGTGCTGTGATTTGCAGTACAAGGGAAGGCTTTGTCCGCTTTTATCAAACACCACATTTCTAACTAGCTGATTGCCAGAAAAGCACAGCAGGCGTGCTAGAAATAGCCCTTCCCCTGTGAGGGAAATACTTCCATGAGATGCAGGCTAAGTGAATTTTCCTCTGTCACTCTGGAAAACAGATTCTAGGCATTACTGAAACTTTCTTTTATAAAGATATCCTTTTAAGCAACTGCCTGCAAGAGTTATTAAAGCCAAACTTCTGTTGGGACTAGAACTAGTCTTTGTAGGGTTTGGGGTTTTTTTTGGGGGGTGGGACACAACCAGAAACACAACAAATAATTTTGGTCAAAGACCAGATTGCCTGATTTAACTGTTTAAGCTAAATGAAGTATTAGAAGTTAGTTACAGTTAAATGGTGAAAATAAATTTGGACTAACAGCAGTCTTGTAAAAGTCACTGGCTGTATGCTGATATGGACTTGGAAGTGATTAGTGTAAAACTAAAGCAGTAACCATTTGAGAAATCTGTGAAAGAAACCTCTGTAAAGTACGATTTGCCGAGTATCTTGTAAAAACAACACTTGGTTCTTTATTTTTATATGTTTTCCCTGGCTAGCAAGGGAGGGTGACACATGAATGTAGGTGTTTGAGTCTCTGGGAGCTGCTCAGGGTAATGGCACCACACCAGGTGAGGGGGCTCAGGGGCTCCATGGTACCCATGGGTTGCATGGACAAGGCCACTCAGGTCCTGTTGTGAGCTGCTCAGATTTGCAAAGCAGTGAGTGAATGGGGTGGTTATTGCTAGTGAGGATCACTGTTGGTTTCTCAAGGGTTAGAAAAGTGACTCTAAGTGAAAGCACTAATAATTGTGTTAATGTCTGTCACTCTGTCCTCAGTTCCCCTTGTGTATGCTTCATCAACTGGTGTACAATTGTTGCCAGTTATTACTACAGCATTACTGCCTCATGCTGGTGAAAGTGAGAAAAGCTTGAGCTATAACTTGATATTTGGATTTCCTAGAGTACTGAAGCATGAGGTGAACTGCAGGTTCTGGACTGTGTGCAGTACTGGCTTATGTCTGATCATGTTCCTTAACTAGTTGCATTTTATTGATTAGTCGATGGAGTCTTTTTTTTTTTTTTTTTTTTTTTTTTTATTTATTTTTTATTTTGGTCCCTTTTTGTATCTTGAAAGATGGATGCTTTCTCATGAAATGCAATTTTGGAACTGTTTGCCTGTAAGCCTTGTCATGAGATGGTTGTGCCAGGAAAGATGCTAGCAGGAATGAGGCAGTGCAAGATGCAGCTTTAGAAAGGAATAAATCCTAGTGGTGTTCCTCCTCAATCCTGCAGTGGAAATGAGATGCTGGGAGAAGTGGAAAAAGTATGAGACAGCCTGCCTCTACACAGGAGGGATTTAAGGCCCTCTGGGATATGCACAAGAGTAAAGCTTTATTTTCCACTGGAGACAGTGTCTTTTCTCTAGACCTACAAGGACTGGGCAATGCTGATTTGTTGGCTGTGTAGGCAAGGGGTGCATTTTACAGGGGCTTTGTTGCACCTGTGGCCCAGGAATGCAGCTGTCTACTTGTATGGGGGATGCAGCCCAAATGGATTGGGATGAATACAGTGGGTGAGAGAGCTCATTTGTTTAACAAATCTGGCTTTTGACTATGACCTGCCAAATTTTGCTGAACAAGTCAGCAGAGCACAGCTTTCCAAGTGCTCATGAATCTCTGACTGCTGAATGAGTGATGGTTGTATGAATGAATTCTGCTTATCAAGTTATGACGAATCAACATGTTTTCCCTTAGTTCAAGATTTTATTTTTATTACTGCAATGAGCAGTTTGAACATCATTGTTTCTTCTTTTTTCTTCTAAAGGGTCTAGAGTTGTACTTGCACACAAGGCTGATATACCCTCAACAGAGGTTTCTCCTCCAAGTCCCAGTCCTTTGAAAAAAAGTGGATCAATCAACTGGCCTTTCCCTGACAGAATTAAATCTCCCAGGACTGTGAGGAAGCTTTCCATGAAAATGAAAAAGCTGCCAGAGCTGAGCAGGAAACTGAGTGTCAAGGGAACTTCAAACCATGCTAGTTCAGATAACCCTCCTTCTCTGCTGAAAGGTAGCTGCCGGGATACAAGCCATCCAGTGTCTTTGCCATCTTCTGGAAACTCAGCCACCACTGCCAGCAGGAATGTGATCAGTCGTTACCATCTCGACAGCAGTGTGTCATCACAACACACCTACAAAAAGAAAAGCTCAAGGAGCTCCAAATCCTTCAACAAAGGTGGTTACCTCAGTGATGGTGACTCTCCTGAACTTATAACAAAATCAGGTAAACACGGGCATGAAACCAAGTGTGGGAAAGGAAAGGAGAGCCTCCCAAGTAACAGTGGTAAAACCGAAATAGATATTGATGCTTTCAGACACTATAACTTTTCTGATCAACCCAAGTGCTCTCAGTACATCTCTGGACTCATGAGCATCCACTTCTATGGTGCTGAAGACTTGAAACCACCAAGAGTAGACTCAAAAGATGTCTTTTGTGCAATACAGGTTGACCTGGTAAACAAAGCAAGAACAGCCCTCCTCACATGTAGGACAGCATTTCTAGATATGGACCACACATTCAACATAGAAATTGAAAATGCTCAGCACTTAAAGCTGGTGGTGTTCAGCTGGGAACCCACCCCACGGAAAAATCGGGTGTGTTGTCATGGGACCGTGGCTCTTCCCACACTCTTCAGAGTGACAAAGACACATCAGCTGGCTGTCAAGCTGGAACCAAGGGGTCTGATTTACGTCAAGCTGTCACTGATGGAGCAGTGGGAGAACTCTCTGGATGGTCTCGATGCGCATCGGGAGCCTGTGGTGTTCGGGGTAGAAGCTCGGAAGGTTGTAGAGAAGGAAAATGCAGGCTTGAGTGTGCCACTTCTGATGCAGAAATGCATTCTGGAGATTGAAAAGAGAGGCTGTCAGGTGCTGTGCATATTTTAATCTGTTTTGCTAATATTTCTGTATTGGGATGGCTGTTGTTGCAGAGCGTGAGAAGTGAGAGGGGGGGAAAAGGGGAAACTAAACATCTTTACATGCCTCTCTTTGCTTTGCTGCTTCTGTTTTGTGAACATTGTAATATGGGAATAATAACAAGACTGTGTGAAACCAATACTTCCAACTTGACCTTTGTGAAGGAGATGTATGCTTGCTCATGGTTGTGCTTTAGGTCTAGAGAGAGTGAAATGAATCTGCAGCCCCTCGCACAGGATCACCCCCAAAAAGCAGAGCTGAGACCTGATTTCTGAGACATAAATCACTCCATAAGGACATATTGTACTTACCTGCAAAAATAAGAGTATTATGTTCTCTCACATTCCCTCCTACTCAAAACCAAGGCATTGTGAACAGTGACATGAAGTGATGAGGTCAGGTCTTTTGTCAGAACTTTACACGTATGTGCAGTCTCTAGCCAGCATGCCAAAGACTTCTCTCTGCCATCACTTTGCCTGTGCACAGCATTAAGGTGAGGAGGAGACCCTGAGGGGCTGACTGATTTCCCCATGCCACTGCTCCTTGTCTTTCTTTAGGTTGTGTTCCAAATGAGGACAGGAGGTTCCAAATGAGGACACTGCAAAGCAGCAGTGTCCATGGTCTCCTCTTCATCCTAATGCACTTTATTGGTTGATGTAACCTAATGGACACAAATATGTATGAGAAATGAGGTATGGAAACAAAAACTCCAGTTACAGGGGTTAGACAAGAAGCCTGTTAGGAAGATGTGTAGTCCTAAGGTCAAATGCTCCCCTGGGCAATTAATCTGAAACTTGTGGGAGGACTTGCCTGCTATTGCATTGCCTGTGTGAACCTTCTTTTGCTTACACCTGTTCTTGCTCAGGTGAAATTGAGAAGTTATCAAACCTACCACTGTTACTATTTTAAATTGCTGGCAGGTTGGAATCAGTTCCAGGTATTATGAGATTAGCTCTGCTATTTATAACCTAGCTCATAAAATACAGACAGAAATGGTATTTTTGTGTAATTACTTTGCTGCAAGTTACTACTGATAACAGCTGTGTGATTCTTATTGTGAATGCTTCTAAAATTATGCAAATCAGCGGAAAAGAGAAGTTTTATTCTTTCCATTCTATGTCTCTTGTGATTTCAGCATTTTATTTTGGGTTTATTAGCACCTAGTCATGCAAATGATATTGGGTAATCAAGGCAACACTAGTAATCAAGCAATTGGGATCTGAATTGTCTGAATGTACCTGGTGCTTTTGAGCATGAAATCTGATTTGTGCCTTTGCAAGCGGAGAACCAAAAAATGCAAAATGTACAGTTAGCTTCTTGTTTTAGCCATGTGCTTATCTGACATTTTTAACTTTCCTGTAGTCTGCAGATTGCTGGCTTGGTATGTCATCTCCACCTGAGTTTCAGATGTGGTATTAGACAACATCAGAGTGAAAATAAATTGTCAGGCAAATATGAGAATTTTTGGTCTTGATAAAGAGGGGGTACAAATTCTGTTTATTTAAACAGGAATTAATATATGGCCAGACAAGTACTATTGTTCGCAAACATAGACTCACGTAGTCTAATTTAGGGGTGTTTGTTGTTCTTGGGTTTTGTTTGGGGTTTTTTTGTCATTTTTGTCCATGGTAGTTTTGGACTACCTGTTTACTGCTCAGTATACTTGCCTGTAAAGTTCCTTAAAATAAAATTAATATATTTAAGAGTTGGCTTCACAATATCATAGGGGTGCTTCATATAAAAGATGTTGATGAAAATGAAGAGTAAATAATAAGTGCAAAATTTAGGTGTTTGAAAGTAAACGATTGAATTAGTAATTCAGCCCAGGAGTATTCTGGGTTTCATTCCTGTCACCTTGACCATGATAAATAACCTCTGCTTTGCATGAAACATTTCATACAATTTGAAACACTTGGAAGTCAGCATCTTGTCATCTTTAGAACAGCTCCTTAGATATATAATAATGGAGTAGTCTTAATTCTCTTGAAACCTTTGCTACTGGTAGCAAATTTAAATTTTGTTGTAGTATCTAGTTTGTATTGCCTTATTTCCTAAGGTTGCATAAAAACAAAGTACTAAATCACTACCATTTAAAACTCATGTTCTGTCCATAAAACACTGCTCAGAGTGTTCCCTGCTATGGAAAACACAAGTGTTATTTACTTACTGCTTACAGGTCCCAACTGTGTCTCTTGCATAGTGTTTGATAACATAGATTATCATCATTTGATGTTAACAGTTTGCACTGTTTGAGTTTCCTTAATATACCTTTCCAAACAGCTGGTTTTTGTTGCACTACCTGGGTGAGACAAAACATGATGTCAATTATTAGTCCCTCCTGTGGGAAAAGAAATGACATGTGGCCAATGTTTTTGCTCCTAGGTGGTAGGACTGTACCGGCTGTGTGGCTCAGCAGCGGTTAAGAAAGAGCTTCGAGAGGCATTTGAGAGGGACAGCAAGGCTGTTACTCTCTGTGAAAGCCAGTATCCAGATATTAATGTCATAACAGGTAATATACATTTACTTACTTTTAATATAGAATTGTGCCACGCTGGTAAGGTACCTTTTAAAAGGTGAAAGTGTGCTGTGAACGAGTTGTCATTTCGCAAGCTGTTGACTGCTGCCCTGCGTTGCTGAAGGAATTGTGCAGGCAAGAACCAGTGCAGTAACCTTGGGAGTGTGAAAATGTGAAGCAGCAGTGATGTAGAGCAAAGGTGATATAGACAGAGCCACTCTGAGCAACTGCTGAACCAGTGACAGAAGGAAGTGATAGTCTAAAGGAAGCCAAGGTTCCCACAGCAGGTTAAACCTCTGCTTTTGGTTTGTGTTTGAGCATCTCTTAAAAAAGTTGGGTTGAGACATCCTCTGTGCTGGTTGCTCCACAAATGTGATCCCAGGGCCATCAACCCATCATCCTCCCTGTATGTTGGAGATGGAAGCATTTTTTGAAACAGATTTCCCGTCCCCTTTTGAAGGAAGGCTAAGAGCAACAGCAAAGTGTCTTTTATTTCATTATCTGCTTATTTTAAAGCATAATTAATTAGTATCTTCCTCTTGCTCACCATAGTGGACTTGCTGTCCCACAGCAAGCTTCTGGCAGAGGTGAGAAGGGCTGGTGGGAGGTCAGGGTCTCTGCCTATACCTGCATCAGCTCTTCATGTGGGTGTTTACACAGGAGTTACACTGGACAGCTGAAGCAAGTGGTTCAGGTTTTTTTGTTTGCTTAAAAGTGGAACAGTTTTATAACTATTGATACTTGTTATGTAAACCAAAGTTGATCTAATTTTAAGCATCACTGAGTAAACCAATTACTCCAGGAAATTAGGTGAGAGGATTAATTTCCTATGTATCCAGGGATGCAGGGTGCTGTGTGCAGTAGTCAGGGTATACATTTTTGGTGCCAAAGCCTCTTCCAGTACATCCAGCACCCAGCTATACAGGAGAGTTCTACCCTGTTTGGTGGTTTATTTCATTTCAGTGTAGTGAGTGGGAATTTTGTTCACTACACTTTGTAACAGTACAGAGTCTTACCAGAAGGTATTAATCAGTGACGTTTACCAGGTTAAATAAACCTCTTGGTTTGAATGTCCAGCTGGTCAGTTCACCTTACTTGCCTGGGCTGGTTTCACTGTCTGGGTCGGTGTTGCTCACAGTATCAGTGTTCCCAGCAGCAGAAACTTGTGTTCATGTTTCATTCTGGGGTGCATCTCTATAGAGAGGAAGTGTACAGTAAAAGTAAATAGTATAAAGTATCTTTTAAAGGGGATAATTTAATTCTCTTTAGAAATAAATTAATTAGAAAAAATGGTAATTATCTCTAAGATCAGATTGTTTTCTTTCAATTTTGTATATGGACTCAAAAGGGAGAAATAAACCCCTTTGTTGCTTTCTGCTAAACAGCAGAAGCTGTCTGATACTGACTTGTAAGCAGGCAAATGGCAAGCTATTATTTGAGTAATGCAAGCTTTTGGCTAATGGAAAAATTTGTATTTTTTAAAATTTTAGAATAATAAAAATGGCATTGCATGCCCATGCTGCAAGGAAGGAATCATTACAATAAAAGAGTATTTGCAGAAATTATTCAGGAATATCATGGGGAAAGCTATAGGAACTTGATTCTTATTTGTATGCTAAGAACCTGTAGTATTTCATAAGCATTTTGTCTTTTTGCACTGTGCACGGAACCAACCAGAACTGGCTGAAACCCGAGCCTGAACTGCAAGAGAACTCTCTGCTGATGCAGAGCCCTGGAAGGGCAGTGGCATGGCCTGACTGATTTTTCCATCAGGAGTTTATAATGCACTGGTTAAATAGGAAAGTGTAGTTTATTTTTTCAATATGCAGTGCTCCAGGCTTCATTGATTGGGACGAACTTTTGATGACCATGCAAGTCCTCCTGGACTCATGGTCATTTTTTGGTTTGTCCTGATGAAGGATAATTTTTTACATCAAGAATTTGTATTGCAATCTTGAGAAGACCACAGCCCTGGTGTCTTGTCTTACAGGAAGACTACAAGCTATGCTTTTGTATGTCTTACACTGCAAGAGTTTACTTGTTCACTTCTTTCCTTACAAAGAAGAGTTTGTTTTAAGAAATTACATTTTAAAAAAATGAAATTATTCCCCCTGGTTCCCTGCAGCTGTGCTGTATGATTGCCTGTAGTGCCTGTGTTCATGGTGCAGGAAGGGCTGAGCACAGGGCTCCTGGGTGAGCTGGGGGTAGTGGGGGGGTCTCTGTGTCCCTCACTGCTGCTGCCTGCAGTGCAGCCCCTCTCTGATTGCTGCTGTGGGCAGCGTGGTCTGGACTGAAAGGGAAACCTGCACATTTTGCTGACAGAGCTGAGGTACCCACAGTGCTTAGTGCTAGGAGTAAAAGAGCCCACAAAACCTCTCTTGCATATGCTTAGAGAGTTGGGTTGAGAGGGAGTGTTTCCATTGATGTGTTACTGCTGTGTTTGCAGTGCTGAGGCTGATGCTCATGATTCATACTTTTATAAGCCAAAACATGTGTTCCATAAAATAGGAATCCTCAGCATAAATCTTATGTGATCTGAAGAGATGTGCTGCCTTCTGTCCTTTTTGAAATTTGAGTAGCTGTGCTTTTCCAAAAGATTAAAAAGATATTTTTTTTGACAGATCTCCAAAGACTAAAGAATGAATGTTTAATGATTAAATCTTGACTGAGAAATGCTCTTGGGGTTGGCACAGGCTTACACACAACTGAGTGTGCTCGTGGCTCAAACTGAAGCGTGCAGCCAGATTTTGGAGCTGCCTGGCAGTCATGTTGTTGCCTCGTGCCTGTTTGCATCCACGTGAATTCATATCTCTGCATAAAGCATGCAATACTCTTTAACAGTTCAGTGGGTCAGAAAAATGAGGAATTAATGAAGTGGATGGCAGTTTCTGCTCGCTGTCTAAATGTGTTGTGTGGTTGTGTCAAGGGGAATGTGCTAGTGGGCTGGCAGCAGTGAGAAACTTAGATTTGTGGAAAAAAAAATAGCAGGAGTTTCTTACAGGGCTAATTTAGCTGAGTGAATAACAACAGGATTTAGAAAGGTCAGGGAGCATTCATGACTCCCAGACAATCCTGTTATTCAGGGCTAAACAGGAGAAAGTCCTTTGGCAGGTGGTGGTCCTATGACCATGGATGCTATTATAGGAATTCCTACTAAATCATTATTAATAGATAGTTGTGTTTCAGCAGTAGAAGCTGATTTGATTATAACATATCATTTCCTACCATAAACTGATTCTGATTTTAACCTCCCCCTCTGAAAAAAAGCTCAGCTGAAAGATTGAGGTAAAAGTCAGCATCTCTTGCTGGTGTTCTGCATATGGAAAAGGGAAATATTCCAAACCCTGTTGTACAGCACCAACCTCTGCTACATTTATCTCGAATATTTTAACCAGCTAATCCACACATGGAATATGGCCCTCGAAACAAGGGGAAGAAATAAAACTTGGTGAGGCAGGCGAGAATGGGTAAGTTATTAAACAAAAACTAGCCACTTGGAACAGCCACAAAAGTCACATATTTGGTTTAAAGCAGGAAAAAAAACCCAAACCACCAGAAATAGTGCATCTTCAGGAAAACACATGAATGGTTGCTTGCATTTTTTTAATATTCTTGGTGGCAAGTTCCCATTTTAGGTGCAGAGCAGGCTGGCAGGTGCTGTGTGAAGGTCTGTGGAGAGAGAAGCTTGGTGTGGCTGCTCTGAGCTGGTCTGCCAGCTCCAGGTGTGATGCTGCTTGTGCAGCAGGGACGGAGTGGAGTGGCTGCATTGCTGCTGGGTGCAGGTTTTTTTTTTTCTTTAAATGAAAATATTTTTACAGGTTGAAGCCAACTTTTACTTGACCATCTGCATGTGAATGTGTCCATGACAGGGCAAATGTTAACTTTGATTCCGTGTATATTTTAGGAATTACTTCATAGCAAAGCCCACTGCTATACAGTTCAGTGTACAGTTAGGATATAAAGGCTGAGTTTATTAAAACTATTGCTTTGTTAAGTAGCTCAGTGTGATGATATTGGGTGTGATTTGGGATTTTATAAGGCCTATAAGGAATGCATACTAAAAAAAAATCTCCCTTTCCAACTTTGTCTTTTTGGAGAACAGGGTTTTGTTTTAATCCACTGTTTCTTCTTAAAATATTTAATTTGTCATAGTGTGATTTGGTGATGTAGCTAAAAAAAGGTAGATACTTGTAGCACAGGATGTGCTGCTTTCTTTTTTTTTTTTTTTTTTTTTTTGTAAGTAAAAGCTGCTGGGAGGCACAGTGGTCTAGTTCAGTGTAGAATCTAGATCAGGCATGCTGGTATGTTTCTCCTCAATATTCTGCTTGTGTCCTCTCCAGGAGGTGCTGTTAAAAGTCTAAATGCTAAATGTTTGGTACTTTTAATTTTTATTTTTACAGTCACTGAAACCCTGTTCAGACTGAAGTATTGGCCAGCGTTTAAGGCTACCTTACAAAAATGCCAATGCTCAGTTCCTTCTGATTTGTTTGCATCTGTGGCAGGAATAGATGTTTAACAAAGTGCTTGCCCCTCCTCCAGCACATCCCCAGCTCCTGCCATGGTGCTCTGTGTCCTGCAGCTGGGAGGGCTCAGTGTCTGGCTTCTGTAGCCCTTGTCTCCTGTGGCTCTGAGTTACATTTGTCACAGCAGAAGTGAGCAGGGTGCTGGGGGGTACAGAGCACCCAGAGGCAGGGGGCAGTTGGTGTTTCCCCCTTGAGGATGTCTGGTTTGTGCTTTGGTAGGTGTGTACTTCACCAAATACACTCTGTACTTCACCAAACATCCCACTGCCACTGGGCTCTTGGGTCATAATTTTACAGCTGAAGATAAACTGAACAGAACCTGGAGCAACCCTGTGCTCAGCATACCTGTTCCTGAGTGTGCAGCCCCTTACACCATCCCTCTGCTCTGGAGGCAGAGCACCTTCCTCTACTGTTTTCTCTCCCTAGTTTGGGATTAGCTGCCTTGCCTGGGCTGGAATAAACTGTAGGGACAAGGTTGCTGGTGCCCTCCTGCCTCAAGGGGATGTTGCATAAATACCTCCTGCCTCTTAGCTGATCCCGTGGGCATCTCTTGCATCCTTTTTTGCTGTTGTCCTCCCATCCCTCACTCCCCAGTGTGAGTTTTGTCAGTGATGCAGAGGGTTTTGTCATGGGATGGGTGAAGCTGATGTGCCTCAGTGCTCCCAAAAATCATTGGAGGGAATGTGCAGCTTGCTAAATGCAGCTATTGTTGTGTCTCCTGTGAAGGTGTCCTAAAGGACTATCTGCGAGAGCTCCCCTCACCCCTGATAACCAAGCAGCTCTATGAAGCAGTGTTGGATGCCATGGTGAAAAATCCCTTGAAAATGACAGCAAGTGGTTGTGACAATGACCCAAGTGACTCTGAGCACACAGCAGCCCTTCTGGATTGCCTGCCAGACGTTGAGAAGGTGAGCGGTGTTACCAGGTTCAAGTAAATTGTATGCTTCAGAAAATAAAGGAACTTTTTCACACTGGATATAAATTGTGTAAAAATGTGTATGCCTGTGTCCTGACTTCATGGTCCACTTGGATTTTTGATGCTCAGTGTCTTTGAAAAAATTTCCATGCTGTCACTAACTCAAGGGTCTGTGTTGCTGGATTTACTGCCTCTCCAAAACTGAATGAAAAGCTGTGATCACTGCTTTTACATTGTTAATTCAAAGATCATTCCTGTGTGGTGTCCTGCTCCATTTCTGTGGGGCTCTGTGATCTGTATGTCGTAGTTACGTGGGGGAATGCATTTCTGTTTCCTAAGTGTGTTCAATAAAGCCTTTGCTTCCCATACTGTGCAGGGTAACAGTGCCATGCATTGTTACCTGCCAAATTCACCTCTGAAGAAAGCCACAGCCCTGCCCTTTTCTTGGTGGAGAGGGAGTGAGCAAGGGGTGCACAGTACCTGAAAGCTTATTCAGATGCTGAGGTCATATTGACGCTTTATTTTCTGATATACCTCAATCATTTGTACTGCTGCTTTCCCCTCCCTGATGTCCATTGCTCCACTGTGAGAAAACTAATCCATATGAACATGTAAGAAACAAGCTGAATTTTACCAAAAAGTCTGCCTTAACTAGTCTGCTCTGAGGCAGTGTAATACAGCTTTTCTAATTCAGTGCTTAGGTGTTCCATTGATGGCTGTTGGTAGAAAAACCATAGCTATCAGCCTTGATCTTGTCCTTCCAGAGCAGTGATGCTAGGACATCAACACCACCTTCATCTAGTGTTTTTTGTTTCCTAAGCAGTGTTTTGTTCTTTTAGGCTACTCTGAAGATGCTGTTGGATCACCTGAAACTGGTGGCTTCTTACCACGAAGTAAATAAGATGACATGCCAGAATTTAGCTGTATGTTTTGGGCCTGTGTTACTGAGCCAGAGGCAGGAAACCACCAACCATAACAACAGAGTTTTCACAGACTCAGAAGAGCTTGCTAGTGCCCTGGATTTCAAAAAACACATAGAGGTTCTTCACTATTTACTCCAGATGTGGCCAGGTATTGTTTCACTAATCTGATCAAGGGAAAATATCAAACCATTACTGTATGTATTTACTGTGTGACAATGTACATTAATTCACAGGATGACTGAGCAGCGTGGGAATTCTGGAGACACTAGGTACAATGGCATCACCTGTTCATCTTAAGAAATGCTAGTTTTAAATCTATTCCTTGTATTCTGTCTCTTTGTTTAATGGGAAGTTTATTGTTCTAGTTGCTTTCTTACTAGATGGCTGGGTTTGAACATAATATAAGAAGTGTTGAGTGCTTTATGTGAGATAAGATACTAGAAAAAAAAATTAACCCAGTGACAGTAAGCTTTCCACATTAGGGGGTTTTTGGGGTGATTTTTGGGGGGATACTTTGTTTTCATCTGCTTTCCTCCTTTGACCATTCAGGATTATCTGTGTATAGAATTTATTTGCTATGTCTTTGAGATACTCAGAGGGTTACTTTGTTTCTGCCCTTGTAATTTTGGCAGAGTTTGGAACATCCTTACAGTAAGAGCTGTGCAACTTCTTTTCTTTTTTTTCCAGACCCTTGCATAACGAAAAATGCTTTTGAAACAAAACAAAAAACACCCTAAGTACCTCCTTTTAGCTCTCCCTTCCAAACCTAAGAGGTTGTATGCTTTTGGACAATTTGAGGTCAGTGCTTAATATGAGAGGTGAAATTCTAATCCTCTTAATAAACAACCAAAGTAGAAGTGAAGGTGACTATTTCTGCCAAGATCTGCCTTTCAGGTGGGAAATGATTGCACAGTGTTTGCATTTCCCCTGGTATTTAGGGAGGCATAAGCCAGTGGAAGTAGACAGGATGACATCTGGAGCCCTGGGTTTCAGCCCTTGGTGAATTCTTGTGCATCACTGCTCCTGCTGACCACAGCCTCCTGCAGATGCACTGCCCAAAGGCAGCAGCAGCCAAAGGTATTGCAGCTTTTTGACTAGATAGGGAGAGTTTGAGGGTAATACTGTGGAGAAACTTACCATTTGGTCTGATGGGTTTAGTTTTGTTTTCAGATAGTCTTGGGCCAAGGAGTTGCTGAAAGCTGCTTAACCATGCAGCAGATGCTCTGTTGTGCAGTGCTGTGCTATCTTCCTTTTCCACAGTGGCCTGGCTAACAGTGTGGAGAACTGGTCTCTTTGGTAACCTGAATAATGTATTGTTTACTTCTCATATTTTAACAGTGTAAGATCTCTAATTTTTGAGGCTAAAGGAAGATCCAGCTCATCTAAACAGCTTCTTAATTGTTCTCTTCTATAACACAGTAATTGCCATCCTAATTGGGGTCACCTGGAAAATGTGGATGGTCACAAAGGGCCTGACTTGCCAATTCTGAATTACAGGTGCTGTGGCTGCACTTGAGCTGGACAGGTGGACTCAGCTGCTCTGTGTTCAGGATACAGAATACTCTCCAATTGTTTTAAAGAGCGTTTGGGGAAAAAGTTTTTTTTCCCTGTCCTCTCCCTCCATTGCAAATATTATAAAAAAAAATTGTTATTCCCAGCTAAGTGCTTCTGGAAACATTTTATTTTGGAAGGCTAGTGGGGGTTTGTAAACATGCATTGGCAAAGACCTGATCTACCAAATATAATAATTGAAAGAAAAAAAAGGTGGATTTGTTGTCTATTCCTATCCATGAGCTATAAATGAATGTGTGCTAGCAGGCAAAGTGCAGGATAGGCAAATCCTTGTCTTAGACTTCATAATCAAACTATGTAGGGGTATAATCTTGCTGTTAATTAAAGGAGTTTTTATGATTACAAAAGAAGTATAGGAATCTGCACTCTATTGTTGTTATGCAGGTCATCTTAAGCAGTCTCTGCTCTACTTAGCCAGTAATACTTGCTTTTTATATTGATATTTATTTTAAATTTATAAATTGGTTTTTTTTTTTTTTTTAGGGAGGTCGGGTTTGTTTTGCTCTTTTTTTTTTTTTTCAATTAAAAGAGACTTCTTGGGGAAGGTTTAGTCTTTTTTTGGGGGTAAGACTATAAAGTATGAGGACAAGTGAAGCAAATGTAAGAGACAGTAGTCTTACTTGACCAGCATGACATTCGTGACTAGTCCCCACATCTTTCAAGTGCTTGAATGTTTCTTGGTGTATCAGGTACAGGTTAGGATAAAGACTGCCCTGAGTGAGACAGTGATTTCATCCCCGTGAGCTACTTTATTCCTCTTACAGCAGTTTCCACCTGGGGAGTATTTCTGGGCTCAAGCCTGCTGGTGAGAGTGGGTGTGAATCAGTGGTCACCCAGCTGCTGTGCCTGCCTTGAGCAGAGGGGGGAAGGCAGAGTGTGAGGAAAAAGTCAGTGTAGACAATTAATGTACTGGAGGGGGCAAAAGCCAACAGGTAGTCTCAGTTGTGTTGTCTTAACCCCACCCCATGCCCCATAAGTCTGATTTGCAGTTGTTAGCTTGCATTAAACATGTTTAGCCACTCTCTCTGGTATGCAGCTGACTTCATGAGTTGCTTTCCAGCAACTGAGGCACAGGTGCTGCTGGGATGTCACTGGCTGCACAGCTTGAAGAGCTGCTTGTGGATGTTGTAAAACCCAAAGCTGCTGGCCACCAAAAATGAAGCTTTCAGTCAGGTCGGTGAGCCAGCACAGGAGAGATGGGAAATGTAGGTAGAGAAAGAGGGAAACCAAGAGCTATTTGTGCAGCAAGTGCTGTGCAGGAGCTAACTGTGAAACCCTGGGGATAACTTATGGCTGCTGTGGAAAACAAAAGCAGGTAGATGTAGCTCAGCCTGTGCTAGCTTGCATTGCTGTAAAGGGGCAGAAGTCAGGCTAGTAGAAGTGTTTTTCCTCACCCAGAAGAGAAAGCTGAACACTATCCCTTTGGCTTGCAAGTGCTGTTCAGGATGTTGTGCTAAAAGAGAGGAAAACCACAAATGCAGGGATGTGAGCAGGCGAGCACCATACAGTGTAAACAGAACAGTTGGACCCAACAGAAGGCTTGCAGTCTGGTCCCTTACATTTAATCTCCTGTAGATTGAGACAGCTTGATAATCAACGTGTTGTGCAATACTTCAATTTCCGTATTTTTCCAACTGAAAACAAATAGTCCTTGTTCAGTTAGACCGTGTAATACTGGCAAGTTATTGTTAACCCATGGCCCTTGGTCTTAATGGAGCATAGTCTAAACAGAAGAGCTTTTGTTATAGTTTGTTATACAGTGGGGGGGGGAAAGCAGTTATTGCATGTTACTGTGCAAGATGTAAAGTAAGAATAAAATCTCTTGGAGAGACCTGTAACATGGACACAGAGAGAGCAGCTTTGGGCACACGTCAGAACTGAGCCTTCATGCTTTTATGTGAGGAGTCTAACAAGGAGCAGGAGAGACCAGGAGCTGCACAGATTGGTATGCACTGTGCTTTCAGCAGTGAATGGGAATAGAAAGTCTCTGCTTCCAATTACAAGGGGTAATGGTCTGTTTAAAACAAAAAAAAAATTTGCAGCTCAGACATTTAATAGGCACAGGTCAGTAAAAATATTTGTGCTGTTTACCGTAGGAAGCTGGTAACAGTGGAGGAGACTGTTAGTAACTTATGCTGTGTAATGGTGAGCTCAGGTAACATAACCATCAGACCTGTTGTGAGTGAACTTCTGACTTGAGGTTGTGGCTGCTTAGAAAATAATCCATAATGCAAATGAGCTTCTTCTAATGGTACAGAATACTAGGGAAGAAGAGAAACACAAGAATTCAACTCTTGCTGCGTCTTGAGCTTCTCTAGGTGTTTCTCCATGGTGGTATTTTTGTTGTGTTTTAACCTCTTTTGCTGTGCCTGCTTTCTGTTTACTCTTTTAGCCTGGATGAAGCGTGTGAGCTGAGCTGTTTGCTTTTCTTTTACCCAGAGCTGGATGGTGATTAACTCATAGAGTGAATTTAATTGGTGCTCTGGGAGTTTCTACTTTTTGACAGGCTTCTCTCCATTGTAGTTTGAAGTTGGCATGAATCTTCATACTGAGCTTTTAAAGTAGTTTTTCCTATTATTTTATATCAAACAGCAGCAGAAAACATCATAGTGGAATGTGTTGGCTGTAAGCTTGCATGTCTTCATGCATGCTGTTAGTGTGTGATGCCCAGGGAGGAGATGGACCTGTCATGGTCATCTCTTGTTGCAGTGTGGGTTCAGTCCTGACTCTGGTTTAACCTCTGCTCTCTTTTAGTACGTCACTCACCTGCCAGAGAACCAGCACTTCTGAATGCATTTCCCGAGCATCCATCCTCTCTGAATTACCTGAGACCCAAGAGGCAGAGACCTCAGATGCTGAACCTGAGCGGGACTGAGATGTCTGGGGTGCTCAGACCAAGGCCAGCAGGGCTGGACAGCCCATCGAGCAACCGGTATGCTGGAGACTGGAGTAGTTGTGGGGAGAACTACTTCTTAAACCCAAAAGACTGCCTGGGTGAAGCAGACTACGATGATGTCCCTTCAGAAGACACAGAGAGTGGGGATGAGAGCAGCAAGGCTGAGGAGGTGGATGCCCCGGGGAGCTGCCCGCAGCCCATCCCCCAGGGACACCCCTTCCAGAGCTATTTGACAATGCAAGCGATAGACTCTGGGGTGGATCACAGAGCAAACCTCAAAGACCTGCAGGAAAGCATTGATACTTTGATAGGAAACCTGGAAAGGGAACTCAACAAAAACAAGCTAAATATGAGCTGTTAAATCCTGCCCTGCATGGCACTGCCTCCTAGTGCCTCTGTGCCCCTCTCTGGGCTTCCCACGGCCCTGTGAAGAGTGATGGTGTCCTTGAATGCCTTGTGGTAAGGCCACGGCCTGCCTTGTGTTACCAAATTTTAATTCATTCCGTTACATTTCTGCCTTTTTGTTAGAAGAAGAAGGTGTTGACCTGATTCTGGTGTTGGAGACAACCTTAGAGACTGTGAGGTAATGCCACATAGTGGCATTTCTCCCTAAAAATTCTATGCACTTCGGTGGTCTGGACAACACCTGGCAGGAGTTAAAGCAACATCTCTGCTGTTGGCAGCAGCATTACTCCTCATTCCTGAACCCCCAGCTCTGGTACGGATGTTCCTCTCAGAAGAGGATGAATGCTGCTTGGCCTGAGTTTTGCAGCATGGACTTCAGATAGACTTGTTCTATTATATATGCAATGGCTGCTATGAAAACGCTTTTTATATATATAATATTTATATATAAAGTTTTAATTGTACAAATATTAATGTATTCCTGTATTAACACTTTTCAATAATTATTTAAACAAGCAAGAATTAAATATTTTTCTAACCTTGTTTGTATATACCTATGTTTAAATGTGCATGTGTAGCCACCTTGGGAAAGAAGAGGTCGCTCAAAATTATGAAACATCCCCATTTCTAGGAAGATGTGTTCAGTGATGCCAGGATGAAGTTACTCCTTGGGTAACACAGCATTTGATTTATGCACAGGAACATGGCCAGAGAGAAGGCAGGGTGAATGATTAATATAAATGACCTTGTGTGTTGCAGAGGTGTTGGTTTGCAGGTGTTGACTATTAACTCTCTCTCTCTCACACACACCCAACACGCTTTCTCTATTTTTTAATTCTTTTGTTTGGTTGGTTTGGTTTTTTTTCCTCCATGTTTTTTCATATACAGAGAAGGTCTGGAAGGTATTTAGTTTTCAAAAAAGAGTCCTGGTTTGTCCTTGCAACCTCTTACTTTATTTTTTGTGTTTCAGTACTACTTTTTTTTCTCTAGAGTTTCATGTATTTTTGTTGAGGTACTTTTGTCTGGTTGCTGGCTGTTAGCTGTGCTTGAGTCTGCTCTGAAGGGCTGTGGCTCTGGAGATGCAAGACTTGAGTTCTATACAAAGGCAGTTACTTTTGCTTGAGTCTTTTTTTTTTTTTTTTTTTTCTTAAATTAATCTCCTCAAAACAGAAACCTGGGTTGTTACATGAGGTTGAATGGGTTGAGTGATGTTACTCATGGGGAGTTTGGGTGGGATTGCAGTTCACTGGGACCTTATTAGATTCAACTATCACCATCTTCTCAGGTCATCTTTTATCTTTAGTCATTTAGGAGCAGTTAAAATTTCATGCTAAGGAAACACGATTTCAGCCCTTCTAACCAAAAGGAGCTATAGTGTCATTCCTTGTCTTTCATAGGTCAGCCCCTGTGAGGAAGGGGGAAATTTGGGCAGGTGGGGGCAAGCAGGTTTTGTGTTTTGAGAGGTCAAACTCTTGAGTCCTCAGATGGTAAGGTAGAGTTGAATTCTCTGTACCTTTTTGGTACAACATTGGCATCCTGCCATGGCTTTCCATTCACCCTGTGGTAAGTGCTGTTCTGCTAACCTGTACTTACTTATATTGCTTAATTGAGTTATTTATTTATGGTAGCAAGGAATTAAGAGTTGTTATGGCAAACTTCACACCCCTCTTTTCTAAGGAATTATTTTAGCACGGTTTCAAATGGATTATTCAATCTCATTAATTTATTTTTTATAAGTGTTAACAGATGCAAAACAATTATTGCAATATGATAATGTATGAAAATGTAAATTTAATCTGAAACATTTATCAATAAATCGATGTATTTTTTTAAACTTTTATACCTACAGAATGTGCATACTTTTTAAACTATAAATTTAAATTCTAAATAAAATTTGAATTAAGAACAAAATTTGACTAAGCCTAGGTAGTGATTATTTAAACCTGTCCAGGGTGCTGCAATACATTTGTCCTGGCTGCACGTGTGAATTAATTCTGTGAATTAAAAGTTTTTCAGATGTTTTGTTCTGTTGTCTTTTCTAGATAGACCCAGCACTTCAACCTAACAAGCTCAAAATAAATACTACCCAATTAAATCCAAAAGGAACAGTATTCTAGGGAAGCTGTCAAACCACTGTTGTAGCAGCATTTCTTTTATTGCAGAATGCTGATGCTTTTGAACATAGCGTGGTGTCTGCACTGGGTGTGTAGATGTATTCACAGTAGTTGAAAGATGTTTGCATATAAAGTTATTTGATAAATGGTATATAAAGATTTAATTGTTCATCGTAATGTAAATGAACACCTTGTGAATCAGTGTAGACTGTTCCTACAGGAAGGTTCTATAACTCAATGCAGCAATGCACTGCTCTGTCAGCTCTTAATATTTTAACCTTACAACAAGGAAAACTAATGGCTTGATAAACTGTATTGATGTTAATCTAATTAATTAAAAATTGTAAATAAAGTAAAATATACTGAAATTAAACATTTGCTGTTAATCTAGTGTAGAACATGTTTTGTATCTTAGAAATCTCCTTTTAATGAGACATTTCTGAAGTGGGTTTTGTCGTTGTTGTATGTTGTTCCTTATATTCATATTGGTTTTATTTTTCTTATATTTAATATATTCATTTATATAGTCTGGTTAAGTTGCATCCTTCTTAGGGTTGTTACTGACCCTTAAGGAAGAATATTAGTGTTTGAATTATACTAAATTGGGAGATTCAAAACAATCTGCTTCTACCAAAATAGTAATGAATATTTTTTTTTTATACAAAAGAGCAACCTTGGGCTGTGTGGGCTTTGCAGAGGGCTACTGGTTTGACAGGGTTACTGTCAAACCCTGTGTGCACAGCCAGGAACTTTTTAGTGTACTGATCTTTGTTGTCTGCTCGGTCTAACTCAGTTTGACACCAAGAGCAGCTCCTGTTCTGCAGGAGCTTTTACCACTGCTAGAAGAGGTTAAATGCAGAGGGCAGAGCCTGCTGTTCAGGGAGCTGATGTCCTGGGAGTGCAAGGGCTTCTTTCAGGTGTGGCCTCTGCTTCCCAGGTGAGGACAATGGATGCAGATGCTCTTACAGAAACTGTTCCAGGACTTGCACCAAAATGGCATACAAATAAATTGCTGTACTGAAGTATAGGTTTTTCTGGTATTTTGAGGCCAGTGATGGCCACGTGCTGGCTAGTTAGCAACTGAGAATTGTAGTGTGTACTCCCCAGGGAAAAGCAGAAATACATCTGTGCAGCCAAATGTTCAAAGTTCAGGAATGGAGTAGGCTCATCTGTAGAGTTAAATCCATTGCTGTTTGTTTCAGTGGGATTGTCCAAGTGCTGTTTGGGCTGTGTGGCTGATCCAGACATCACAATCAATCTCTCCTCTCCCCTTTTCAGCTTCCCAAACTGGTTTATTGCAGGAGCAAGTAAGAGATGGGTAGGGACTGTGTGGGATGTGGAGTGGAGGGGATAGCAGCATGACCTGGGGATGGCTTAAGCTGCTGACACCCACATCCTCAAAAACTTCAGATCTCCAGATCTGTGTCTCCCAAATGCATGCTGATGTTTATTAATGCACTGAGCAAGAAATGAAGCTGCAGCAGCTATTCAGATATGTTCTATAAATAGAGAGAGATGTCCCTAACAGAGGTGGATATCCAGGGTCTTTACAGAATAAATCTATAAATCTGATAAGCCAGGCACACATCTGGTATTTCTGCTTCCAGATCTTAACCCTTTCACTGTCTTCCCCCTCCCAAGGTATAGGGTTGTAACACACTAATTCAGAAATGCTTTTCTGACTCAGTCTTTAATTATGCAGCTAGCAACTGCTGAGAGATGGTCATTTGAGGTGGAAGGAGGACTGATGTTACACTTCAGTGTCACTATGATGCTTTGGTTTTAAAATGTCATCCTGTACAATAAGATAACTTTACATTCTGTTTGACTTTTTCAGAGCCAATATAGGAAACCCTATAATTTGCTAGGCAGAATTACCCTGGGACACAGTCTCTTATGAGATAACATGAAGCTGACCCTCCAGGTATTTGGACATTGAGGGTTGCATTTGAGAGGATAAAAGACCATGAGGGGGTTTATAATCTCACGTTTATTTGGGAGCAGAGATGAGGAATTGGCTCTCTGGAAAGCTACACCATTTTCACTGGGGGATTTCTGCAGCTCTCCAGACTTCTTTGCTTTGGGGAAGGGAGAGGGGAACTGATGGGCAGAGCCCTGGTCTGCTGCCTCCTTGCCCTCAAAAAAAAAAAAAAAAAACCCATCTGAAAAATGCCAGTCTTCTGGAATATTTTTTTTAACTAAAACTCTCAAGAGTGCATCTGTGGTGGGGAATAAGGCTGCTGCCTCCTCAGGGTTGCGGTTGGGCTTTCCAGGTAAGTTGTGACTGTATGGCTGACTTGAATGTACATGTGATTTGCAGCCCTACTAACCAAAAATCTGTCAGAGATGATACAAGGTGCTGTAATGAACTTCAGGCCTGATAGCAGTGAGCTGAGCTTTGTAATTAGTCAGCTGTGGGATATTTTTGTGTCCATGTAGAGCAGGTTGTTAAATATTGATTTAGCAGAGCACCTGTTTTCTCTTCCTGTTTGAACTCAAACTGGGATGTGCTTATTGAGTTTTCCTTGGCTTTAATTTAGAGGTCATTTAATATGAGGGACAAAGTATATTACTAGAATATATAAACTTCAAACAAACAAACAAGACTATTTTTCAAGCTAAGTTCAATCTAGTGGCATCTAATTTGTCTTAAATCTGACTAAGGTTCAGCTAAAGTGGTAAAAGTACATGATGGGGTGATTCTAGCCCTGGAAGATCGAAGGGGCATGTTTTTAACACTACCTGAAACCAATTTGTAATGTTAATTTCAGGAGGCTCACACTGCTCCTCTTTCATACTTGGTTATGCTTTGGTGAAGCAGAGCACTGAGCCTGGCTGTCACTTGTCAGGCCAGGCTCCTCTCTGGAAATCCCTCATGCGTCAGTCTTCTTTTGTGCTTTAGTGTCTACTGTGACCTCAGTGTCTTCTATTTGTGACCATATGGACATTTGTTTGACAGGAGCCTGTGACCCTGATGCACTTGGAGTCACAGGAGGAGAGAACTCACCCATATGCAGTTGGATCTCTCTTCCTCTGGTAGGTTTAATTTCCTCCTGACAGGTGCTGCTCAGTTTCAAGGTGTCTGACCTGGTGCTTGAAACTGAGCAACCAGCAGAGCACTGCTCACAGGAGTCATCTCTGCAGATGGAGGATGAGCATTAACATTCAGGAGCTGTTACTCATTCGTTCCAGTAAATATTCAGACTTCTGTATAGCACCACTCAAACTCTCTCAAGAGTGTCTTTTGACAGAAATGCTCACACTAGACAGCCATGGTGTGCTTGAGAAAATCTGTTCTAACTAGTAGAGGGAAAAATATATTTTAATAATTTGGGGTTTGGTTTGTAAGCATTTGCCAGGCTTAATAACAACCATTTTCTAATCTGATAATGGCAAGGAAAAGTGGTTCAGCATGCAAAGTTTCAAGTGTTTATGAATAGTGTGGTCAGATCTATGCTTTCAGTTCAGCAGCCCCTGAAATTTGTTTAATTTATATGGGGAAAGTGTGCCCAAAAGAGTTGTTTTCTAGACATGTTGTGAGTAAACAGATGGATAAAGTTAATGAAACTCTAGCTGCAAGATGCTTTATTTCTGAAGCTAAACATGTTCTGCTGAAATACAGAGATCCAAAAATAAAAAGCTCACTGGTTCTACAGGTGATAATGGGCTCAAAGCTTCTGATGAGGAAAGTATTTCTTGTCCTTTTACTAATACTAAATCTGTTAATATCTGCTTCTCCAGGTCCAGAAACATGGTGTAGTCTGCATTTTCTTGCTCTTCCATCTCCTCTTTTGTTTCCTGTAGTGCAGTCATACTCTAAAGGAAAAACACATACCAGGAAATAATGCACTGTTAAACACTGAAACTTGTCTGTGACCCCATTGCTTTCCAGTATCAGTGCTGTCAGAAATTAATGAAAAGAGAGGTCACCTAGAGCTACATTAACTGAATTGTCTTTTCCTTGGTTGATGAGTTGGTGTTATTAAACCAGGGACTTAAGAATGGATGGGGGAAATCCTTATGGGAGAAAAGAATGGCAAGCTGGAGTCGGTCCTTGCTTGAAAGGAAAGTTGCAAAAATGTAACTTTTTGAACCAGCAGCTGATGCAAAAAGAAAAGCAAATTCATAGTTATTAAATGTCCACAGGCTCTAGTGCTCTTGCAGGAGTTTAACTTGACCAAGTGCTGAACTTGGATGAACTGGGGCCATCTATTCCACTCCTAAGTATTGTAAACATGAAATAAGGAGCTGCTAAGCTCCTCCTCTCCATCCAGGTTTTTGAAAGGGCATGGGAAATCCTGCCTAGCAGAACAGGTGCATTTTGAAGACTCAAACAAATAAATATTTTTTTTAAATTTCAAATTTAACATACTGTTTACTCCCTCTGTGCCTCCAGCTCCGTTTCAGCTCTGTTTTGGCTTGAAGCTCTTGATACTCTTGAAACTCTTTTTCACAGTGCTTCAGATACTTGATTTCTCTTTCAAAATAATCAAGTATGGTGGCATGCTGTTAACACAATGACAAACAAGGGTCATTGCATGCCCAAAGGCATGGAACTATTGCTGATTGTCTAAACAGCACATTAGTTTACCTATACTGTGAATATAGATATCTCTATCCAAATTATTCACAGCAAAGCAATATAAATATTTTGGATACAAATATGCATTTTAGATCTCTGACTCTTAGATCATCCTTCAGAAACCAGCACTGAAATAAGTAAAGCTGTTTGAGGTTAGTGATTTCACTGGAGCAGTCCAGATTCTCACTGACTCATCTTCAGGAAATAAGAAACTATAAAATACCATATTTCAGTGTAACACTATGCAGTTGTCTGGGATTCTGTGTTTTAGTTTTCAGTCTCTTTAACAACCTAGTATTTTTCAGTAAATACTTCAGTTAGCACTTAGGTAGCTTCTCTCTTGCTTCAGAGAAGCTACTTTTACTAAGATGAGGCTGCTGACCTGGTTTTATATTGCTACATCCTGCAGCTCTGCACACAGCAAACATTTATGGGATGTTTATGAACTATTTAAGTGCATATATAAATTTATCTGAAAACTGGGATAGGACAGGAATAAGATTCTATGGTGAAAAATGACAAGGTGTCTGGCAAGACTGCTAAACCAGATGAGCTGAAAACGCAAGCTTGATCTTTGGTTGGGAGGTGGAGGAGATGAACAACTGAAAATGATGTGGGAATAAAGAGAAATCAAAACTATCTCTATGGTTCATATGGCCCTTTGGTACACACAGTCCTTTTTTCAAAAGTGAATGCATGAGGGGTAGTGTTAGTAACAGTTTCCAAAATGTTATTTAAGCTAGAACCAGGTACTTATATCTGTAAATCTGTACCAAGTTTACAGAAAAAAAAAATTCACTCAACTGAAGACAAAAAGGTGTAAAGAAAGAGTAACTCTGTATCTTTGCATCACTGTGCTCTGAATAACATTATTTTAATGCATGAAAGCACGTGTCATTTTATGCATGTGGCAAAGAATGCTGGACATTTTGCTGTGTTTTCATGTTGCCAGGTTGGAGCAATGGAATTCTGCCACCTGTCACCCAGGTTTCCTTCAGGTGCATCCTATCTGAGTGCTGTGCAAATCCAGCTTTGCTACAGATGATCTTTGGAGAATAATGGCTGCAGTGATCTCAAAATAATTGTCATCCATTTGAAGGCAAGTTTTTCCAGGTAGGCCTGTGTCTGCGTTAGAATTTTTGGGATAAAGTGTCACATAAATTAATACAAATTCCTACCAACCTCATTCTCTGAAGGGTCACTTAGTGTCTGAAAGATTTTCAAAACATGCAGTACTCCAAGATCATCAGAAACAGCTAAGAAATTCTTCTCTGCTGAAAGAGATTTGACAAAAAATTATAAGCAATCTAAATTCCAATAATAACATATACCTCTACCCAAATAGGATCCACAGAATATTAATTTTTGTAGTGGTCTTTTTGGTTTGTTGTTCAATGCAGCAAGAAGGCAGCCTTATTGATCTCATTTTTAAAAAAATTAAATTACCTTCCAAGTTTATACTTTTGTTTTAACCCATCCTCTGTAACAAGATTACTGTTCCTTGGAGTCGTGGCCTATTTTGCAAAGAGGGTGGCACAGTAAAATGCAGTCACCATCAACATACCTGAGGCAGTCCAGGGGCTGATGAAAGTGATTGTTGATTTGGAGATGCTCTGGAAATGAGATGGCTCGTGAGTTTTCTTCAGTAAGTCCCAAATCTCTATATTTCCATCATCTCTGCCAATGAAGAAAACTCCTGGTCTTGTTAAGGACCAGTGTCCTGCAGTGTTTCTCCCAGCAGAGCAGTTTGACTGAAGGATCGGTCCATTCTTGATTTGTTTGAATACAAATAAAAGATAAATGGAACAATCAAACAGTAATATCCATTCACTACTTCAAATCTCCAATCATTTAAGAAAATTCACAGTTTAAATGAACAAAAATTATATTGATGGCAATCTTGCTGGAGAAAGTAAACAAGCCTGGTATCTCCCTACCAGTCTGTTCAGGTAATCTGTCTTAGCTGCTGCTAAAATTTGTAGTCTTGAGATTTTGCCAGGTGCAGCTAAACTGGATTTTTATAAGACAGGAACTCTGAACCTCCCCATGTTTCTTTGTCCTCAGATGATAAAAAGGCTGCATTGTCAATAGGATTCCTTCAGACCTGTTTAGCACATGCTGCCTTTACTCTTCAGTTTCCCTAGCAGCAGAAATAATTTGTTGAGAAGCTACAGATTTTACAAGGTTTGGAACTGAAGAAGATCACTTAATTTTTTTTCTGTGAAGGGCTAGTTGACAAAGCTATTTCTAAATGGTTTTCTGAAATGAAGAAAAAGGTTCTTCACACCAAATGTGAAGGCTCTTCTTACACCAAGTTTATTTCTAAACTGTGACATTTTGTGTTTTACAAACACTTCTGAAAATACAGATTCTGAGGCTATTATAGTTCTATCTTGTATATCTAGTAATTATGTTCCAGATGTGTTAAAGGGACTTACTGTAATCCCTTCTTTCCAAATGGCAAAATTCCTGCCTCCAACACTTAGGATGATGTCTTCAAAAAATGGAGATCTCTGGAGAGTGTTGATAGGTTCAGTGTGAATGGTGTATTTCTGACCTAATGGAATAAGAAAGGCAGTGGCTTGTAACTAGTACTTCAGTTATTGTCTTCCAATGGGAGTTGTGCTGGGGGAAACAGGAGTGCAGGATCCAGCACTGGCTTCAGAGATATTCGATTTTTTTTTTTTTCTTACAAGATACAGGAATTGGAATTGCTGCAGATGTAGTTACTGTGAAGTATGATCTCTGTGATTTGTGCCAGCAGGGACACAGCAATGCACCTGTGACTGTGGAGAGTGCCTGTGATAATTCTGTCACAATAGCTAAACTGCAAACTCTTTACAGGCTGTACTGCTGAATTTTGGTGTCATCAGTGAGACACCCTATTATAGCAGGTGAGCAAGAACCTTAAAAAGACAGAGTATAGCTGCAAATGTTTCAAAGTTGGCAATATGTTAGGGTTTAAACAGGTATTAAGAAACCTGTACTTACAAACTTGTTTTGCTGAGTCATTATTAACGTCAATTTTCCAGTCAGAATAAACAATTTCTCCATCCTGTGATGCCAAAAAAATAATGTAAATGCATTTAATATTAAGTTTAATATTAAAGTAAAATGCATTTAAATTAAAGTTTACTGCAAATCACTGAAAAAACACTAGAATTTTGGATCAGCATTTTTCAGTTATGTATTGCCAAACCAGATTTACTTCCCCTGGCGTATGCAGGCAGTGCTCCCTGCAGGACTAGGTGCTCAATTTTTATATTTCATGCTTTGCTCCAGTATCTGGGGAAAAGGTAACCAGAAGCATAAAGGTAGCTAGAAGCCAAACTTTCATTTCTCCATGAACTCAAAACTGAAGAAGATTTTGAGATTTTAGATAAGTAGGGTAGGTAGAGGGCTATGAATAGCTGGGACTTCCTGAAGTGGAAAGTAAGTTGTCAGGAAATTGTAATGTAAACATTTCCACCCCACATTTGGGGAAACACTATAAAAGTATTACTAATCTTCTGGATTCTGGAAAAAGGAAATACTGGTTGGTTACTGATGGCAGGGAAAGTGCAACATATTTTGGAAATGTCTGCTAATTCTGCCCTTCAGCTAAGGGTTCATAGTCTACCAAATCCTGGGGGGGTTATTCTTATTTTTAAGTGTGTAGCTAAACACATTAAAATGGGAACAAAATGTGGGATGTCCAGAAAGACATTTTTAGTTAACACCTGTAGAAAACAGAAGTCCATATATTTATGAAAACTTTATTATTTAACTGTTCAGTCTTTCAAATATCTTCGATAAACATTTTCATTGGCAATCTATTATTTCTACTTACTTCAGTCCCAACAAAAAAGTTGGTGGAGAAATTGTCCAGCACTTTCAGATTGTTGCTTGAAGAAGTACCTATCTCTGTGTATGGGCTCTCTTTGGCAGGTGCTCCTAGGGTGTTCAGGGGCCTCATCTTCTCTGGGAAACAGTATGGATACATAATTTTATTATACACTGGAACTTATCAGACCAAGTAAATCCTTTGTCTTACAAAAGTAGTTCGTGGATAAAGGGAATTTCAAGAGGAGAAATGAAGAAAGATTGCCAAGTGAAGCCAGAGTTTTGCAGGTTAACTGTTTCCTGATGGAACCTCCCTGTTGCTGCAAGGGCAGTGCCTTCCCATAGCTGGGCTGGCTCTTGTTCTGCAGGTTCTCCTGTTCCTCATCAGTTTTACCCAGCACCAGTGCCTCTGGGGGCACTGCCTTTACACATCCCCCTTAGATGCTGTAACCAGGAGCTAAAATTTCTGCTCCATGGAATGATACCAACTGCCTCCTGCCATTTAAGGGATTAGTGAGTGTGTCCTTACCATCAAGTAATATCATAAGATCTGCTTACAGAATCATCTGATCTGCTACAGAATGTGACAGGATAACTTCACGTTCTGTAGCAAAGAGTGATCCCTCTATCCCAAGTACTACATTAATACCAGCAATATATGCTGCTACTCCAGGATTTTTCTAAAAACACTTTTCTGTAAAGGCCAAAAAGGCCTGTTTCAGAGACAGGAAGGCTGGATGGGGGGACTGGGAAGTAGTGAGACACTGACACAGGCTGTCTACACAACAGGTTGTTCAAGACCAGGCTGGATGGGGCTTTGAGCAACCTGGTCTAGTGGGAGGTGTCCCTGCCCATGCAGGGGGGTTGGAACTGGATGATCATTAAGGTCCCTTCCAACCCCAGCCATTCTGTGATTCTATGGCTTGCATGGGCTATTAATTGAAACCTGACAGTTCCTATGGGTACAGAACTGCTCTTCTGTATTCAGTGCAGGTACATACCTCTGTAGTCCATGCAGATGTGTTGCACTTTGGATACCAGTATATTTAAGAAACATTTTTCCCCAGATACACTGTGTTCCTCAGCTTTCTAAAAACATTTTCCCCAATGAGGTGTCATAAAATATTACCTGAGGTTTTGTACTGGTAATGCAGATTCTTCAAACTAATTCTGATGGGACCGTACTCAGTGCTGGTATCACTTTCGCAGAGATTTATCTGTTCAGAAAAAAAGCATTTCCTAACTCATTTTATGAGATCTTTGAGGCACAAGATTAAATTACTTTCTTCTGCAATTAAACAGGTCTTTTTAGTTTGCAGTGTGTTTGTAAGATTCCATAAAGAGTATTTACTGACTGATATGCAAGCACAGATAAAACACAATCCTGTGGTTTTTCTTCCGTTATTTGCTCTCTGTAAGGATTTTGCCAGGTTTCTAGAAAAAATCCAACCGACCAACTAACCAAAAAAAAAACAACAAAAACAACCAACCCACAAAAACCACCCAAAAAGCCCCACAAAAACCCCGAGATCCAGCTTGTTCAGCAACTGTACCAGCTGCAGCTATTCTAAGCAGCACAGATCAGTAGGTCCAAAATATTTTTTTTTACCCAACATATTATTTGCAGCCTTCCTTTTCCACAAACTGCTATGACCTTTTTCATCAGATGGACTTGTTGGGTTGCTATTAGTTATGTTGACTATGACCATGTTTCACAGTTTGAGACTCACTGAGATAGCTGAAAATTCTGATAAGAATTGGCACTAGTAATACAATGATTTTTGCACCTATTGCAGTTTTTAACAGGTAGTCATGCTGTTTCTTGAATTAGCTTTTCAAAATGTGTTTTATTGAAGTTTTTCATAATCATAAGGAAATTAAGAAGTAACAATTCCTGGAAAAAATAAGGAGTTGGGAAGCAAAGCCTATGTATTTCTACTAAGTTCTTGTACTCGATCCTTCTATATTTGTAGGAAGTACCTTTATAAGAGGTTTCCAGGAGAAATCTAGCTCCTTCAGAATATCTGAAATATCCAGGGGCATATTCAATGTTTCCTTCTCCTTTATTTTCTCAGATAAAAGTTGTTCAGAAAGTTTGGCTTCTGGAACATCCCAAAATGATACAGAGCTGCAAAATGATTGTGTAATATTATTCCCTGCTTTTGTTTTTGAAGGTCTATGTACACATTAAAGTTGTGTTTTTTTTTTTTTTAGCCTTTCTTCTTTAAACTTTGCATAGCAATAGAGACTCTCACAAGCAGAAAAATGCTAGATAATTAATTGCTTCTTTTGCAAGTGATGGTATATGTTGCTTTACTCATCTTTTCGTCAGCTGTTAACTATACCAAAGCAGCCAGAAAGTATTCATAAAGTTTGTCAGTCCATGAACTTACTGGACTACCTGGGTGAAATTCCTGGAGGCTCAGAGAATGGCACAATTCTGTAGCAGGTAGTCCAGTAAACCAAACTGAACTTCACTCCCAATTCTTATGGGAGTAACAGTGTATTTTCTGACATTGAACCCAAGTGGCCCTACTCACTTAAATCTGTCTTCTCATTGGAGTTTTCAGCCCTCAGATTGTTCCTTTTGCTGTGCTCTGGACATTGATTCACACGTTTGATATAGAGAGTAATTTTCCTCATTCCTGACATCTCTTTCTTTTTTCTAACAGGAGTTACTCAGGCCCTGTGCTCTTCATGGATGATGTTACAGAGGTTCCCCTGCTCTTATATTAAATTAATACTTTCAATTTGGAGCCCTGGTGTGTGAGTACTTGAAATTATTTCTTCCATTTACTTGCATAACACTGAAAATTTAATAACAACTGTATTTGCAATTATTCTTCTGATTTAATTATTTGAAGTAGTTTCTGTTTTGGATTAGGAAAAATAACTTTGTATCATTAACAAATTTTTCTGCCTCTGACCCTCCCTTTTGATGTAACCAAGTATGTGATTGAGCTCAGCCATACAGCCTGGAAGCCTTCAGCCTTTTACAGTCATGAAAGCTAAACATTTATTTCCACTTTTTGCATTTTGTCCCCTTGCCAGTCTTCCACACAGGGTAATATTTATTCATAACCATCATGACTATTTAGTCCTCTAAAGAGGAGATTCGTACAGAATAATTTTGCCAGTTATGCCTCTAAGTTTAAATGTAATTTACAGTATTTCTTTGGCCTCAACATCAGCAATAGCTTTCTTTGTGCCAGAAGCATATAATCAGTGCAAGTGTGGTGGCATGGCTCTTCAGGCCCAGGCATGTGTGACAAACACAGAATATAAATGTATACAGGTGATGAACCCTTAATTCCATTTCTGCAAAGGGTTTAACTGGCCAAGAACCTGATGTGCTTGTCTTCTGCATACAGAATTTTGGCTATTCAGGATAGGCTGAATCCAGAACTGTGCTAGTGAAATCATGGAGTACACTCCATAAAGCTTTCCAAAGGAAACTGGAAGATGTCTTGTAGAGGATGTGTTGTATGTACCAATCAGGGGAGCAGGTCAGAAGCTGCAAGCAAATTTCAGCTCTGTTTTCAGAAGCAGCATCCGTTTGGCTGTCCTAAAAATAACAGTAATAATAATTGCAGGGGGAGTAGATGAGAGATAACAATTATACTTTTCTAAGTAAGTACTTCAACATAAAAAATGAGCTTCTAGAATTTTAAGTCACTGCTGTTCCTTGGGTAGGATTTGAGAATCAGAAAACGTGTAGTTATAAAGTCAAGAGATTTTACAAATGTACTTCAGGTGAACTGCTATCAGCTTTGCCTGCCTGACAGCTAAAATTCTAAATGAAGTCAGCATTTAGAAAAATGCAGTGAGAAATAATGAAGGTTATTACAAATAACTTGATCTTTAATGTTTTATCTTGGGTTTACATTGATTTCCAAGGTAGTAATTAGGAAAAGAATTAAAAGAATAAAAATTAATTTTAAAACTCACCTCAAAATGACCTGGCAGCCAGTTTATATCTGTTACTGTTTTTTTATGACTATACTGTATAGAAGAGATTGCACAGTATCTCACTAGAGGTGGCTCTGTGCTGCTGTGCTGGGCTTGTGTAAGTGGTGGCTAGAAAAGTTTTAAGAAGAGAGATCTTAGAGTGTGTCCAAAATACAACAGTAGACCTATCAAAGAAAAAAGGCTACTTTACATCCTATCAATGCTTCACATATTTCAGATCAATTTATAGAATTTTCTAGGAGTCTAATACCTTTCCTTTGGGAAAAAAAGAAAAAAAAAAAAAAAAAAAAAAGCAACAAAACAGGCCTTTGGCTATACAGCTCTAAAAAGAATGCCAGCATGCCTCCACAGGTACACACACATCCACTTCTGTTACTAGGTCCTCCTTTGCTCTTAGTTTCCTCTTCTGCTTATCCCCTTTACAGTCTCTTTCCAGTGGAATCTGCTTATCTTCCAAGCTACCTGTTTTCTGTCCATAAAATACCAGAATAATTTTCAGTATTACATCCAGCAACAGATGCTGTGTGTATTTGATAGGCTTCATAAGGCAGAAGTTGAGGGTGAGTTGGTGTCCATTAAAGAACAGACTTACTGAAGCCCAGGTCTGCATAGAATGTAGTAAAGCTTTTAAGCTGAACTCATAAGGTAGACATTGTGATAATGGGTTTATTTCATGAACTCGTAAGATTTCTTATCTCTTGTAGTTTCTCACTGTTAAGGTTTAGTCCCCTGTTTTGAGTAAAAATGCCTTCACCCATTTCCCCACTCTAACTTGTATTCTAAGTTTGCCTCTCTTCACCCCAGACATAGCTGTGCTGCAAGATATTTAGAGTGGAAGCATTCACCATATTAACAGCTGGCATCTGCATTTCATCAACATCATTTTGTTCATGTTGCAGCTTTTCTTCGTGTTGAGAAATATCCCACAGTACAACCTATAACAAAAAATGAGTATATTAAAAATTATTTCATTCTTTATGTTAATACACATTTTTTCCAGTTACAATTCATGGGGGCTTGGGAAAAAAAAAATTCACTCTCTGCATTAAAACTTATTATATCCTTAAAGGATTTTGGTTTCAGACAGAAATCAGTTGAAAGACTACACTTGTCTCAATAAGGAAAAAAAAAGTCTTTACAGCTTGACCTATTTATCAGTAGTGCAAATAAGCATCACACAGGAGTGGCTCAGCTGTGGAATAACCAGATATTACTACGGTACAAAATAAGAGGGTTCAGTTCATCTCTTTACGCTTATTTTTATATTGTTAGAAAATACAGAAATATCCAATTTTATTCTTAAACAGAGAATTAACACCTGTCCATTGATGGAGCCACCAGCAATGATATTTGGATCTCTTGGATTGAACTGAAAGCAGTAAATGTCTTCAGGGTACTCCAATATTAACTAGAAGAAAAATAAAATAGTTGAGAAATAGAGTCACACTGATTGTTCTCTTGTTATTTAAGCACTTGACAGATTTAAAAATCCTAATGATATACCTGAGGGTTGATAGGGTCAAAAAAACTCCAAAAAAGTATTACTGAATGCTGCAGCAATGATTTATCAGAAAGGTTCCCTTGCACTTCATAAGGAAGCCGCTCTCTTGCTGACACTGCTATAATCCCTGATGGAGAGACAAAATGAATTTTCTCAGAGGACACAATTCAAGTTTCAACATGCTGCTAATTATTCTCAGTTACTTATATTTATACCTTCTGAATGCAGTGCAAAAAAAGCAAGAACCCCCCAACCCCCGAACCGCAATCATGTAGTTATATTTTTCCTTTTGGAGATCAACTTTGAGGAATTTTTTATTTTTTTTTTTTTTCTTAAGATTAAGTTATTTAACAATGAGTTGTTAACCCAAGGATGAATATAAGATTAAAATTTTTTTGTTACTACTCCTTAATGGTGTAATACTGCACCTGAAATTATGTGACTGGCATATAGTCCTGGCCATCTGTCACAAAATCAAATCTTTTGTAGCTGATTTAATTTCCTACACCAGCTGCAGTTCTGGCTGTTATGCTGTGAAGCATGGACATTTATATAGAACTTAGCCAGGTTTAAAGACACAATTGTATAGAGCAATAATCCACGGCAGGGAGCAGGAGGAGATGTTCAGTATGCCTTGTGATGCTGCTTCCTGGCACTCAGCAGAGCCATGTCCCACTGTGGCCCTAACATTCCTCCCAAGTGGCAATGGTACAAGAACCAGCACACAGGGAGGAGAACTCTGGTATTCAGAGGCACCAGAAGGACCTGGCATGGTTGCAGCACCACTTACATGAGCCTCATAAGGAAGAAATTTCCCTTTCCTATGATCTCTGCTTATATGTTAGTGTGAGGAACTTTGCATGGCCCATTGGAACCCTACAAAGAATTTTTCGTTTTAATCTCATCTCAGATCAGCAATTTGGACATTCTAAATCAGTTTTGATACTTTTTTTTTTAAATAATTCAAAGGCTGATGCGTTCATTAAATATGCATATTTATAGCTGTCATATACATGTCATTCAAGTTTCAAATTGATATTTTAACCACATTACCATAAATGGTTGGATGCCAGCAAACACAGCCAATAGCTCTGTCCTTGAGGTAACGCGGGTCTGTAAACGATCGGTACGCTTTAAGAGAAACATCTGGCTTGCCACCAGAACTGCTTTCATCTTCTGCTAGGGCTTTCCAGTCATCAAAAAAAGCATTCATAATTTCATTTTGCTGCAATGCAATTTCCATGCTGTTTTTTGAAAAGAACAGTTAGCACTTTCAAGAGTTCAGATGTGACTACTCAGCAGTAGCATCACAAATATTTCTGCAGAGACAGCTTTTGTTTTATGCAGAGTTAGAACCACAGCATTAAAAAAGGAAAGTATTAATCCCTCAGTGGTGCCTCATTGTAAGGAAACCCTCCTCTATTGAAATAAAAATAACAAATTATTCCAAGAATTTACCTGTGGTTCTGTGTGGATTAAGTACCATGTAACTGTCCAATTCTTGTGCAAAAAGTGGCACTTATCCTATGTCTAAGGGCTACAAGACAGCACCTTTGCTCTTCTGCATAAGCCTCTGCTTGAGTGAGCAGTGCTTGAGAGATCAGCTTTACAGCTCTTTTGCAAAGATATATCACTTTAACAGTTCTAATACCTATTTAAGCAATCATATTTGTATAGCATAGACTTAATGTTAATCTTCAGAAACAAATATTAATATTAAAATAACAAGCAAAAGAAAAAAACAACAACAAAACAAAACAAAAAATATTCAGAGACAAAAAAACAAAGAACCACTGTGGTCCACTCAGGAGTTCTTGCTTGAGTTCTTTACTATTTCATGTAGCCTTTAATGTATATTGCTGCAGTAATTTTACCTTAAGTGCACTGATGTGAGAAAGTCTTTCAGCTTCTCAGATGTCAGACTCTCTTCTTTCTCTTCACTCGATAACTCTCTAGGAAAATACTGTGTGGATGTATTTTTTGGATAGGTCCTAACCAAATGGAATAATGAACTTGAGTAAGTACAGAAACAATTTCAAAGATAGAAACCTATATGCCAAAATAAAAACTAAGCATATTAAGTTTCTCCAGAAACAACCTGGAAAAGAGGAAAGACAAAAGATGCAAACATAGTATCCAACTCTGTTCCCTTAATCAGTTTGTGACTGAGGAATTCCAGAAGACTGGAGTTAATTTTCATAGCTTGAGCTGAGATAGAATAAGCTGATAAATACTTACTTGCACTTACCATTTTGTCTGAGTACAAGCTTCTCTTACTTTTGGAACCATTTGTACGCTCATATCTTTTTCAAGTATTTTATTACTGAAAGTTTTGTCTTGATAGGACGTGCATTCAATGTAATTCTCTTTCACATGTGAAGCATTTGTGTCACTAAATGTAATTGGTGCACCAAACTTCCTGCGGACTCGAGAAATCATGTACTTAACCTGGAAGGGAGATTTCTGTAGTTAGCAGAGGAGAAAGTTTTTGGAAAGTTTGTTCTGTAAAATGACAGCGTTCGTGTAATCATAGAACTCGGTGCTGAGTTATGTTTCTGTGCTTTGAAATTCTGAAGTGCTCATATAAATAACCTACATAAGTCATGGCAGACAGGATTGTATTTCCAAAACAAGGAGTTGCTTTTAGGTTATGTTTTGGATTATTGCTAGTAGATAAGAGAATTACACTTTCTAATTCATGCAATGTCAAAACCAGACCTTTAATTAAGGGATTGATTACCAGGTCTTATGTAATATTGCACTGGACTTCCCAGACCTAACTTTTCATCTTTTCCCTCTTAGTGCAATGCTCAACTTTGTGTCAGGTATTTCAGCTTCCCTTCCAGTGCCTAGGAAGAGAAGTACCCCAAAGACAAAAACTTTGAGTGAGAAGTTTCCTTAGAGTGAGAACTAGGAAGGAGGAAGAGATCTTGGCTTGGCTTCTGCCCAGACAGAGAGGCAAACACTTGATTTGAGGTAGCAGAGAGGTATTGCTTAGATTCTTAGACAAATACTTTGGCCCAGCACCTCCCACAGAACTGGAAAGGAATGGAGGCTGAGAATACTTTTGAGAGGGCATTGCCATCAAGGTAGAGCACAAAATACTTCAGACTATGAATATGCATTAAATTTAGTGGCTGTGAATTAGCTTTAGAACAACCAAACATCTTTTTTAGTATAAGCAACATGCCCAGTTGCTAAAAACTAACAAAATGTATCCAGTCTTCCCTGAACAAGGATTTAGGTATTGACTAAAAATCACTGATGGGCAGCTGAATTCTTCGAGATGCTCTGCACATCACAAGTTACATGATAGGTGTGTGTGGATTCACCTTTTGGATGCATCATTTTCTTGACATAACCTGTAGGTTCAGTTAAACAAATAGGTCCTTCTGTAAAGTCAGTTTGTAATGACCTGCAGTAGTAATGTTTACTTTGAGGTAGAGAGCCCTTACAAGTCTTCCATGCTACTTAAGTGCCATCCATATAATGAAATAGAGTTCACTGGGCTGCATGGAAACAGAACTAGGTCTTTAGAATATAATTATAATGACTCAACTTGTAATCTGGCCAAATAGTAAACTGAGCAAAGGTGGCAAAGATTCTAATGATCAGATGATCAGGAGTTTTGAATGTACAGCTTAAGAAGTAGATATGTCCAATACTGTCTCACATGTCTTATTTACAGAATTTAAAGGAAACATAACTGTAAAAATAAAAATAAAAAAGTTTATGCAACACTCAGTTTTTATCAAAGTTGAGTTAGTTACTTGAGTTGAGATAGTTTCATCAATTTTTGAAAGACCCCAAGAAAAAATATTATCACAACTTTCAGTTATCTGAGAGCTGGTTTTTTTTATATTTGGTTTTGTTGTATTTATTTGATTTAATAACATCTGTTGATTCTGACCTTTGTAGCAGTGTCTTTAACAGATTCTTCTTCAACTTCTTTTTCACTGCCAAGAGAAACCCAGGGTTTGGAGACAGGAGGCTTGTAAGGAGGGACTTCCAGAGTTTCCTCTCTATCTTCTTCTTTTTCTTCTTCTATTTCTCCTTCTTTTTCCTTTGCAGTTTCTGGAGGCTGTGACATCAAACAATGCAAAATAGTGCTTTTTCAAAAATTAGTGACTGAAATGTAATTATCAACTAGAAACCCAGTTTTCACTCTTTATGCACACATTCTTTACCTTTGTCTCAATGCAGTAAGTGTGGCCTGGGTACACTTGGGATAGGTCCCATCCATTCATTTGTGCATTAGAATTTTCCAATGAATGTTACATATTTCATATTTAACTTCTAGAGAGGCTACTGTCTCAAAAGCAAATCACTGTTATAAAAAAAGAATTTACAGTGATTTTTTAAATTTTTGTTTCTCCTGCCTGGAACTGCAATTTGCTTTTCTATTAATTGTTACTTCTTCTGATGCTGGGTGACATAGTCATGTTAAAAAATTATATAATCTGTCCATAAACCTTCTTTTATAATGCAGTTCACAAGGGCTAAATCATCTTTGTATCTAGAGTTATTTGCAATTCAAGAACATTTTAAAGTATTATTTGAAGAATATATAATTTTGTGAAAAATAAGTGTAAGATTTCTTTGAAGATGACAAATATATGATAATCTTTTATTTTTAAGTCTTAATTGAAAACCTGGGTCGTGGCAGCAGAAATGAATGCTTATGATAAAAACAAAGCAGTGAGGGTTCTACTGTCTCTCTGAAGTAAAATATAAAAATGTAATTTGGTCTTTCATGGTATAAAAGATATTTTTCCAGTGATACACTTTTTTCATTATCAGATTTACTTTTAGAGAAGCATGCTGGCATGCCAAGCACATCAGATGCTTAACAAATACAACACCATCCCCAAAGTATGTGTTTGAGACAAGATTCTGAAATATTAATTGATAGAAGAATGCTGTGGTATACTTATATTTTCTTACCTCCAGAAGGTTTTGCTTGGCTTCTTCAGAAGCAACCAGGTAAAAGTTCTGTCCATACTGGAAGTTTGCATCAAAAACTACCAGAAGCTCTTCTCCTGGATACTCCTATTTTAATTTAAAACAATTATTGAAAAACTGAAAGCAAGTAACATCCAAACAAACATAAGCCTGTGAATGGCAAAGCTACTGCTAGTGTACATTGGGTTTCTTTGGTGAGTCTTGTGCTTTTTACAGAAAATTTAAAGTGCTAATTTAAAAGAACAGATAAATTTTATTTTGTAATAATAATGTCTTGCAAAATAAATCATTTCATGCACATAATTAAACAGAAAACAAACTCTTCTAATGATTCTTATTAAGTAGGCCATGAATTAGGAGAAACCAAAATACATGAAGCTCTGGCAGTTCACAGATTGAAGCAAGTAATATTTGTGTTACTTTTAGCATAGTTTCAGTCTAAAGTTAGTACAAAAAAATGTGCATGTTGAGCAATGAGAAACTTTGAGTTGACAGTGGTCCATGACCTTTGGATATCACAACACTGGTGTATTTACACAGTCAAAAGAAGAACAGACCTTATTGTTAAAAGAATCCATATTCTGGGAGCATGAAGTCTAAAAGTGATAATGAAATAAGCTACATACTAGGACAACTTTTTTAACAGGGTGGAAATCAGAAATTGCAGCTCTTGATTTCAGGTCCTGCATGATGTCCTCTTTTTTAATAAGCTTGAAACAGTTTTCTTCTGTGACATCTACATTAACTCGGCAATTAAAAATTTCTTGGGTCTTTGAAGTGAAAACTAAAGGAAAGATTTCTGGGTGGCCTATGAAAGAAAGCAAAGTTGCATGGTTAACAAATTCAGAGTGTTGTTTAAACATAAATATATGGCTTACTAAGTTTGGGTCTTTGCTTTTTCCTAACAGAATGCCTTGGAATCTCTCAGCTTAGTTTTTGGAAAGCACTGAATACAGATTAGATTACATTTTCTTAATCCTGGAAAAGAATACCTAACATTTCCTGCCTAATGAATGTTATTTGTAGTATGAGCTTTTTTTTCCCCTCTCCATCAACAGGTGATTAAGAGTTTAATGAAGAGTCACTAATGGACTATTTTTAATACATGGACAGAACTGCATGGCTCTGAATAACAACCTTTGAATAAATGTACTGTAGTCCTTTCCTGAGAGTAATGCTGTGTTAAACCAGTGGTTAATCTAACTATCTAAGTGGTTAATCTTCAATACCATCCCAAATAAAAATGCTTTTCTGATTTTGGACTTTCATCTTCCCCTCATCCAGTTCAAGTTCAGAGTGCAGTTGAACCTGTTTCTCCACTACTAGGTGAGACTAAGTCAGATACAAAACTATTTTCAGATTTGCTACAGAATATCTAGCTGTTGTTTTCTACTCACATGACCTCTTTTAGGTTCATTTGTATTAATTCAGAACAAGACAACCATGTCTTATCTCAGCTCTGGCACTGACTGTTGCTTTCACTGTTTTTAGTAAGGCTGGGTGCAATTAGGTGTCCCAGTGACTGTGCTTTGCAGACACTCAATCTGATGATAATACACTGGTTTTTGTTAGCAGTATGTCAGCTGTATATACATTATATTGGTCCTCCTTCCCAAATGACATGTTCTGCACTCGTAACACTTATAAGTGACCAAAATCACTGTAGGCCCAGCTGGTTGAATATTGCTGCCTAAGGGACTCTCTTCTCCCTCTGCAACCAGTGCTGCCAGGCTGGCTGACTCAGGCTGGAGGTCTCAGCTGCCATAGTAAGATCAATCCTCATGAAGGCTGCTATACTTCTGTCTGATAAGGCCAGTAGATGTTGACTTTGATTGTTCATCTTTTTGATAAACTGGAAAGTGGAAAAGATGTAGTGACATGTTTACATGAATTTTTTATATTCTGAAAGGGGCTGGTTTTTGTGATTACAGCCAATATTTTGTCATCTCTGTTTTATTTTCTTTCTTTGAGTTATTTAATATTTTACCTTAATTGCCAGAACCTGTGGTATTTTTCTGCTAGTGTACACCTTAAACTGAAGTTGTTATATCTAAAATTCTGATATTGGCCAGCTGGTTGAGCATGTTTTGAGAAGATATCTCTAACTGAAGCCAACAAGAACTGACAAATCAATAAATCCTTAATCTCTATCATCAGAGATGCTAAATCTGCATCAGCTTATCACACCATGTTTGATGAATTTGACATTTATCTTTTAAAATCTTTCAGTGCTGCTCCTCCTGCAAGTTGGACATGAGCCAACAGTGCACCTTGGCAGCCAGGAGGGCCATGTCCTGGGGTGCATCAAGGCAGGCACTGCCAGCCAGTGGAGGGAGGTGACTGTCCCACAACTCTGCACTGGTGTGGCCCCATCTTGAGTCCTCTGTGCAGTGCTGGGCACCACGGTACAAAAAAGGTTTAGAGGGAAAGCCATACGAGGAGGGTTTGAAGGCATTTATTCTGTTCAGCTTGGAGAAGTGGACACTGAGGGGAGACCTCATGGCAGCTCACTGCTTCCTCACTGGGGAAGGAGGAAGAGCAGGTGCTGACCTCTTCTCTGGTAACTGGTGATAGGACCTGAGGAAGATGTGCTGAAGGAAGTTTACGTTAGATATAAGGAGTAAGTTTTTCACCCAGTGGTTAAGCAGTGGAAGAGGCTCCCCAGGGAAGCAGTTAGGGCACCAAGCCTGCCTGAGTGCAGGAAGTGTTCAGATGATGCTCTCAGGCACATGGTGGAATTCTTGGGGTGCCCTACATAGGGACAGGTGTTGGATTTGATGATCTTGATGGGTTTCTTCCAACTTGGCAGATTCTATGATTCTTCTCTGCAATAGTCATCACTAAAATTATTGACATATATGATGCTTCTGGTGTGCCTGGCACTAAACCAAGTCTGATTTACTTGGCATTCACTGGTGAGTCTGTAGCATACACAATCCATTTGTATCATGCACAGTCCATTAGTTGACCTTCCTGTTATTGTCAATATTGCATGACTTTCCTTTCTGGTATTTCAGAGATTTCTGGGATTTCTGTGTGGTTGTTTCAAAAAATATTAAATCATAGGGATGTTAACTGGGACAGGCCTCTGTCTGGCACCTGGTCCAAAGTCACTGTTGGTATCAGCAGACAAAGCCAGAACTTGTTTATCTTCTGCAGTCCCTGTGCTTGCCTTTTTGACATCTGCTCTCTGTATCTAATGAACCCAAGACCTAGAATCTTCTTTTGCTTATCAGTTTGGCTATGAGACTAGGCTCAGAAAAAGTGCTTATTCCTGGGTGATTTTAAACATTTAATCCTTTTAAGGAACTGCAAAAGTTGATCTGCAGGACTGCCAGGTCTCCCTAGCTGAGGGCATGAGGCCTCATTAGGGTATCATTAGGAAGCAGACTCAAACCCTAGTGCAAACTGCAACACTACAGATATACTTTACATTTTGATATCTGGGAGCAAGAAAAATTAATCCTCCTTCTGAAAATTGAATTTCATAATGACAGAATGAGGTTTGAAACCTAGAGCTGTGCAACAAAATGGAATGCAATTTCCATCCTCTGCTGTGCACAGCTGGCTCAGAATGCACAGGAGAGCAAAGGAAGGAAAAAAACCTTGTACCTATTGCAGTCCTCAGAGTTGGTTATGTAGCTACTGCAATTGGGAGGCTAGAATCTAAAGCAAGTTTTTAAACACAATTTGTTGATTCTTATGGGATTCTTTTTCAGAAGGCTTTTTTCTTCCTGTGGCTCAAATAAATTTAAGCAAGTCTGAACAATTGTTTTTGGGGTTTTTTTTTTTTTGGTTGTTTTTTGGTTTTTTTTTTTTTTTTTTTTTTGGATACATCAAAAGTCCCAAACAGAAGTAACTATTGTTTATTCAAGAAGTTTATATTATGTTATTTTTTTAAGTGGTGAATCATGCATACAACCTTGTCTAAAAATGCTAATGCTAACAAAAATATTTTCAGAGGTGTAGGTTTCAGTGTCAAATGAAACAGCACAAGCATGCTTTAAAGTTAAGCAAAAATGCAGAGTCTGTTTTCTTCACTGTTTTATTCCTGTAAGTCCAAGTTAAAAACAAAGTAAAGATCAGAATTAAAATATGTATAATATGTATATCTTTTAGTCTAAAGGAATAAAATAATGTATTACAGATTTCTGTTTTGTAACAGATTCTGTACTATAGGATCTGTATTATATATTCAGTATTATAATAACGTATAATACATAATGTTATAATAAATCACGTATGTATTATACCATAAAGAACTGATACTGGAATTCTTAGTATTATGAACATTTTCACTGAATGCTGCTTTCCAGTAAAACTTATAGAGCATCTCGTAAGGCTTCACGTTGTGTTCCAATAGTAAATGGTACCCATGTAATTTTTAACAGCTTGCAGCTCCTAGTGTTGCAAGAACATCACAAAGGATCAAAATGCTCTAAGAAAAGGAAAGAACACTTGGGCTAAGGAGATACCATCCATACAGTTTAAATCTTCACAGTCTATGTACATACATAGTAGCATTTTTTTTCCTGCTTTTAGCAACAGGATTGTAGCAAATTTGGATATTATGGCTTCTAACAGTATTTGCCACTAGGTGGAAGTAAAATTCTCTCTTACTGTCAAAACTAATTATCTCCATGAACACCATAAATACATTTTTAAAAGGAATGCTTTCATCATCTGAGAGATGCCTTGTTGTCCATTTTAATTAGTTGCAGCTTACCCATTTCAGTAAAGTTAATCAGAGTGCAATTTCACTTCCACTCGTGCTCACAGGAAGACAAGTGATTTATGATTTCTTTAAAAATTACCTGCTTTGTGTATTTGCCACATGATGTTTTAGCTTTTAGCAATAAAAGCTGTCCTGTTAAAAGCTAATTAAGAAGATAACCTTTTGGACTGTTCTTGTAAAGCATAGATAAATTTTACACTGCTATCCATTTAACTTCTATCCAGATGTAAGCTGCACAAACTGGATCAGCAGAAAAATCTAAGTAGATATGAGGAAAAGCATTTTAAAGTTATTTGGTATTTAAGATAAAAATATATTTCAATTCAATATATTTCAATTCAATTCAAGTAATTACACATTTTAGCTCATAACTGGGGCCACAGTTAAAACTGCATAAAACTGCATTTTTCTTGCCCATAAGCCAAGAGGAGTGCTTGGTATCTTGTGATGCTTAGGTGGCAGATTTGTTTTTCTACAAAGCAAAGACATCAATCAGTGTCTATTGATAGCTATGCTTTAAAAAACAAAAAGTTATCTGTTGAAATAATTTTCTTACCAGATTCTGTGATTAGATAAAGATCAAAGCTTAAAAAAGGATAAAAACATTTTTCTTTCAATTGTTAATTGTTAATTAAGTGCAAATATCTTGCACTATATAATTCTGTGGTAAAACTCTTTATTTTCCCTTATCTCAGCTCTTCTCCATCCAAGATAAAAACATCTACAACCTGTAGCTGTTTCAGCAATCCTCGATCCCTGCCTGCTACTCAGAGAGTGACACTGTAATCTCTACTGTCATAGCTGCATTTTTACATAGTTTCTAACTTTTCACATATTTAAAAAATCTTTCCTTTTCCCTGGCATTGGTAACACTGAAGCATCGAAATGGTTAAAGTATTCCCAAACTATTATTTCAAGGACCATCACAGCACTTACCTATAGCAGCCATGGAAAGATCTTCATCTTTTTTGCCTGAAATATAATGAAATTATATTATCAGTATTTTTTTCTTCTTGACAAAGTAGCTATAAATACACATCCTTTTCCTTGTTGGGACAATGTTTAAAATATCTGTATGAATTTAAAACTAAGCTGTGAAGAGGAAACAAAACCTCGTTTCCACTGAGGTCAAATGTTACACAAGAAATGAGTGAAGCCTCTTAAAACAGGTCTGTATCTTAAGGAGATGTTAACATACTTTGAAACTACAGAGGTTTAAAACTCATTTTTATTTTCAGCAGGTGGTCCATGGAAGAGAGAACCCAGAAGAAAACTGTCACCTCGTGGGGCACAGTGACTGCTCCCTGACAGCACCTGCCTGGGGCAGTCACCAAGTCAGGGATGTCCTGTGTAGAGATGAGTGCAAGGCTCCTGACAGGTAGGTTAGGTGGGAAGAGAGAAGTTAGGTGGGAAGGGAGAAGCAGGTGTTGGTCCCCTCTGCCCACGGGCAGTGGTCAGGCTGGCCCGGGGTGGCTGGGTGCTACAGGGGCTTCCTTCAGCTCCTGAGAGCCTGGCTGCAAACCTCACAGCGAGGTGGGACAGGAAGAGATAAGCACTGATGTGCAGAATGTTCTCTGCAGCACAACAGCTATTAATCAGCTGGAAAGAAAAAAGCAATTAAACGGCAAAAGCCACTTTGGGAAGGTGGCTGTTGTAGCAGAAAAAAATCCATGAAACAAAGCAAACAAAACCCAAGCAAAATGTACATTCCCACATTTTCTGAGAATGTGCGTGACTCACTGGTAAAAATAATTGTCTGTAGCAAAGGCTCATTAGCCTTACACTTCATTAACTGCACACTTTTATAAATGATCCCTGATGTTGTATCTCAGCATGTTTCAGAAAAAAAAAAAAACCAACCAAACAAGTCAATATAATGCACAATTGTGAACCTGATATATTTTTTAGCTCTGATATTGAGCCTTTACAGTGTCATCCTGAACAACTGTTCTGGGGTGACCTCCCTCTGCCAGATGTTCTCTCCCCAGGCTGTTAGCAATTGTGAATCTCCTCATTTACTTTGTATTAAGCCTCCCAGTTTCCCATTCAGTACTGTTGTTTTGACACTACAAACTCTTAAACCTAAACTACTGAGACAAAGAGTAAATATTGCAATGTAACTTTGTTACGTTCCACATATTGGTTACAAACCCATAACCAGTAATTGTAGAACTCTGTTCTATAAATAATATATAACACATTCAAATTTATTTCATGTTTATTTAAATGCATGTGGCCAAAATAATTAAGGTAGCTGTCATTTGAGACCAGATTACTGCTTCTTTTTTCTTTGCTGCAGTACCTTACGTACCAAGTTCTGTTTGTTTTCCTTTTGCAGATTTTTTGTCTTTGGTTTTGCCTTTCTGTTTCTTTGCTGAGGTCTTCATGCCTTTCAAGGATTTCTTGCCAGATGTGAGATTTTCTGACGTTTTTTCACATTTGTCTAGAAAAAGATACATATAACCAATAAGCCTTAAACAGACAACGGAATACACAATGTATGAGTGAAAATTTGGTCCGTGACTTTATGCAGGTTATTGTTACAGTAGTATTTTCACATGCTGCCAAAGATATGTCTTGTAATTTTAAATCATGAACTGTATTTTGATGTGATGTGTAACAGGTGGAAATATTTCTTCTAACCAGAGTGATTCAGTATGGAAACTACCCAAAACAGTGAAAAGTTAAATTAGGACAGGGGTTTCCCTTGGAGAAAGCTGAGGACCTGAGCTGCATCAGGAAGAGTGCAGGTAAAATTGTATGTAGTTATAACTATATATAACACAGTTCTTTAAGTGTAAATCATTACTTAGGTGCACGCAGCATTTTTGTGTATTTCTGTTTCCAGTTCATTTTTCAGTGTAGATGAAAAATGTGGAGAACAAACTTGGAAAGACAATTTTTATGCATAATTAAATGGAGCAATTACACAGCTGGAGACAATACTGTGTAGGCCACTCTTGTTTCACTCTTGTTTCGCTTACCCTCCTTCTCAATATCTGGAATTAGAATGAGAACAGCAGCACAGAGAAGGCTCAGTTCCACTGCAAAGCAGGAAAATGCACTGTAGGCTGCCCACTGCACTGTTTGCCCTGCACATGGCCGCAAAATACATTGCCAGCACCATCCTGTGGAAGGTACACACATAACAACTGATAGAACAGCTAAAATCAGGACCATCCAAATTCAGTTAGAAGTACTGAAAATGGCTTGATGTTACTATTGAACACAACTAGAGGCATTCAACTTTCAGTTTGCTTGGGTCCTCCCTGTTTCATGTTCCCCTTTTTTTTTTTAAGACTGAACTGACTGGTAGAGAAACCATTTTTAAAATTTATATAAAGCACTTACGTTTTTTTGGATGATATTACAATCTTAACAGGAGCAAGAGGAAAGCAGATGCACTTAGAGAACAGAAAGAGCTGGCACCTTCAAGAACTGCCACATGACATAACTATTTCTGATTAACTCTCACAGGAGCTATGTCCTGTCTGCTTGCACATGTGAACAGCCCATTTACTGTCAAGATGAAGGTGAAAAGGTAAGTTTTATAAAATAAGTGTTCTACATTGAAGTTTTCTCAGTGTGAGGCTTAAAATCATGTGAGTGTTACAGCAAACATGTATTGTGCCTTTGCAGTTTCAGTGGTTATCCTGGCTTTGGTAGGGTATTTCATTCTCAGACTGAGAAACAGTGTCTTCCTGTTTTGTAGCACAGTTCTCAAATACTCCAGAAGAAATATAATTTTAGCTACCAAGCTGTATTTTAGTTTGGAGGTGGGCACAAGTCATGAATTATAACCTGGTGGCATAGCCTGAGTTTGGAATCTATGTTCCCATCCATGGGTGAACTTTGCTGGTTTAATGGGAGCAGATTCTGACACTCATATTAGAGTTATGCATTTTTATTTTTTCATTCCAATCAAAATAGAAGAATATAAATCCTCAGGCTCTTTTCTCTATCAGAGTGGATCTTGCAGACCACAGGTGATAAACTGCACCAATTGGATGTTAATGAATTTCTTTGTTGTTTGGTTGTTATGGCAAATGTAGCCTTCATTATTAATTCTCCTGAAGAACTGAAGCAATTTAGTGTTCTGCTTTTCCCAAAAACCAACGATTCCAATGCAAATACAGATTAATGTTTTAGAATTCTGAAACTTTTGCCTGGGATGATGGTTTTGGAAGATTAAAAAAACACCAAAACAACAAAACCCAAACCATACTTCATCTATAATGAATATAAGGAAGGTAGGAATTTTTTCTGCCCTCATTCTTACAGTCCTGTTGCCAAATACAGGACTACAAACATTGATAATATATCAATTTCTAATGTTCAATACTTTTTCCCAGTTATAATCTTTCAAAGAAGCCTCTATACTGAACAATATGCTTAGCTTACAGTTCTGAAACACTTAGGGCTAATTCAGATGTTTGAAAGAGGCTAATTTTCCCCTGTTTAAAGGATAAAACAAAACCAAACAAACTTTGCAAAGCTATTTCTTATCCATCTTCTATATTTATATAAATAATTATGACTCATTTTATAAATGGATTCTGTGACTTCTCTGCTTTGAAACCAACTTTGATGCCTATGGATAAATAGGACAGGAGGAGAGGGCAGCTGTGTCACAAGTCGAAGGACAATAGGAACCATCTCATATTTCAGACACATTGTCTTACTTACCCTTTCCTATAAACACACTGAAACTAAGCCAATTTGGAAATTTTGAGTTCTTTCTTCTGAGTATCCTAAACCCTAAGTCACATGAATAGAGGAAACACTGAGAGGGCTGAGATAAGTCACATGCCTATGTTCAGTACAGTAACTTGCAAGTAAACCCAGCCCTTTTCCTTTGACTGACTCCAAGTATATTACACCTATAAAAAGGGTTAAAAATTTAAAAATTGTCTCCCAGCCATGCAGTTTCTCCTCCTCTACTGAAAGAATCAGGTGTAGAGGAACACACAGTACTACACAGACAAAGAGAATGCTGGTGAAGGCTGTGTGGGTGACTTGAGTGTATGTAAATGGTTATGTAAATGTTAATACAGAAAGTACCCCTGCTAAGGGTTACAAATGAATACAGCACTCAGTAGGACTGTTCATGGGGGAAAGCAGATAGAAAAGTACAAAGTCATTATCTCATTTGACAATAACCCTAACACAGTATCAGCCCTGCCCATTTGTCATCCTGTGGGCATATGATTGTCAGTGGTTAGGAAACATGTAAGGCCTCCAATGAAAGCAAAAGCAGAACTTCTGCAAGCTTCTCCAGAAGCATAATTAAGCCCAGTGCCATTTACAAAATACATATGCAAAGTTGCTGTTTTACACAGGCTTACATCACTAACCCCTAGGTGCTCCGAGCAGGAAACCAATACCCAGAGAGAACTTTAAAACAGGTACCAAAGAGCAGTCTTTCCCACCTCTTCTCTTAAAAAAAAAAAAAAAAAAAAAAAAAAAAAAAAAAAAAAGGAAAAAGAAAAAAAAAAATCCTAATGGTTCTTAATGCATGAGATGAAAGCTACTGTTTTCAGAAGTTATGTGTTAATTCAAGGGTTTGGGTTTTTTGCTGTCCCTACTAAGTTTTCACACGAGTACCAAACCCCATCAGGAAAAACATAAAAAAATTGGTGTTCTAGAAGACTGTCTGAAAATACTGACAAAAAAATGATAACTTCTTTAATCTGTGGTTAGTACTTATCATCGTAGGGATATTTCTATATTGCTTATCTAGAAAGGACTCTAATATGCATATTTGTCCAGAAACATACAAATGTACTATGCCTTTCCATTAAAGCTTATTTATTCACGAATCTGTGATTGATAAAGCAGGTTGGAAACAACATTTAAATTAATGTAATTTGAAAAATTTAAGAGTGTAAAACCTACAAAAAAGAATAGCTCTTGAAAATCGTTTGTCAGAAATAGTGCTATATATTTTATTTTTTAAAAAGTAGCTGATAATAATGTGTCACTAAATATGTTCAGTCCCATTTTTCAGCAATTTTTCAGTGGAACAGAGTGTTACATTTAATTGGTAAAGACTGAGTAAATATTTGATAACTTTGACATTTTGTAACCTAGTTTATTTAAAGATGGCTGTAATATTTTGAACGTGAGGGTCAAGAGAAAAAAATAATATCAGAGTGTTCTCCTAATTATTTAATGTACTGAAACATTTACAGGTATAATGCAAATCTGTGAAGTTGCTAGGGCACTGCAAAAGGAGAAAATTAATTAGCTATCAATACTACCAAAGCTGCTGTCTGAACTGAGGACAGAAAAGGGTTCATTAGTTGCCTAATTGAATGATTTAAATTCAAACCTGTGTGAATTACTAATTTAGTGCTGTAATTTACTACAGTCTGAAATGACAGAAGAATTGAATGCACTTCCATTTAACAGAAGCACTACAAGGAAATTATAAATACATATTATAAAATATATAATTTTAATATATCAGAAATACAAATTATAAAAATATAGACTACTTTTTTGTGTTGCTATGAAGCTAAAAAAAAAATCCCATTTCTGCCTGTAAACATTTAGGAACTTGTTAAAAATAACATCTTAAGAATGACCTAGTCTCTCTACAAATTCATATACAATGTTTTAATTAAATTCATTCTACTTTGCTCTACATAAACAGCAAATAATACAGACATCTAAAGTTTGGATTATTAATAATGCTTGTGTATTATTGTGTAAATTGCAGAGGATAAAGCTGAAGTTTTGGAAACTGCCAATTCATGTCAGCATATGAACAGTTCTATTTTATATATATCTGATTTCACACATACAACTTTTCATTAAATTATGCCTACTTGAACCAAGTATAGATTTTGTTATTTGACAGAATCCAGTAGAGGCAGTTATAGGTTATGAGATGATAAATACAATACATATATAATTAGAGTAAGAATTAATGAGAGGCACAGAGAACAAAATGGAAAACTTCACGTTGGATAAAACTGTGTTCTCTTTCTTTCATTCAGAGAGAAATAGAATAGAATTGGAAAATGTATAACATGGCTGATTGAAGATATGGAACATGTTTTGTACTACAAATAAACTAGGATTCTTTTTAGCCTGGACTGAAGAGGCTCTGATTGAAGCCAATAAAATCATGAGAGGCATGGAGAAAGTAACCAAGGGGTGATTATTCACAGTCTTTCGTAATAGAAGATCTTGTTGGCATCACATGAGCTTACCAAGGGACAGGCTGAAAACAAACAGGAATGCAGAAGTAATTTATTGCACAACAGGTAGCTGGATTATGGAGTATACTGCCTGTGGACAAGTGTATACTGTGCACAATTTTAAGAAGTATAACAGGGCAAACTGACAGATGAAAAACTGAGGGCTACTAAAAATAATGGTGATATCCCTGGCTGTAGAAATGGTAACATCCCTGGCTGTAGAAATGAAGCCATAAATCCACAAAAAAATGGTGTGAAGAGTGAGGTATTACTTTATTATGATCTTGTCAAGGCCCTTTCTGGCCCAGACAGAACTTCTAGTGTGAGCCAGTATGCAACTGGCCTATGTTATTAAAATTTATTAATGGTTGGTATTTCAATAGTTAATGATATTTAATTACTCCATGATTCTCTCAGGAAGCAAACACTGGCATATGATGCCTTTTTATTACTTTTGAAACGGGAATGTTATATTGTAATGATTTACACTAGGTGAGACTTGTATGTTTGGGGTTTTGTGTTTGTTTCTTTCTTTCTTAGCAAAGAAAAGGAATATTCGAGACTTGACAGCTCGGCTGCTGTAACAAAACCCTGCAGTGCCCCAGGGCTGCGGGGCGGGAGTAGCGGATCCTGCAGCACCGGGGTCCTGCTGGAGGGGCCGTGAAGGCTCAGGGGGTTTGTAGCCGCCCAGACCCCCTCCCAGCACCCTCCAGCTCCCCGCCACGGCGCCGTCTCCCCCACAGCCCAGCGGAGCGACGAAGGCGCTGAGCCCGCTGCCCCGTGACGCGGTGAAGGAGACGGCTGAGGGGGTCTGGGGGGCACAGTGTAGGCTCCGGGTCCGCTCCGCAGCTTCGGCCTCGGCTGCTGCCCGTGCTCGCCAGCCAGCCCCTCGTTTTTCACCCCTTTCCACTAGTGACGCGTGGCCGCGTCCCCTTCCCACCCAACCTCCCCTACCTGCGCGGCACGAAGGCCCCGGCCCCGGCCCCTTCGCGTCCCCGGCGGTTGTCAGGGCAACGGGCGGGTGAGCAGTGACGCTACCGACAGGCAACCGGCGCAGGCTGTGCGCGGAAGACTTTACCGCCGCCGCGGATGAGTGGGGAGCAAAGCATGGTGGGGCCTGTAGGCGGCCGCTGGTAGCCACACGCCAGCCACGGCCTTCTGCCCCAGCATTTCCTAGCCATTACCTGCTGAACGGTGCTGGGGACCTCTCCAGCTGCTAAGGAGGGTTAGACCATTCGATGAAATAATACGAAGATTTGTATTCCACATTTTTCATATTTTTTGATGCATAAAAATAGCTCAGTTTGCTTTTCTGCAATGTAAAACATGAGTCCCGGAGCATCTTTCCCTCTGTATCCCTGGAACAACCAATGCTGGTCCTTGGGATGACACCAAAGATCATACACTCTCCTCATGGTAGGTGGGAGGGATCCTTGCTGTCTACCATTTATTTCTGCAGCTAGGAAGACTTCTCTCAAAACTGACGCTCTCCTTGGTTTTGCCGTGTCCTTACTTTACTTTCACTTCTTTTTACCAATGCTCACATGGTAATTGCAGCAGAATTAGGCAGCTGGAGAGTGGATGCAGTTACCGTAACCCGGGCTTTATCCTGGGCACTGCCTCCTGTCAGGCAGCAACACCAGAGCGATCATTCCGCAGTGCGGTGAAATTGGCCAAGACCCAGGACAGGAGAACAGTTCTTTGAAGTCCATTTAATAACTCTAATAGCTTAATTGCATGCAAGTGGAATGATTTAAGCATGGCAGTCATTCCCCTTAGTTTACTGTGCAGCTGGTTGTCCTTCACAACTACAGTTATGTGACCAGAAAGGGGTATTTTTTTATTACGGATGGGACACAGTTAATTACAACCTAAGTGTTACCTTTTTTTTTCCCTGATGCAGAAGCCTAAGATAATAAATCGGGAGATGGCATTACCATCCCATAGAAAGGACATCCAGCGTAGAGAGCCCTCAGCCAGGTGCGGCAGGAGGAAGGTGAGAAGCAGAAGGTGACAGACACCGCGGGTCCCTGTGTGCACAGCCCAGCACAGCCCCCGCGGAGCCCCCCGCCCTGCCCCCTGCGGAGCCGCTCCGCCGGGAGGGAGGAGGAGGGGGGCGGCCGGGAGGGCCCGGGAGCGGCGGCGTGGCCACGGGCAGCAAGCTCCGGGCTCTGCACCCCCACGGCCACCCCCGCGGCGGCAGCAGCCCCCCCCCCCCCCCGCCTGGCCGCTTGCCTGGGCCGGGAGCGGCAGGACCTCGCCGGCAGAAGCCCGACCCTTCTGGCAGGTAAAAGGCTGCAGCGTTTCCCGTAAAAGCACGGAGCGGGGGCGGGCAGTGAGTCCCCGGCCTCCAGCCTGTGGATGTTCCGGTAAATCTGCGCCCAGCCGGGCCGCGCCGAGCCCGGTAGGGACAGGGGACTGCCCCGATCCGCCCGCTCCCGGGGAATGGCCGGTGTCCTGCGGAGGGGAGGGAAGGGAAGGGAGGTGAGACCCACATCGGTCCCCTGGGAGCCCTGAAAGGCTGTAGGAGAAGCGCTGTTCTTTAAGCGTTTGCGTTGTCTCGGAGGGGAGGATGCGGCGGAGCTGCGGGCAGGGGAGCATCTGCTGTCACCCCCCGTCCGCAGAGCACATGCAGTCTCTTGGCAGTTTAATAAAATAATACTTATACTGCGTGTTATGTTTGTCTGGAACACCTTCTCAAGCCGATACCGTGAGGTCAGTTAGGTGGTGGTGGTTGGTGGTTTTTTTGGTTTTGTTTGGTTCTCTTATTCAGGCACATTCACTGACAGGAATGTTTCAGTAGCTGAGTAGGGCTTAACTGGAAAATGACTGATCAGCTGTAAGAAATACGTGCGGAAACTCTGGCATATTCTGTCCTGCAGGACAGTGGAGACCTGGTAAAACAGGAGCTGATGATTTTTTATTTTTTTTTTTAAGTTTTTTGTGGGTCTATTCGTAGGGTTAAACTGCTGGTTCAAAACTTTCCTTGCCCTCTTGTGACAGCTGGGAAAATTGAAGGTCTTGAATTGGATCTGAAAACAGATTGGGGTTCTGGTTTGTGCACTGGTTGCTTGAGGAGAAGGAATCTAGTCCATGTATTCTCCCAAATTAATCTCGATGGTTTTTTTATATGAGAAATTTATAACATATAACATACGTTGTTATATGAGAAACTTCACTTATGCGAATTAAGAATAATTTGTCTAATATGACACTTCTTTAAATTTATTTCTAACCTAGTCTCTTCTGGGTTATGAATCTTCTGTCTGAAATAAACATTCCTGGTACTAAAAAGTACTTTTTAGAGCATTAGTAAAGTGTTTGGGAGTCAATTAAGTTAGTAGCAGATTAACATTTAAACATGTTGAATATTACAGAGAGTAACATCTCAGGCTGTGTTTATAAGGTTCCCTTCTAATCTTTCCCTTCATACTCATCTAAAATGTGAGCTGTTTTGGCTAATTACAGTGCTTGACTGCAGTTGACTTTTGCTCTTTTTATCTGGTTCATGATCATGATGATTGGGTCACATACATTCTTTTATGGCTGAAGAAATAGACGTAATCTTGCTAGATGACAAGTTAATGCACTCAGGTAATGTGTCTGGATTGCAATTTAGCAGCCTGGGTTTCCATTTCCAAAAGAGAACGATGCTAACCCTAATGACTAAGAAAAATGCTGTCTGTCTTGAAAATTCCTTTTCTCTCAAAGACTGGACAGCAGGCTGGCAGCAGGGGAAAATATTATCTACACAAGTATGTAAGTCTGCCAGAAGAGTGAATGCTCATGGGAGGCTTTTGGTATCCTTCTGGACACAGAAGGAAATGAGTCAGGATATCTTGCATATATGATGATGTTGGCAAGTGAGAGAAGAAGTTTTCAGCAATTATGACTCCATAATTCCAAAGGGACAGAAATTCCATTATTAAATAAACGTCCCAAAGCCTACCTGCAAATTTAAGATCTTGCCCAAACTTTTCTTTGGGTTCTGCAGAACATGTGCAATATCATGAAGAACGTTTTAAATCCAGTATAATGTGACTTTCACAGAAGATTAATATCTTTGGAGTTCAGGTTGTCAGTGTAGACTGATTTGATGTTATTGTCTTCTTGTTTGCCTGGTTTCCAACTGTCATGGACTTCTTTTCATTTCAGAAATGGAAACCCCTGAAGTGGCCGTGAGCAGCTGTAGTGCTCATGATGATGAAAATCTTGGCAGCTACAAAAGACACTTGTCAGTGTCACAGGAGTGCCTTTTGGAAGACCAGCTTAGAAGGAAGTTAAAATTCTTCTTTATGAATCCATGTGAGAAATTCTGGGCCCGGGGCAGGAAACCCTGGAAACTTGGTATTCAGCTACTCAAAATAGCAATGGTTACTATTCAGGTGAGTAACTATGGAAGCAGGGACCCTTCTTAGCCCATGGGAATACAAATAAGGAGTGCAGGCAACAAATGCTTTTCCTGGTGTGATGCAGATACAGGGAGAGGATAGACTGGAAAACTGGCTTTGTTGCAGATATGTAGCTTAGATCTCAGATGGCCTAATTTTCTCTTAAAACTATAGACTGAAAGATAGCTTTCCTAAGAATGAAGGGGAAAAGAAGGCTCTACTTTACTTTTTTTTTTTTTTTTTTTTTTTTTTTTTTTTTTTTTTTGGCAGCCTTGTACATCTGTTTTCCCCAGTATCTTCTTCACTCCTCTGTTCAAGGAAAGGCACAGTCACTTTGTGTTTCAATATTAGTGATAAGTGGAATCAGTAGCATTTTCATTAGGTTTGCTTATGCCCTGTGTAGAGTATACAAACTTTTGTACTGAAAAATCCAGAAATTTTGTCCCACTCTTCCTCTCACCCAGCCTTGCACCTTAGATTTCGTATCACACATTTAATTGCTGCCTAAAATGCAACTGTTTGTCCCAAAGTTCTGTGTTTTAGGAGAAAGATGGTCTTTCATAAAATCTTTGTAATGCCTCAGACAACGATCCTTCAGAGCTGCCCATGTGTGAATTACATTTATGGTGCTGTCAGTGACAACGCAAATGAGGATAAGAATTTTTTCCACAGTTGCATGAGTGATGGGACAAAATTCACAAATAATTCATTTGTGTACATCTGGCAGTATGTTTTTATCCCTTAGTGCTTATTTTGAACTGTATCATCGTCCCCTGAAACTCATCTGTCCCATTTTGCAATTAAAATTAAATTTGATGGTGGAGTGACTGAAATTAGAAAGAAACTAATGCTGATTTAGCCTTTTCAGAGACAATCTGCCTTCAGACAAGTCAGTTTTAGCACTGTTGATTTGCTAGTGTATTCCTGTGTCCCTAGCATGCTGAGTTTGCCCACAGAGCATTTTAGTATCTGTAGCTGAGTTGTCCTTATCAAAACCTACAAATCCATTTGGCGTTGTGGCCATAAAACTTATCTGTAGACTACTGATTCACTTATCTCAGATGTGTTTCTTCACAATACTCCAGAGGCTAGACTTGAAACAATAGTCACTTAAGAGAATTGTGAGCTCCCACAAAGAATACATCACATTCTTCTAGAAACTTTTCCAGCCTGGGCAGTAGCTGTCAGGGTTCTGTTCTAACTTTTCATGAACAATTGCAATGTATTTTTTAACAGCTTCAGAGGTTATCCTGTTACAAGCACACTTTTGATCAGTTATTCTCAAAGTGCCTTTCACCCAAACCTTTGGGAGGGAGGTTTGTTTTTCTTAGTTGTCCTCAATTTGCCTTTTGTGCTCTAAAGTAAGTGGAGTCTGGTTAAGTCCTGTCCTGCATTTTTGCTGAGGTACACTGATATTCCCCAAGGCAAGTCATATTAATGTCAGGCTGAACTAACAAAGCATGTGTAACTGTATATGGGTAGCTTGAATTTGAGATGGTATCCTTTTCTTTTTAAAAGTGTGAGTCCTTGGCTAAGATGCTGGTAAACATGTTAAAGGAATATTCTTGAAACCTGTAGTTTCATAAAGTTGAGCTTTCTTCTGACCAGCTGTGAAATGGAGCAGCCTGCACGTAAGTGCTGTGTCTCCCAGTGTGATGAAAGTGGTTGTTTGCCAGGAAGGATTCACACGTTAATCCAGAAGCCAACTTTTTTCTTTGAACAGGAAATATAAACTTCTTTTTCAGCTGGTGGTTTTTGGATTGAGCAATCAAATGGTGGTTGCCTTCAAAGAAGAGAACACAGTTGCATTTAAACATCTCTTCTTGAAAGGATACATGGACAGAATGGATGATACCTACGCTGTGTACACCCAGACAGATGTCTATGACCAGATATTCTTTGCCATAAACCAGGTAAGGATTGTCACACCACTTTGTACAATGCATATGCTTTTTTCCTGGGTATCTTTTCTTCTTTCACCTTCTCTGATGTTGCCTGAAATTGAACTTCTGTGGGGGCTGCTTAAGATGAGAATGTTGACTCATTCAGGTTTTCTGTCATTGCCAGAGCATTGTATTTGTGGTGACATCCTTAAAGGTAATTAGTATACTTATTCTGCACTAAATTCAGGCTTTAGGTTTGTGCCAGAATGGTTTGCAAATAACAATTTTTTAGAAATTATTGTGAAGATCAGAAAGTTAGCAAAAAAGTATTTTGATCTAGATCCTGCATTTAACTGCTTTTGTCAAACACCTTAAAGTATACGGGGACTCAGCTGTTGCGTGGTGTGGGTTTCTGAGTTCTTCAGGTGACCTTTTAAATAAAAAAAGATGGGTTGTAGCACAGATCCAAACACTTCTGTGTTTCAGGGGTTTTTATTTGTTTGTGGAGTTTTTTGGTGTTGTTGGGGTTTTTTTGTTGTGTTTTGTTTTTTTCCCAGCAACTAACATTTTGGTGCTATCTAAATTGGTTTTTCTGTTTGTTCTGAACTTTAGTACTTACAGCTGCCCAACATTTCTGTTGGAAACCATGCTTATGAGAAGAAGGGAGCAGAAGAGACACCTTTGGCTTTGTGTCAGCAGTTCTACAAGCAAGGAATCATCTGTCCTGGAAATGACACCTTTGATATAGACCCAGAGATTGTGACTGGTAATGAAGCAAGTCTTTTTTATAAGTTATATGGGAGGAGGGACCCTTCATTTATGATGAATTATACTCCTATCTGATCTATATTGAACTTACCATCAGACTAAACTGGCTAGAAAACTGCTGTCTAATAAACCTCTAGCCTGCACCTCCAAGGAAACTTTGTCTTATGCCACAAAACAAGTGATAAGTCATTAGCACTGGTGACCACCAAATACAATTTTTTTCAGGTTAATTTCAGAAGTCTTCCCTAAGAATTAATGAGGAATAATTTGGCTGGGTAATAGAATCATAGAATGGCTTGTGTTGGAAGAGACCTTAGAAATCATACACTCCAACCTCCCTGCCACGGGCAGAGATGCCTCTCAACTAGGCTGTGTTGCCAGGTCAGGAAGGGCAATGTATTTGTCATCTGACCTCCCAAATGATTTAAGGGCACTATCTTGCCTGGTGTAGCCAACGGCTCTGTCCAGCCTAGAGAGTGGGAAAGGCAGATTAGAGTTAAAGGGCACAATAACCCCTGAGATGTTGTTGTAAGCCCTTATCCATTGCAGACTGCTTGTACATTGAGCCGACGACGCCGTTTGACAACGCAACAGTGGGAAAGCACAGTTTGAATTTCACTCTGGATTTCCACAGGTGAGGAGGAATCAGCACCTCCCATATTAGGTTATTTATTCTTTTTCCCATGTGAAAAGCTAATACGAAGCTCTCTTGCAGACTGGTGACGGTGCAGCTCACGTTCAATCTGAAGGCAATCAACCTCCAGACTGTCCGTCACCACGAGCTCCCTGACTGTTACGATTTCACCCTGACGGTACGTGGGAGGCTGCCACGGGGCTTTCTGTTCAGAGCAAGAAATTGCTCGTGCTGGTTTACCATGCACAGCCAGTGCAAATGTCTTCTGAAGAGTGTCATTGGCTGCTCCCCAGTGGTATTGGGATGACTTCGTCCTGGCTTAGCGTACCTTGTACAGTTGAGATTGTGGGAGGTTAAGCTCTGAGTGCTTGTGATGTGATCTTTAAGGGCTTACTTGGCTTACAGCCTTTTGTTTTCTAATCCACCTGAAGGGTAGCGAAAACACAAACCTCTTCAGAGAGATGCTCTTAGGAAGGTTGTTTTCAGATCATAGAAGAGGGAGGCTGTAGTTGAAAAGAATTTCACCTAATATATAGTTGATCAAGCAATCTGTGGCAAAAACATGGTTTACCAGATTTACCTTTGACAGCATTCATTTGAATAGACTGGAATTACCATTACCATTACTGGAATTACTTAAACATATTTCATAACTTTATCCCTTAGGAAATCTACTCTGAATCATTATGCAAGCTCAGCAATACAGTGCACTGCATATTTCATGGTTTAACTTTAAAAAGACATGCTTTTTTTTTTTTTTTTTTTTAATACAGATAGTGTTTGATAATAAAGCACATAGTGGAAGAATTAAAATAAGTCTAGACAACGACATAGCAATCAGGGAATGTAAAGACTGGCATGTTTCTGGATCAAGTAAGTGACATAAATGTGTTCAGATTTTCATGCTAAACTTTTGTCACACTAGCACAATGTTTGTCAACAGTTTTCTGTTTGACAAGATTGACATATTGAAAATGGACATATATTCTCTAGTGACTGTGCTCTTAATTCTGATTTTCTAGGGAACTGCTGTACTGTAATCTCTGAACTGAAATCCTGGGGCCCCAGTCATACCTTTACTTTCCTTAGCAGTTCTTGCACCATCGATACCATCAAACCACAATTTCTCCACACCTCACTGTACATCCTTCTAGCTTCAGCTACTGCTCTTATGCTGTGCATCACTTGAGATAGGACAGTCAACTGTTCTTCTAGCACCAGGCAACAGAAGGACACACGATAGCGGTGGAAAGTTGAAACTGATTCACTCTTATTTCAGGACTTAACACCAGGAAAGATAAGGAAGTGTTGTTGCTAAGGCTTGCTAAAGAGGAATGGCTAGAAGCACTCCATACTGCTGCTTAAATGTTGCTTGGCTTGTATTTGTGTGTAACTGAGATGCACAGTAGGGTTAAATAATCTTTCTTAAATAATTACAACAGCAGCTATCGAGTCTGGACAAAACATTGTTTTAAATATTTTTTGATTAGAGCCAATGGTGTCTTGAAAAGTCAGAAGCTTTCAAGGACTGGAAATAATAACTTCCAGTTATCCTTTTTATTTGTTTGTGGAGGTAAGCAGTAGGATGAATCAAGTCCATTTTTCTACTTTGCTACTCACTCTCCCCTTTGCTATGCCTATGTTAGGAAATGAAGAGTTGTTAGTGAAAAAAAAAAAAAAAAAAAGGGTTGTTGTTTTTTTTAAAAATATTCAGATTAGAGTTAATTTTAGGGAATTTAATGAAATGCATCATAGAGTACAAAACACACCACTTAGACAAAAATACATTCCACTAAAGGCTCTTTATCCACTAGTTTTGTTAGCTGCCATCTTACAAATGCACACCAGATGGCATGTGACCTCCAACAGGTTGCTAGTGCAGCAGTACAGGAAGGTCTTATACCAGGCTGCTGCAATAATCCACATTTGATATCTATGTAGATTGCCTCTAGAGCAGCTTTCAGAATCATTGCCTGGAGTACCTTGTATTGTTTTCTGAAAGCTAAGGAAAAATACTAAAGTAGTGGTTGCAATTGGACACAGACACGTGGTTGCTGTTCTGGCCTCCACTAAAAAATGAACTTAAATGCAACATTACCTGTGCCAGGGACTTCAGTGGAAGCAAGGAGGTTTGCATTTTCTGAGTAGTGCAGTGTGTGAAGTCATCTAGAACTTCAGGATCCCATTTTGGAGAATTACTGCATCTTTTTGAAAATTCAGCATTAATTTGTTTTCATTTTTTTTCTCAATCACTCTCTTAGCATTAAAAATCTAATCCTTATACTGTCTCATCTAGTTTCAGCTGTATGGTAGGTATAAAAACCAAGAAGAGTTCTAGTGATAATTTTCATGCAAAATTTGGTCTTTGTTGCCTAAAAATGTGAATTTTAGTATCATAAGAGATGGAGAACTCACTCATGCTCAATATTGGCCTCTGCTAGCTGAGCAGCAGTGCAGATTATCTGTACTGCTCTAGGACAAAAATATACTTGATAGTCAAATGTTGGTCTGGAAGAGAAGATACATACCTTAAATTTCATGGTTTGGGTTTTGTTTTGGATTTTTTTTGTTTGTTTTTGTTTGATTGTTTGTTTTTTACAAGTTCTGCCTCTCCAAAGGCCATTCCAGTGTTTGTAAAATTGATGACTCCCACCTCTTATTCTGCAGGGCTTATGAAGTGCTTATGTTCTGGTGTATCTTTTATGTGGTATCAACCTTCCTCAATTAACTGAAATATTATCTGTAGTGCAGATTCCCTTGTGTCTCTCATGAAAATATGTCAGATAAACTTCTTTGGGAAAAATGCTAAGATTTTTCTTAATTTGGTTGTATAATCATATAGTTAACATCAAAACTTGATTCTTACTTCAATACTCAAGATGGTCTACAAGATGAAATGCATTTGATTATAACCATATACATTTTTGTTCTTGCAGTACAGAAGAACACTCACTACATGATGATCTTTGATGCTTTTGTTATACTGACTTGTCTGGCCTCATTGATCCTGTGCACACGATCAGTTGTTAAAGGAATTCAACTCCAAAGGGTGGGTATGGCTCTTTCCTTGGAAAGTCTTCATGTCTTGTGTAAGTCTGATCAACTTTTTCCTCTCCTCCTTTCTCCTAGGAATTTGTAAGATTTTTCCTATATTATTATAAGAAAGAAGTCTCTTTCAGTGATCAGATGGAATTTGTTAATGGATGGTACATCCTGATTATGGTTAGTGATGTCTTAACTATTGTTGGATCGACTCTAAAGATGGAGATACAAGCCAAGGTAGGATTTTTGCCCTGTCCGGGTAAAAGCAAAACTGGTTGTTTCTGTCCCAGATGGGTTTATATCTATTGGAGGCCCTTAGGCTGTCTGCACTTGATTCTGAATGGCATGACATTTTAAAATCTGACTTCTTCTCTGGAATTATAACTGAGGTGTGTTATTTCCAGCTGCAAGATTTAAAGCCTCCAAATATCAATAGATTTAGTTCTAATTATCTTTGCTCTTTTGCAACTTCAAGGAATGAAATGAACTTAATCTCTGTAAGTTTAAGACTCTTGACTGCCCCTCTTCCTCATTTAGGACCACTTACATTTGCTTATTTAATGTATTTAAATGAAAAAATTAGCATTTAACTTTCTGTTCCCCATTTAACAAGTGTTTAGCTAGTGCAGGAACTCTCTCAGACATCACTTTGCTGCTTTCCCAGCTTCTGGTTTCCAGCATGTAGATACCACAGCCACAGTTCTTGGGCTTCAATTTCTAAAAAAAAAAATTATATAGCAAAAAAAAAAAAAAAAAAAAAAAAAAAAGTCTTTTAACAACGTATTCTGTGCAATGAGAATTAGGGAAGAAAAAGTATTACAGTATGCTCTCCTGAAGCACTCCACTATCCAGATAATGTTGTTCTTCACCAAGTCTATAGCAGACTTTGAATTGTGACATTGCGACACAAAAGACTTTGGACAGTAGTGATGAAAGGATGGGTCTGAAATCCATCTGGTGACAGCTTGACTATCATAAATTGCCCTATCAAATCGCCTGTACAAATTGCCCTATCTTACCTTAGAACCTATAAACTCAGTTCTTTGGAGCTGAAAGAAGCTATGAGGAAGTCAGCTAAGATAACTCCATCCTGCTTAGGAAGAAGCAGAAATGAGATCAAGATTGGTATGAGATCTTGCATTTGGGATTCCCATATCTCATACATAAACATATCTATTTATATGTGTTCCCTTTCTAGGGAACTCTTCTAGAACTCTTCTCCTCAGGTACATTTCACTTCCTTTTGCAAGCCTTGTGAACCATAACAAGATCTTGTTTCATTTTGCTGTGTGAGACTTAATGACTGAATAACAAGTTCACATTGAAGTAGCCTGTATTTGCTTGTTGTCAAGCTGTAAATGAATCACACTAATATAAAAGATTAGTCAACTCTTAGAGGAATAAAATTAGAAAACAGTGGAAATTTCTCATTCAAGTAACTTATCATGATCCATTTAAGTGTCAAGCTGTAGTTCAGGGAACAGCACAAATGCTACCCTGGAGGAAAACAGACCAGTATGTATAGATGGAAAAAAAAAACCCAATGATTAAGTGCCAATAAAATATAGATGAAGTTCCAGTTAGAATTAATTAGAAACTCATTAGTCTTCTCCATGATAGATTTCTACCCCTCCACCTTAGTATTTATCTGAGCTCTGCTGACAGGCTGTGCTATTTTAAAAACACTGCTTTGTCTAATCACTGGAAGAATCTTTGCTCTGCAATTCTAAAGTCACATCCACACTGTCCATTGGGATACAGTGTGGGGATTCCCAGGATGCCCTGGGAATTCTGTTGATGCAGATTCCAGAAGTAGTTGATGCAGGTCTCAAAGCAGCATAAAACTGCTTGCAGTGCCTCTCTGCAGGTCCTGGTGAGACAGGTACAGAGGGGCTGTCCCTGCACCTGCACTACAACTGCCCTCTTGGCCTGGCAAACAAAGCTTGTCTTGTCAGAATCTATTTCACAAACAGCAGTATGTTAAGGCAGATAAAATGAGTTACACTTGAAAGAGCCCTTGCTCTTTGGTGGGACTATGCTCTCTAAGGCTTATTGCCCCGAATTATCTTTAATGGCAGAGATTGCCAAGGAAAACAGTATATCTTAACAGATCTTTGTAGTAATCAGGGTGCACTTGATTTATTTTCTTTCTTTTTTCAAATTTTTTTTAATTTATGTGTTTTGTTTTGGTTTTGTTTTCGTTTTTTTTGGTCTTCTTATTTTTAGAGTCTGACAAGTTATGATGTCTGTAGCATACTGCTGGGAACATCCACTATGCTTGTGTGGCTCGGAGTCATTCGCTACCTAGGTTTCTTTCAGAAGTATAATGTAAGGATCTCCTGGGATCTTCATACTGTTGGTATTTATTCTGTTTATTGCTATAAGAGGACTGAAAGAAATGCCTGGGTGAGTTCTAACTGTTTACATTGCTTTGTGCAGCTTCTCATCCTTACACTGCGAGCAGCACTACCCAATGTAATGCGGTTCTGCTGCTGTGCTGCTATGATCTACCTGGGCTACTGTTTCTGTGGATGGATTGTACTGGGACCATACCATGTGAAGGTAACACACTTAACGTGAAAAAAAAAGACAACTTGAATAATAGAACAGCTTCCAAACGAGGGATCTGCTAATGTTGTCTTCTAAGTTTCCATGTCAAGGCTTCCCTTTAATATAAAAGAGTGCATCCTCAGCATGATGCTGCTCTGTTTGAGGAATCTGTCTTCCATGACTCAGTCAGACTTTCCTTGAGTTATGAAAGCTTTGAGTCAGAAGTGGAAGCTGCCGTGACTCCCAATCACATGCTGGTATTTTGAGAAATAATTTTCATCTTGAAGAACACTGGTGTCAGCCTAAAGCTGTAGAGAATTTATCCTTTTTAAAAGTGAAATCTGCTTATCTGACTTGAATGTATATATATACAGGATGTGTAAAGTATAAGTAAAGTAAAAAACTTTGCTTATTTCTCAAATGTTTTACTGTTTGCACCTTGTCATACCCTGGGTGTACAAAGAGACCTGAGGCACACTGTCATCAGCTGTGTATCCTCTTTGTGTTATGTAGAGTCTTTGGACTCAAATAAAGCAGTGATGGGTGTCCTTCTCTTCTTCCCTCCTCTCTAGTTTCGTTCTCTGAACATGGTTTCAGAATGCCTTTTTTCATTGATCAATGGAGATGACATGTTTGCCACCTTTGCAAAAATGCAGCAGAAAAGTTACTTGGTTTGGTTATTCAGTAGGATCTACCTTTACTCCTTCATCAGTCTGTTCATCTATATGGTGCTGAGTCTCTTCATTGCACTCATTACTGATACCTATGAAACTGTCAAGGTAAGCATGGACTTTTGTTCTGTGTTTGGAAAAAAAATGCAAGATTCTCAAGACTCTCATCTCCCTCAATATTTTGACTTTCAGTGCATGCCAATTTAAAGAAAAACAATGGCTGCTTATGAGGGTGTAGCGTGATGAGGAGAGGGTTTTAGTCCCTCCCTACCTTGGTTTTCTTAAATAATCATCTGGTTTTCTGCTCCAGTGTAAACTAAATATCTAGTAAAAACCAGTAATTTCATATTTGGTTCTGTGAAGCTTCTAATTTCAGACTCAAGCAAAGTCTAAAAAGTGGTCTGGGGAGGAGTTGGATTATTATATGTTTCAGCCTTACGTTAAAGGTTTAACTGAATACCAATTTTTAGCACTACCAGCAAGATGGCTTTCCGGAGACAGAACTTCAGAGATTTATATCACAGTGCAAAGACTTACCAAACTCTGGCAGGTACAGGTTAGAGGAGGAGAGTTCTGCATCTCTCTTCTGTTGTTGTAATGGTATGTACCTATATTAATATTATACATTAAGGTATATGCAAAAGCAACGCAACACAAAATGTCTGTGGTATAGTGTTTATGAAGAATACTTAATTTTTGTGGGTGGAGGGGGAAAAAAACTCCAGAAATATACCTAACTATTTCTAATGCTTTAGAATGGAATCCATTAGTGATCCCTCTACAGCCAACAAACTCCTCAGGAGAGGCGAGGGAACTTCTAAATTAGGACTCAACATATGAAAAATAGTGCAAAAATTTAGGTAATGTATACAGTAACTTGGGAACCTTGTGTGTGCAATGTATAAGCATTAACATTTCATGTTCCCATGGCAATAGGCAGTGCTTAAAGAACTCATTCAGTGTCTTTGTACCCAATTTTTAATGATACCTTGTGCAGTAAGGTGTCAAAATTTAAATGGTAGCAGGCCTGAAACTTAGGGAGAAAATTGGCTTGCTGAGGTTTTAAGACAGTGTGCAGTTAAAAGTACTATGAGAGCACTTGAAAAAGCAATACCTAACTTTGACTAAGGATAGCTTAATGCTTCAGTTATTTGAAGATTTGTTTCTACAGGAATACTAATTGCAGGATATGTGGTTTATATTTAACCAGCTGGCAGCAGCTCAGAGTCTTGCTTGGTGAAGGGACCCTTAGTGGGGAAGTCTTAAAATACTTGCAATTTGATTAAAAAGATCAAAGGGGTTTGCAGTTCCTTAGTATCAGGCTTTTCTGGTGAGCTATATTATTATATGCCAGACAGAATATATTTATGAGGGGGAGGGCATGAGGACATATTTCAAAGCAGAGACAACACAGCCTGCAGTGAGCCAGGGAGCTGCTGCTCTGAGCGAGTGCCTTACCAGAGATGAAAGTGTGGGATGAAGCAGAGCAGGGCATCCTGCTCCCGTTTAAAGGGCACAGACATGTTAATGTTTCCTTTTCTGCACACACCTCTCGGTTTAGCCAGGCAAGAAACCCAGTGTGAGGTGGGACAGGGTGGGGATGCAATCTTTTTCCCACCCACTGTGAGGCAGGGATCAGAACTCTGGATGAGCATTTGAAAAGGAAAACGTGGTTACTCTTCAGCAACTTGTTCTTCAGGATATGGGGCAGCCAGCAGCACCCTAGATTTGAAGGGGGGGCTATAGGCATCTAAGTTCCTTGTTTCAGAGCACTGTTTGCTAAACAGATTACCCACCTTTAGTGATTTTATCCTAGTGCTAAATGACCTGATCCACATGCATGCTTCATACCAAGCTTGTTAGTGTAACAAACTAGTTTTTTATCTGGGAATTGTGTTTCTTTCTCTATAAGCTAGACCAGGGGATGGCTTTGCAGTTGCCTGTAAATATGGGGCACTGTCCCATTAGCTCTGTACTGCAGCCTTCTGGTTTTACTTTGAAACAAATGATATGTGGGAAAAAATAAATATCTGGAGATGGATTTTGTGTTATAATTCTACAGCTTCTGCTCCTTAAGCAGTCATAGGGTCCTACAGGACAGGGCTTCTTTTAATTCTTTTACATGTTCAAAATATTTTATGGTCATTCATAGCTATGTATTTCAAATTAGTAAGTAAATAGTTCAGATGCACTTTTAAGGCTCCATGTACAATGAAACTACTATTTTGATGCGTGCACCTGATAACATTTTCCTCTTCTCCTGTACAGGTTGTAGTGAACGTATTTAATGGATTTTGGAAGCATATCATGGAGGCTTTAAAGCAGCAGACATTTCAAGAACTGGACAAGTGGAGCTGGTGGAAAGTGTTATGCCTAAAGCCTGAATTTGCTTTTCTTGAAAAACAGTGTAAACTCTTATGATAAACTTTGTCTTCCTGATAAAGCACTATCATGCTAGGTCAGAGCTTCTGGGGTCTGGGGTCTGTTTTGGGGTAGTTTTTTTGCTTTGTTTTTTGGTTTTTGTAGTTTTGGTTTGGTTTGGTTTTGGTTTTGTGGGTTTTTTTGTAGCATCGTTCTGTTTGTTTCCTCAGTTAAATTGTGCTAGAATGCAAAGGGCATTAAAAAGCTGTCTGTGTTCAGAGACTTGGCTAGATTGTGTGAGTAGACTAGAAATTCAGTAACTTTCAACTCTGAAGTAGAAATGGTGTTAGACAACTGCAACTTTGACCACCAGCCTAGCCCTCAGTACTGCAGGCACTACCTGGCTATCACTGGCACATCACTGAATGAATGAAAGCTCTCTCTAGAACCCTCAGCATATTTGTTTATCTGCACTCAAAGTAAAAATAAACTAAAACTATGAAACTTGGTATAATTTTTTTCTGGAGGCACTACAGTGAATAGATGCACAAACCATTCAAATATGGCTGAGACCGTAAACTAACTATGTCTATAAACATAAATACCACTTGATATAAATGTTAGTCTCTTCTCAGAGAGGTCAGCGATATGCCAGGCCAGCACTGAAGTTTGAGAGGTGAGTTGAGTGGTGAAATGTAGATGTTCTCCTATACCCAGTGCCGGGTCAACTCAGTCACAGTCTTAGTTTTGCAGTGTGCTGACCTTATGTTTTTAAAGGAAAAGTCAGAGAGAAGCACTTTCAAAATATCTATTTTTGTATTTGAAATCTTTCTCTGGTACACAAGTCTGTAAACCTGGTTTAAACCTGTATTTATCTAAGTTAAATACAAGAAGATGTATCTCTGAGAGTCATATCTCCACATGCATCTGGATGTTTCCTGCCAACGTAATAGCCTGGTACTGTCAGAGGCTGGCTGTGAAATATCAGATCTTACAGAAGTTCAGTTTTGACAACTTAGTTTATATACTTTTTTGACTCTGATACCACTTTATGGATGCCTTATTTTCTATAGTCACTTTGGGAGCAAAATAGGAAGCCAAAGGGAAGCATATTTCAGATAATTAGCATTTGTGAATAACATTCCTGTAGCCGTGTGTGATAACGTGCAATGCTGTTCACAAAGGTGGAGGACACTAAAAATGCTCTGTCTGAATGTTTACACATTGTAAATGTGCTATAATAAACACTTCCAGCTGCACTAAGTATTTGGCGTGTGAGTATTCATCTTAAGAAGAGTAAATATGGTGCCAGATTAATATAGGAGCATTTCTATTGTTTGTTTTTTTTTTAATAGCAATATGCAATTTCTGGCATGAAACAGTGTGTGGAGTGTGTGAACTTTCATTTCCTGTACTCAAGATAGTTCCTGTGGACCCTGATGAGGGCCTATTCCCAGATGATACTGTTTAACAGGGTTTCAGAGTTTGCCATAGAAACCAATAGTCAAGAATTAAACCTTACACCAAATATACTCTTTATGTATCTTTGACAACACCCAACATATAATGTGCACATCACTACTCCTATAAAGTAGTTTACGCAAAGAATTCTGACAAGGATGGCAAGAACTCTAAGATCACCAAAATACAAAAGGCTGACTTAGTAGCAAGGCTTTTTCATGCAGAATCACAGAATGTTAGGGATTGGAAGGGACCTCTGAAAGACTAAATCCAAACCCCTGCCAGAGCAGGATCACCTAGTGTAGGTCATCCAGACATTAAGAGAAGGCGTGAAGAGTTAAGAAGAAGCTAAAATTACTTATTTGCACAATGCAGGTGCATTTTGTTAATGGCTGTGGAATACTTTGTTTGCCAATGCAGTTACAAGGCAATCAATAGTCTGATTTAATTTAGAAATGGGGAAGAACATACGCTGCTTCACTGTTAACTTATGAAACTGTCAATAAATTTCAACAAACTTTGGCAGAGCTCTAAAATGTCAAATTCTGATTAAGTTTTAAGCAAGAAAAATCATAGCAATAGAAACCTGCAGTATGACAATAAAGCATGGAAAGCTAAAATGGGTGACTCCAAAGAAGGGAAAAATATTGCATATAGATTGTTTTCATTCCTTATGGGAAAAATCTTCCCCAGAAGACTCATTGCAGTTGCCTGAAGGGCAAACTTCACTGTGAAGCTTGTTTGGGAGTGAAATCCCTGTTAGAATCTTTAAGTAATGACCTGTGTTTGTGCCACAGCTAAGAATTCAATCAACCAAGATGCAGATATTCAGTGGAAAGCCATGCTGTTACTTCAGATGGATTACACTGCTTTTAATTTGGCTTTGCTGTCCATTGTGTGGGTTTGGGGAGGAAAGAGCTGATAAAAGGTAATTTGCCTTCAGACAGGAATGAGCAGGGTCAGAAAGTGAAGCCAGAGGAGAGGGCTATCTAAAAGGAGGCAAAGGATATGTAAAACAAAGGAAGGGGTGGGAGAAGAAGGGACAAATGCTAATAAAGTTAGCAGAGCAGCAATTGTATATTTTGGCTATTGGTGTTTGCTGTTACACAGGGAAAAGAAGAACAGTACTCCAAAAGGTGCCTTACATCTGCACAGCGTGTCCAATTCTGACTGGAAAAATAAATAAATGCTGCTTGTATTACATGTCTGATCGCTATCTGTATTTTGTTTTTGATGAAAACCAGACACTCAAACATGTATTGTAGTGCTTGGTAGTGCTGCTGGCAATATAAGTGTTTGCTGTCCAGATTTCTGACTTGCTTGATCCTTGGTGTTCAGGGATCTCAATCTGCCTGAGTATTTTGCTCACCTGAGAAGGTACCAGTCAGTGCTGCTTTTTCTAGCCTATTGGCTGCATTGGAGATGAAGGGCTGCTCTGCCAGGAGATCTGTGGCTGCTGCTGTTGTGTGTGGTAGGGCTTTGAAATCTTATTTTGCATCAATATACGATGTGTTTGTTATGGCCTTGCAGAGCCAAGAAGTGTGACAATGATCTTACTCTAAAAAAACCCATCATGGCTTCAACAGTATCAGTGATCTCAACATTAGCAATGCTGGTAATGCTTGTAAAGCTGCATCCTGGAGACAACGGTATCTTTATACTGATACAATCAAGCAGTTACAGATAGAACTGTAAAATGCAGGTGAAGAGAGAAAAGCAGCAGATAAAGCATCAGATAAACTGAATATTCTTTAAAAATACCATCCCAAGGAAAACAGGGCTTTCAGAGCTATCCAGGAATTTGTGGAGGGGTAAGAGAGTTCCTTTGTTCTGATTCTCACTGGGCTCTGGAAAAAGAGTTGCCTGGAGTTGTCAGTATTTTCCTCAAGTTTAGCAGACTGCTAAACTTGGGTAAGAGCTGTTTCCATACCAAGGCTCATTTCAATGCCAGTGTTTTGCGTATGCTCAGGTAGTGAGAGCTGCTGGTTTTCAGCAGAGCTAGGATCTCTTCGAAAGAATGAAGTTACACTGAAGGGAAGAGACAGGGGGGCTATGCTTGTTTCTAGGTATGAGTTTCCATGTTGGATTACAGCATGTTCTCTAGGGAAGATAAACAGCATCCAAAAGAGGAAGAAATCAAATTCAGATATAGTCATACATTTCCAATTAAAAAATGTGTAAAGGCATAACTTCTCTCAAGCAGATAAGGGGAAAACCAGATGCAGCTGTAAAAAAACCAACCAAAAAAAAAAAAAAAACCAAAAAAAAAACAAAAAAACCCAACAACATAAAAAAACCCAACAAACCTCTGGCTGCTTCTGCTGGGGGCATTTTCCTGCCTGAGGCAGTAGCCAACATCAGATGCTTCAGAGGAAACCTTAAGAAAACTTTCATGCATGAGCTGACATAACGCTCTTGCAGCTCATTTTTAGTAACTGCACACAGATGTTTGTCCGGGTTTTTCTTCCTTCTTCTCCCTGAGACAGTGTGACTGTAACCAAGCACAGCATCATCTGAGAGCATTGCACAAGAGTCCCAAACTGCCCATCCCCACCGTGTGGTCAGGTAGAGAGCTCACAGCTGCAGCGAAGTCTCTTATAGGAGTGCATTCTGTTTTGAACACTGTACTGTGGGGTAACCACATTAAACCACATCCACAGAGGAACCGAGTACCTTGAGAGATGCAAACCGACCAGCTCTGTAGCAGCAAATTTAATCTGACAGTCCTCCCTGGATGTTGTCTCCTTGCCTACAACCCCACGTACCGAGCCTAACTTCACCCAGCCAGCGCCTCAGCACCTCTGCCCTCGCTATAAAGCAGGGGGGCAGCAGCGGCGGAGCCGGGGCAGTTCTGTGTGCCGGGAGCCCGCTCGGGCGGGCGCAGGGCCGTGGGCGGCGGGGCGCCCTCCTCCGCCGGGCCCCCATAAAGGCGGCGCGGCCGGCGGGGCAGCACGGGGCGGGCTGGCGGGACCTGGCCGCGCGGCTCAGGCCGCCCAGGTAGCGGCGTCGGTGCCCCCGTCCGCCGCCGAGGGTTACCCGGGCCCCGCTTGGGCAGCCGCCGAGCTCCGCGGCCCCATGGAGATCTCCCTCAAGTACCTGCCCGGCGGACGGGCCGCCGCCAGCGGGTGAGCGGCACAGGACGGAGCGGGACGGGGCTGAGCGCCGCGCTGCCCGCTCGGGTCGCACCGCCCGGCGCGGCGGGGTGGGGGCTCGGGACGCCCTTTCCCCAAGGGCTGCAAAGGGGAACGAGGCGGCGCGGGGCGGCCATGCGGCGCACCAGAGGCGGGGGAGGGCGGGGGTGGCCGGCGGTGGGCGGCTGCGGGCGGCTGCGGGGTCCCGCGGGGCCGGCGGAGAGGAGCGCTGTGGTATCGGCCTGGAGCGCTGGGGCAGCAGTCTGGAGAGCAGGCGGAAGGGCTGCGGGAGGCTCGTGTTTTAAATTTGCTCCACAAGGTAGGTGCTCCCTTGTCAGCAGCACCGCGGCTTCCCTGCCCGCCCTGCTGCTGGTGGGGACAAGTGTTCGGGAGTCTTTGGTGTGTCCCCCCTGCTCTGGCTGTCTCTGGCAGTGTTGCCGCTCCTCCTGCGGCACCTTAGGAGCTGGTAACGTTGGCAGCTCCGTAAAAGGAGAGGATTCTTTCTAAATTTCTTGGAGCTCGGCTTCCTGAGAAGAGCCGAGCGATGCTATGAGCGGAATAAAAGGTCATGAAGGTGCAGCCGGGGCTGCTCAGTCTGAAACCTAAAACCCAACTCGGGGTTTGGTTTGTTTTTTTTTTCTCCCCTCCGCTCTCCCCCCATTAATCGTTCTTTAAAGTATGAAGCTCAAGTAAATAAATGTACCTGATACGGATCTCTGAAGGACAGTGTTGGCGATACTAACGACTTTTAAAAAGTTTTTTTTAATTAACAAAAAGAAATATGTGCTCTCTATCTTTTCAGCTACTTGGTTCAATAGTGCTTGTCTTGCGAGGTGGAGACCTACATATTAAATTTTTATTTGATAAGTAGGTAGCTGTAAATGGTAGCTATTACTGTTGAAACCTCTTTCTTCAATAGAACACTGAGTTCTAAAGTGCCTCACTACAAAACATTTATCCAGACAACGGATTGTCCTACCACATACAGCATGATGCAGCTTTTAGAACTGAGTTAGTAACAGTTTTGTGATGGGTTACACGTAATGACTCGTACATATGCATTTGAACACGGATGGGTCTTCATTCATAGGACATGCTTGTATCAGTGCTTTGAGAAACGTACTAAGGAAACCTATTAATTACATTCCTGTGTCTAAAATTATTTGTTTTGCTCTGTTTTGAGCTATGTGCTTTGTTTGGATTTTTTTTAGATTATTAGACTAATAAACATTTATTAGAACTAGATGGTTTGTTTTAAATGCAGTAAGTCACTATTAATCACTTAAAAGTTTTAACTTTTTTTATGCCTTGGTTGAAAGTTCTAGTTCTGCAGATTTAATGCAATTTATTTAGATGTTATTTTGAATCTGTTCTAGATATCAAGGGATTAGATAATGGGTTTTTTTGCTTATTTTTTATTTTTTTCTTGAATATTACACCAGAGAATGCCTGTTCTTTATTAGAAAACAAATACTGAATACTGAAGCTAAAGGCTGCAGTAAAAATAACCCCTAGTCAGTGGAGTTATGTGAAGGTTGTGTAAAAGTGAAAGTACTGTTACTAATCAACATAAAGTTTTTAGAGAGCTGGAAGGCCTTGAAAGACCACTTTGGAAAACCCACCATGTCTTCCAGGGAATGTATCTGAATACCAAATGAAATATTGTTTTTTTAAAAAAGTTTTGCTGTTTGATTTTAAAGATCTGTCACTTCAGGTACACATTTGGTGAAAGCTTAGGGGGGGATTTTGCTGAAATCTTGGTGTGGTTCTTTATCTTCATGCTTTAAGTCTTGACCAGGCCCAATTTAAACCTGCTTTGTTCCTCTTTCTTTTCCATCCACTCCTATGACTTTTACTCTGGGTTTGGTCTTGTTTGTTGTGTACAACTGCTGCTGCCTGTTTAGGAGAAGGTGGTACAGGAGTAGTACTTTCTCTGGTGTCAGTGCAGGACTAAAGTACATATGTACCTGTTTTCTTAGACAATACTCAAAACTATAACGATCATATGCTTTTCTGTCAGATGTGCTTAAATTTTTAAAATTAGTCTAATATGTTTGTATTTTAAATTGAAATAGGGATGTACTCCACACTTCCTTTTTCTCAAAAAACCTTCCTGTGTTTTCCTGTCTCAAAACCAAAATCAGCCTACCTCCCATCGTCTTCATGAACGATTGATTTAAGGGTGTGTAATAAAAATTACCTTTGAGCTTCTAATGTTAAAAAAGATTATTTTTTTTCACTTCCTCTCTGAGGAAACACCTCAGTGTCAACATTAAAGTGTTTTTTAACTCTTATGAGATAGCTGTTCCTAGAAAATCAAATGCACTTGATGGTCTACAGTTTAGGCTAAAATATACTTTTCAGGTAGATGAGGACCAAAGAAGCAAGAATCTCACTGAAGACTTGGAAATGATGCTTTGGGTTTTGACCTTGAGAAAAAAATGTTATCCTTTATAAAAATGAGTACACGGGGTAATTTTCTGGATAGTTAATGGGACTGATAATCAGCGTATGTATACAGTTTTAGATATGATTGCTCTACCTTAACATATGGAGGGGGAAAAAAGTAGTTCTGATCTTTGTGTAAAGTAAGAAAGTTCCGACAATTATGATACTGGAAAACAGGGTTAAAAAGTTTAGGAGAAGGGAAAAGTTTTCAGTGTCCAGCTCAGTTGAGAGGAAGAAACTCTGTTTTAAGTCAACTACAACAACAGTCCTCTGTGCTTGTTCCTCTGATTTTTTTACAAGCCCATATTTAAATGATAAATGCCTATGAGTTTAGCCCTTAAATCTGTATGTTCATAACAGAAGTGTGCTGTGATGCCTGTTCTGGTAGTTGAGTTTTTAAGACACCTTTTATGGTGGTAGGATGTGAATTATTCAGTGGAATGTGTTAGCAGTGTCCTCTCTTTACTTCAGATATTTAGTTTTAATAAAGAGAGAAGTGTAGACTATTACAGATTCTCTATTGCCTATTTCTAAATAAACAGTTGTGTAAATATTGTGTTTTGATAGTCTAGTGTGATTGAATGATTTTTAAAGATGTGATCGTAGGGCAGTATTTCTTGCATTTTGCTGTAAAATAGACAGAAAAATGTTACAGACTTTTAATGTCATGTGGTGATCAGAGGTGAAACTGAAATATGAGGAAATGGTCTTCCGAAGCATTAGTTGGTTTCTAACTAACTTATTACTTATGGCAGAAATATGATGGCTCAGTCAGACTTAGATCTAAAGGAGACGGCTCTGAAAGAGGATTTGAAGTTTTACTTCATGAACCCATGTGAAAAATACAGAGCAAGACGTCAAATACCATGGAAACTGGCTTTGCAGATTTTGAAGATACTTATGGTTACAACACAGGTAATTGTTCCTCTGTTTTTCCTCTTAAAAAGGGTAGCAATGATGTGAGGAGAGGCAGGACTGTGGTCTGGGCCTTTGCCATCACTGGATATTTGTTATGGACTTGAACTTCCTGCTTCAGTCCAGAAAGAAAAAATTCTGTGAAAGGTGTGTTGGGTGGGAAAAATAACATAAACTAAATTACTAAACATAAGCTAAATAAAACCTCCTGGAAATTTTGGGGCAATGCGTGACCAGGTAATTTGCTGTTTTTAGGATAACACTTTAAAGCAAACTACTCTTCCCACTAAATCCAACACTGTCTTCAGGCTCACTGCTGCAGTCCTGCTCGGTGTTGTGCCTTCTGTTATCTTGATAGATTATAGTTTCTCTGGGCTGTTTCTAAAGTGATATTTCTTGAAATCTAGTCGGTAACTTGAAACGTAGGTGTCACTGTTAGTGTTATTTTCTCTGGTGATGATGGGGATGACAGGACTGCAGGAATCTACAGGAGCCTTCTCTTCTCCTCAGCCTGGAGAAAAGAAGGCTCTGGAGGGACCAAATAGCGACCATCCAGTACCTGAAGGGGTCTACAGGAAGACTGGAGAGGGACTGTTTGCAAGGGCCTAGAGTGATAGGATGAGGGGCAATGGCTTGAAAATAGAGAAGAGTAGATTTAGACTTCATGTTAGGAAAAAGTTGTTTAGCATGAGGGTAATGAAAAAATGGAGCAGGTTGCCCAGGGAGGTAGTTGAGACCTCATCTCAACCTACCACTGGAGGTAGTCAAGGTGAGGCTTGATGAGGCTCTGAGCAACCTGGTCTAGTTTAGGATGTCCCTGCTTACCTCAGAGGGGTTGGACTAGATGACCTTTAGAGGTCCCTTCCAAGCCAAATAATTTTATAATTCAGTGACTCTATCAATCAGACCTGCCCTGTGCCTCTGTCACAATCAGGTGATGCATTTCAAACCACTGGGTACCTGGGTCAGTGGGGCCAGAGGAGGTGGTGGTTCTTAAACTGCACTGATGTCGCAGTCTGGTTGGTTAATTTGCAGTCCACTAAAATAATGACTGGAGATCAAGGGAGGCAAAATGGGAACATATTAAAATGGACACATATCTAAGTAGGAATTATTTTTCTAGACCATTGAAATGTAGGACTCTTACACTAGATGCTTTGCAAATACAGCTAAGTATGCAACTCTTAAAAACATGCTGAAGGATTCCAGGTTTGTGTTTGACTTGCACACTAGATGAGGAGTAACCTTGGTTTATGTGTCCCTGTGTTTTATTGCTCTCTCCTGCTGTTTGTCCCTGCTGGAAAGACATGGCAGGCTCTTCATCCCTGCTGGCACAGGATCCAGCCTTGGCCAAGCCAAGGTTAGCTCAAGCAGGCCATTTACACCAGTGCTGGCACAACTGCTGCTGAGAGCAGCGAGTACATTAAGGTGAGGTTGAGGGGTAAATGGGTTCAGGCCCAGCAGAAGCCAGGAGGATGGGGCTGCCCTGATTTACTTCACTAGCAGCTGCACCTCGGATGTGGGGATTGCACTCCCTTCAAAGACAGGGCAGTAACCTTTGTGTGTGGGTAATGAAAAAAAACACAGTTTCACGTGGCTCTGAAAAAGTTCAGTACTTCCAATCTCTCCTAACCCACTGATATAAATTCTCAGGGAAGTCACTGAACATGTCACTTTTTTGTCTGCTGTCCTAGTGTCCCACTGTCCTTTGTGAGCAGAAGGGGTCCTCTGCTGCTTGGTTTTCAAAGGCCACAAGATTTTCTGAGTTGCTGTTCTTTTCAGCCCTGGGTCTTGCTCAGCTGCCAGGCAGGTAGTTGGCAAAAAAAGGGAAAGAGTTTATGAAGGAAAATGTGTTGCTGCTCTACAGGGTGCCTCAGATGTGAACTAATAGTAAATCTATGGGTTCAACAAGCATCTCGGTGTTTCAGAGTGAGGGCAAGACCTTTGAAGGACAACCTAGGAATAAGTTAAGTCTCCTTTTGGCTACCTGTGCCTGATGCCAGTTAGTCATGACACTTGTGGCTTGTGTGTGGTACAGAAGCAGCTGGGGTGTCCATGCCTGACTGAAATGCAGAGGAGGTGCCTGTCCCAGCACCAGGGAGTCAGGCAGAAGTGTGCTGAGACCCCTATGCAGTCCCCTGAGGAAGCTCTGCTGAGTATGTTTTATTTCTCTATTGCAGCTGGAAGATCCCTGATTTTGGGAGATCCTAGCTAGAGGGGTGCAGATTTATTTGTAGCACTCAGTGATTTATTTATTTATTTGCTGTCAACTGAAGTTAATTTAAAATTTAAACAGCCGTGCAGTAAATCGTCCTGCTGCATCTGTTCTTTCAGCCTGGCCCAGATCTTAGCAGTTGCTGTGTAGGACAAAAGATGACTTTATAGTGAGGGGGAATCAGTGTACTTTCCAGTTTCTACTGTTTTGAATTAAGGAATTAAGTGGAGCCTGCCAGTTTTCTTTGGGGGATTTTTAAGTTCACAGTTCTTTTCCTTGCAGTTTCTTACTCTTACATCTCCCTTGCTTCTGCCAGTTTCTTGTGTGGCTTGGAAACTATGCAGTAATGTGACAGTTTCATATTTGCTGTTAGTAAGCCTAGGATGAAGAATCAGATATTTGGGGCTTAGGTATCTTCCTGCTACTATGCACGTGGAGAAGCTCTTGTTGATTTTTCAGCTTCTAGGCTTCCAACCCCTAATGTACTGTGATTCTGTGATTTATGTTGCTGGTTGTAGGATTGGGAGCATTCATATGGTAGGACAACACAAATCCTGAGTGATTACTGTTGTTTACTGCTGCTTCTTACTGTAGCTTCTTACTGTAGCCTACTTAACCCCATCCTATTATAGCACCTGAGTCAGGCAAGTGATGCTTTTTTAGTTGCTGTGGGGTCCCACATAGGTTTCTGCTAATCCTGTGCCATGCCAGTGGTAAGATGAAGGTGCAGGAATTTGTCCCATAGCAAAGCATGGCATTCCAGGGTAACAGGTTCCAGCTGTAGGTTAACTCTTCTGCCATCTGTATCCTCAACAAAAGTTTAGGCAAATTCCAGTTAGAGTTGTTGGATGTTGTTAGGATGTGTGAAAGGTGGCAGTGATCTAACTGTCTGTTTAGTTGTTGTGCTGTAAGTTTTAGAATCAGTGGAGACTTGGATTTCTGTTTCTTTTGCCCTATATGTGGTAATGTTATGGCAGTAGTTAACAGATTCTTTGCTCCTGTGGTAACAGAATTACAGCAATGTTCTGTGTTTATTACAATTCAAAACTGTATTCAAAACAACATTGCTTGACTAGTATTCTAATTCTGAATTTGCTGTTTTGCTGTGTTTTTTCCTTCTTGTCAGCTTATTTTTTTTGGGTTGAGTAACCAGTTGGTGGTCTCATTCAAAGAAGAGAATACTGTTGCTTTTAAACACCTATTCTTGAAAGGCTATTCTGGAGTTGATGAAGATGACTACAGCTGCAGTATATACACACAACAGGATGCTTATGACAGCATTTTTTATGTTATTAATCAGGTAAGCATGTGTGTTTATAGTGAACAGTGATAAAGATGAAGATCTGTTGTTGCAAATGTCTGTTGAAGTCCAGGTTTTTGGCTTCCATTTTTAGATTCCAGTTCTTCAATGAATTGCTGTAGGTGGGATATCCTGAATTTCCTGTGTCAATGTCTTGGAGACAAATCTAAAAAAAAATTTGTTCAGTGTGTAGTGTTGAAATCCAGAAAGTTTGAAAATAAGTCATCTTGTATGAACTGGAACTTCTGTTTAGGTCTTACATTGAAGAGCTTTGGGCCTGAATATACCTATGTATGGTATTCAAAAAAATTGTGTTAACAGCTATGCTGAATTGCAGTTTAGTAGTGAGTGCCAGAGGCCTCAAAATGAGGAATATTGTGCTTGTAGGAATGTAAGGGCACTTGCCATTGACGGGGATGGTGTTTTAAAGAACAGCCCCTTTCCAATTACAGGAGTGAAGTGAGTAAATCTAGAATTAAAATTCAGTAAACATTTTTTGTTTTAGTATTAATACATGGAAAAATCAGGAGGTGAAAGAATGTGTGTGCAGAATGAAATCTCTCTTCTATTTGGGGATGATGATCAGCCCAGAAATTCTTCACATGGGATGAATGTTAAGTGGCTTTATGCCACCTTTCATTTTCTCTGACCTTGGGACACCAGCCCTGATGCTTAGGTTTAAAGCAGTTTTGCTGCCATTGGTTATGCTTGGCAGTCACAGTGGTGTGAAGGCAACATGCACCTCCTTAAACATTCACTTGTAGGGGGGGCTTGCTGGTCCTCATCCATCTCCTCTAAGCCATAGCAGAGCCATCAGCTGATCAAACATTCTGTCTCTGCTGTTCTGGACAAGGCCAAGACTCTTGCTCTTGTGTTTTGAATTCGAGTGTTGTTTGAGTGTGAAGTAGTTTTCTCAATCTTCCTTTGAACTCTCAATATTGCCACTATTTCTGCTGTGAACTGTGCTTTTTTTCTTGCTTGCTTGTCTTTTTTCACTTTCCTTCTTTTGTAGGCACTAAGGCTGAGGTGAAGTCCAGATAGAAGACAGTAGAGAAATAATAGCTTTATATCCTCAAGAATGAGCCAATGTGTGATACATCAGAAAAAGGTTACTTCATAAAATGTCTATGTTGTATAAATGTAGACATATCCTTTAAGGAGATTTAAACTTGTATAATCTGGGTTCTTTACTGTTCTGTAGTGTTCCTGAGGCTTTTAAAATTCCATGTAAAACTTAGTGTGTGCCTCCAGGTGAACATTATAATTGGTGTTGATTTTTTGGGGTTAAATTTTGTTTTTTAAAGGATGCTTTCTAGGAAGACACGAGCCAGCACTGTTTTTCTGTTTTGCAATGGGGAGCTAGAGGACATAGGCCTTGGTATTTTGAGTTTTACTTCAAAATGCATGGTTGGGGGTAGAGGGGTGTGGCAAGCAGAAGGATGTGGTGTTAAAGAAGATGGCAGTAGTCTTTGTGTAATGTGCTACTGCAATATTTCAATATTTTCACATTCTCCAATTGAAAAAAAAAACCAAACAAAAAGCTCCAACACAAAACAAAACAAACAAACAAAAAAAAACCCACAACAAAAAAACACATACTTTCAGCTTAGAAAGGTAAACCTTTTCCTTCTGGGTCCAGTTTGAAACTTTCTGTTACAAGGAAGCTGTGCAGAGTTGTTAAACTTGCACTTTGTCTGTAGCAGAGTCTGCAGGACCAGGATGTTCTGCTGGCTACTTTGTCTAAGGCTACTTTGAAATATATAAATGGGGATTTTGCTTTTAGTGTTTTGCAGTGTGTTTTGAAGGTGCTGTGTGAATAACTCGGAGCCATGTGTTGGGCTCAGGAGGGGGCAGAGCCTGAAAGCACATGAGGATGGAGCAGCAGCTGTTTGATGCAGTGCTCTGGAGATGTCCTCAGAGGGATGTGAAGCTGTGACTAACTACTCTTTCCACTCACTTGACCTGCCTTAGTCAGACTTGTCTTCCTTAGTTTAACTTAAGATAATATTCTGACAGGGTGTGGAGGCTGTGCTTTCTGCAAGGCTGCCTACACCTGTCACAAGAGCAGCTGTGAGGAGCCAAAGGAGTGCAGCAAGGAAGGGCTTTGGATGGACATCTGGTGGGATCCTATTACAGTTCTTCTGGACATGAAGTGTGTGGTTGTTAATGGCCACTGTGGCTTTGTACCCCACACTGTAGGCTAGTGGCCACAATGCCCATAGGAAGGACATAGGATGGCACTGAATGGAGCATAATAACAAAATATTATGCTTGTGGGGGAAAAGGTCTAATCTGTCTCAAAGCCTTCTAAATTTATTTATTGTTTGTTTATTTTTAAGGAATGGAAAGCCCTGTCTGACTTACCTCAATTATTTATTTCAGGCTTCCTTCAGAGCAGACCAGAGCTGTACACTGCCCTGAGCTCTTTCACTAGATGATAATGTTGATTAAAAACTAGGGAATCGATAGATATTTGACTTCTTCCTCAATGGGCCAGGGGTCTATCTGGCTTCTCTTGGACAATGTTAGTTGGTGCTAAGCTGAGCTGGCAGACAGCTGTGCCCTTGGTTGGTCACTCATGTACTTGGCTGTCAAGGGAAAGCTGTGTCCCAAGGGTTTGCCTCACTTGGGCAGGACTAGAAGGTGTGTGGTTCCAAGGATCAGAGCTTGTACCCTGCTCCCAGCAGGCACCAAGGATATGTGGAAGGCAAGTTCTTTGGGCTTCCTTTGGATGGAGCTCTCTGGAGGTGCTCAGAGCTGTCCATGCATGGGCAATGCTTGGCTTGATGTAGCTTTATTGACTTCCACTTCTAATCCTTGTTTTTGAGCATAGTTTAACACAAGAAGAAGGTGACTTGTGCTGTATTTGTAGTGAATGAAGATATACTTTCCTCACAGGCATGTTTTCAGTTGCTTCTGTGCTTGTGTAAAGCAGGCAAGTTAAATTACTTCTGAAGGCTGCCCAAGCTCTGTGTTTGTTCCTTGGTTGCTGGTTATACAGTGAGCACGTGGATTCCTTCATCTATAATCATACAGGGAGCAGCTTCAGTTTTACTCTTGGGATGGGTTTGGGAAGCAGTATGGATTGGATTGTATGTAAAGCAATCAAGTTTCAAGTGGTGTGAAAACTAACACCTTAATGATAAAAATACATAGAATACCCCTGGAGTGTGTGTGGTTAGGAGCTATAATGCAATGAAGTTGCTGCTGGGCATTGGATTAAAAGCTGTCTGCTGGCTTGCTGTGTGATCATTTGCAGGCAGCTCAGTAGGTGTGGGGCTCCCAGTCACTGTGTCACAAGGGTGTCAGTTGCTACTAAAAAGCGGTCAGCACCCATAAGATACCCACTGTCATTTTACAGATTTTATTTGAAAGTAAAGGGTTTGGTTTTTTTATGTAAAAAGCTATATTGGTACACATAACTTTGAGACTGCAAGTTGCTATTTGGTGCAAAAAAGGCTTATCTGTGTAACTTCTGCTTTTGTTTTGTTTTTAAACTAGTACAGACAATTAAAGAGTATATCCCTTGGGACGCTTGGTTATGACCAGGAAGGATCAGGTTTAAAAGTCTGTAAACAACAGTACAAGAAAGGCACTATGCTTCCTTCCAATGGTACACTGAACATAGATGTTTCTACTGAAACAGGTATAGTATTGTTGTACTGAAATTGTCTTGCTGTGAAGTACTTATATTCTAATGATACATCAGTGAAGTTTAAAACCAATAATTTTTTCTGTGGCAATCATAGTAACATAAATGTGTCTTTAGCCTATTTCCCTTTTGATTTTTACTATCTGCCTAGAAATGGCAACTGTGTAGACTAAAGGAAGCTCTTTTCAACTGCTGTTATTACTGGTTGGTGGGTGGATTTGTGGTTTTGTTTGGGTTTTTTGTTTGTTTGTTTTTGTTCCACCCCCTCCATCTAGAAGGTTCAAATACAGAATTCTGGATGCTGGTCAGTCTGTACCTTCAGTGAGTGGATGTCCTTATCACCTCTCAGAGCTGAGTCCTTGCTGTTAACCTCTTAAGATTCATTACATGAACCTGGTTTTGATCTCAGTGGCTGGGGTGCTCTATGGATAGCTTTGCTCAAAATCAACATACTGCCTCATTAGGACTTACCATTCAAACATTGTCTCTGTTTTATGCTGCTTTCCATGTTAAGTTTTCAAAATTACAGCTTTTCCTCTTTTCCTCCCAGAATGTATCTTTTTTAAGCCACAGGAGCTGGCTGGTAAGAAGGCTGAACTGAAGCTGAACTCCTCTTTCTTCAATCTCGAATTTTACAGGTAAAGTGGTGCTGGGGATTTTTATAATTTTAACTTCCATGTGACTGTGGTGGATTCTGAGTTGTTCAGTTTCCTTGCTTTGTGTACGCATGGGAGTTTTGTGTGTATTTTATTTATACACTTTTTTAAACATTCAGGCTTATCCAGGTTGAAATCTCCTTCACGCTGAAAGGCATTGCTCTGCAGACAATCCATGCCCGTGAGCTGCCTGATTGCTTTGCTTTTCAGAATACTGTAAGTGACTATGGGGTATGGCACTTCCAACACTGTATACATAACCAGAGCCTTAAGCTAAGGGGTAGTCATCATTCTTACATTTAGACTGAAAGGGAAAAGTAGTTCAGCATATCCTGGGCCTTACCCCTCTTTCCCACGGGTTGCTGACATGGAATTCCATGGGGGCAGTATTATTTTGTATCATCTTCCAGCTGATAACTTCACCTCATGAGGAGATAAGTAATTGTTATTCTTCTACAGGCTAAACTTGAAGTTTGGCTTTTTGGAACACTGTTTTTTATGCTCTGTGTGACATGCTGTCAAGTTATGTCTGCACCAACACTTATGGTACCCTTCCAGTGTCTGCTTTCTTAAAGCTTACATGACCAACAAATTATAATGCATATTGTGTTAAAGCACTTACCAAGATTTTTTTTTTAATTTTTTTTTTAAATGGAGTGACATTTTGCTGGTTTTGTTTCTGATGTGCTCTTGTATTTCCAGATAACTTTCAATAACAGAGCCCACAGTGGAAAAATCAAAATCTACTTTGATAGTGACACTGATATTCAAGAGTGTAAGGACTGGCATGTATTTGGCTCTGGTAAGTATGGTGCCCTTGTGTTTGCAGTGTTATACACCTCTAACCACCCTTTTCCCCTGTTCCATAGCAGTCTTTTTAGCAAGATATTCCCCATCCTGTTCACATCTGATTTGGGTTCACATGATGGCTTATAAACCTGTGGATGAAACAAATACATGACACAAAGTCAAACTGGGTTCTGATTGTAGGTCACAGAATGAGAAATGAGGTGGGATTTTTTTGTTTTGATTTAGTAGTGTTGATGTGAGCACAAATTTGCATTTGTTTTGGCCTGTGTATTTGTGACACCATGTGGGAGTACAGATGGACAAATAAGCTTAATGCAAAAAGGGGACACTTATATTAATATACCTATTTTTGGTTTTCTTTTGAAGAGCTTGAATATGCTTTTCACTCTTGAGGCACAGTCTCCATAGTTGCAGAAAGAGTATTTCTTAATAATCCATGTAATTATGGGGTGAAATTGTTTTAAATGCAAAACACATGACATTTTATAACAATTTATGCTCAGAGATGTGAAAAGACTGGCTCTTCCTTTCTTTGACTCTACAGTTCTCCAGAAAAACACACAGTACATTCTAGTCTTTGATGGATTTGTCATTTTAAGTTGCCTTGCTTCTCTCATCCTCTGCACACGATCCATTATTCTTGCCTTGAGACTGCAGAAAGTGAGTACAGTGCTTATCATGTAAATGCTTATTTTGTTTTGCTGCTGCCCTTGTCAAGTGGTATGTTTTAAAACAAAAAAACTTTCACTTTTTTGTCCTGGATTTTATGGAGATAAAATTCTGAGTCTGTTCTGCTAACAGGCAACATGTCTTGCACCTTCAGAATGGGAACTCTTCCTTCCCTGGCTTCAGAGTACAATTCCCATATAGAGGTCTTGTCATAAATATATGCTTTAATGAACATTCCTCAAAGCTAGCTCTAGAAGGAGAAAATGTGTAAGGTAGCATATAGCTCATCTCTGCCTGGTTGGGTTTTTTTTTAATTAATTCTCCTTTTTACCACTTAGTTGGGTGGACTTGCCCTGTTGCAAGTGGATAGAAACTTGTGTGAAGGGGTCTAAAAAAGTGATAATAAGCTGGGGTTAGGCTAGTGGGGATTGATTATGAAGTCAGCTGTCCCATGGAAAATTGTTTTTTACTGGCATCAGACCAATCTTAATTTATTTTCCTATTTATTTCTATTGCTATTAATAATGGGTTTTAAGCGATACTATGGGGAAAGGGTGTATGTGAAACTTGAGCACTACTATACTACTGGGGCATCTGTATATATTTTTCATCTAAGGTGACCTGTACCTAACATCTAAATGCTTCTCAATAGAGATTTGTGAACTTCTTCTTGGAGAAGTACAAGCGTCGTGTTTGTCATGCTGATCGCCTGGAGTTCATAAATGGGTGGTATGTCCTGGTAATTATCAGTGATGTGATGACAATCATTGGGTCAATCCTAAAAATGGAAATAAAAGCCAAGGTGAGAGTTTAATACTGCAGATAAAGTACTAGTCTTGCTACAACCACATGGAATGTGTTTTAACCTGGGAACAAATGAAAGTGAGCTATCAGTCACTAGTCATCTTGTTTACTTTTGATAGTCCTTATTTCTTCATGTCCTAGTGCTAGTTTGACTGATAACTTGTTTCTGTACCTTTTCCCCAAAGTCTTTCAGTAAGATCATGTTAAGCTATTTAAACATGTTATTTCCACAGTACTAAGTCTCCTAATCCCTGGTATAGGACTTGTGGGTAGGCAGTTCCTAACAAAAAGAAAACAAAAAAAACAAACAAAAAACAAAACAACTTGGGTTGTGTTATTTTTGCAAGTAGTAATAGTGCACATTATAGAAGGAAACCATGAGTCATCCCCTTGGATAAAACACAGGTCTTGATGGGTTGTAGGACTGGAAACTGTTAAAGCTTCCTTTCCTGACCTGTCCCAACTATAGGCACAGAGTGTGCCATCTGCTAGTCCTGGACCTCCAAGTTTGGGCTTTCTGAAATCAAAGCATTTTGTCCAGCTGGCAGCTCTTCAGGATTTTTTGTTTGTTTGTTTGTTTTGTTTGGATTTTTTTTCTTCAATAGAACTGTGTGTCAGCAATTCATGTGTTCACAAAACTTTGGATTCTAGGAAAAAAGCAGGGTAGGTGGTGTGCTGCTCCTGCTTCGTGTGTACTAAGGCTCAAAGGGCACATGCCTGGAGTGGCCTTCAGAAGAGGCACATGAAAACATCCAGCTTGTGTGGTGGGGTGGGGGATGAGGGTAGAAAACTTTGAGCTAGATGAGAATCTTGTGCTTATTGCAACCAGTTGTAGTCTTCTAAAGTAAAATGCAAGTGTAATTTGTTATAAACTTCACTGGTTGTAATAATGATGTTCAGGCTCTGAACAGCTTGCAGCCTTTAGCTGCAAGGGAGCCTGTAGCTCCCTTTATGTGTAAATGATTGTTCATGTTTTGCTAGATAGAAGATGAGAGCTTGTTTGCCTGACAATAGCATGTGTTAACTTTTTTTTTAAATAAAAAAATCTGAGAAATTGTATCTAATATTAAAGTTGTGTAGTAACAAGGGTAAAAGCTTTAGTTCTTCATGCAGACCTACAAGAATATCCGTGTAGATGTGCTTTCATTTGGAGCACTGTTGCATTTTGGTGATCACTCTAAATACATGCAGTTCATTTTGGTCTGATTTTTGTAGCAATAGCCTTTCAGTATTGGACTGCCCTGCTTTGCTTGATTGAACTGCTGGAACTTGAATAGCTGTCAAGCTGGCATACCTACTGCTTTCTAACTTGACCACCTGCTCTGTTTGGATCCCTCAGAACCTCACAAGTTATGATGTCTGCAGCATTTTACTTGGAACATCAACTTTGTTTGTCTGGGTTGGAGTCATCAGATACCTGGGATATTTTCAAACATACAATGTAAGGCAGCACTCAGATATTGAGCAATTGAAGCATATATTTATCTCTAATGCTCAGGAGTCTCTAACTGGTGACTTTTCCCCTTCTTTCTTCCACTCTGATGTGCAGGTGCTCATTTTAACTATGCAAGCATCACTGCCCAAAGTGCTAAGGTTTTGTTGTTGTGCTGGAATGATTTATCTTGGCTATACTTTCTGCGGTTGGATTGTCCTGGGACCTTATCATGAAAAGGTATGTACTCCTTTTCTGGTCTAACAATGTGTGAGTATCTGTGTGTGTGTAGCTCCTTGTTATACCAGCAGAAATACCTCCTAAATTCATGTTTTTGTTTGAAAGCTCTAACATGAAAAGCATTGGAGTGGTTCTCTTTCTATGTTTACTTCCTGGCCCCTTGCTCCATTTAAGAAAATAGCTGTATTCTTTCTTTAACTGTGTGCTTGAACTCGGTGTAATCTCAAACACAAGGCTGTGTTTGTGATGAGTGGATGGTTTATCCAGGCAATGTCTGCCTGGGGACTAGAGTTAAATCGGTCTTTTATCTTTTCCGCCCTCTCCTGGCAGTCCTGGTTCAGCTGAGTTAAAGAGGATCTAGTTCACTATGAACATTTCTGGGAATCGCCTTGACTCTGACTTTTTCCAAAATTTCCTGTGCCATGTAACTTCAGATTCTAAATCTGGACTCATAAAGGTGTGGATGAATGCTTTTCTTGTTTATCGTGCTTCCTGTGTGTTGTGGGTTTTACGCTTGGTTGGTTGCTTTGTTTGTTTCTTAAGGTTGATATTGAAATGTGTGCCTGGTAACTTTCTTGTCTGTAAACTGGGTAGGGCAGTAAGTATATTCCAAAGCACAAAGGAAGAAAACCCCACAAAGCCTGTTTTTCTTTTCTTGGCAGATACTCTGTGTGACAGTTTGAAAAAAGGCAGATTCCTGTTGTGATAAATTCTGCATGTCCATTAATTAGTAACAAATATGTAACTTCTTTTTCTTTACTTTTTGATTGTACACGTTACATGTAATAGAAATACATGCTGCATGCTTGCTTTCAGCTTCTTGTACCCCCAGAGCTCAGATTCCTCTGACATAATGTAATTCTGTCCTTTGAGAAATGGAGGTATTCAGCCTGCACATATTTTAAACTGATGACAATACTTTTCTCCATGGGATGCTGGATGCTGCAGGATCCTCAGTTGTACCAGAGGCTCAAATGATGTTGTAGCTTCTCTGGAGCAAGTACAGTAACTATCTGAGCCAAAGGAAGTGTAGTCAGTAATATGCATATGTATGAAAGTGTTACCCCTTGCAAAATATCCTGGATTGATGTTGAGGGGAGCAGCTGTAGCTGTGAGGCTTCCTGCTGCTGCCACTGCCCTGTGCCCCGCGGGAAGGCAGTGTTGCACTGCACAGCTCTGCTGCCTGGCGAGGAAAGGGAGGAAGGAGCCTTCCTTGCTCTCCAGCTGCATAGGAGAGAGGTTCTTGTGCTCAACAGTTCTGAAGGTCTTAGCTCAAAAGCATAGAAATATGTATGTTTTTTCCCCCCTCCTTTTTCTACAGCCAGAGGGAGGGAGTGGGAAGCTATGCATTTTGCATTATGTCAGTCAGGGACTTATAGATGAGCAGTCTTCAGCAGATTTCTCTCTGTACTTGTGCATCAAAATTTGTGGGTTATTCTTGCCCATGCCATGCACCCCTTTTTCTCAGAAAATGTGCTGCTGGGTCTCACAATGGGCTTTAAAAAAACCAGCCAAACAAAAAAAAAACCAAAACCAAAACAGGTACTACCTAACTGTTGTTCCTGTGCAACAGTATCCTCTATCCTCTCCTTACAAACCTATGCCTCTTCTCTTGACATCTTGTTTTCAATATAGGACAGAAAATCAAGTGAGTGTAGTCATGTTATTTCATTGATAATAGCTACATTAAAACACAATTCACTATTCATTAATCTTTATTGTTTAATAAAGTATAGTTAACAAATCCAGTTATTTGGGGGGATGGAGCAGTGATGGGAAGTGTGCTTACCTAGTTGCCAAATGGAATTTAGCCTCAGGGCACTTTATAGCTTAGGGTAATGGAGTTCAGGAATTTAAGAGGATATCCGTGAAATGAAACCATGATTTTGTCCAGGGTGTGCATAGTGCTTTCCAGTTCAGCTATAGCTTTTTACCAACAGCTTGGTGGTTTCTGAAAAAGCTGAAAGTGGACAATGTTATCATGAGACAAACCTTGTTCAGGCCATTCAAACTCTAAAGGCTATATGTGCTCTCTCCAACTTCTTAATACCATATTGATTAATTACCCCTATTACAGTAATGCTACAGAGCTGAGTAACCAGAGGCTGTGGGTTCTCTTCCCAGCATATTGCCACTGATTTCCTGTATAGATTCTGTGAAATCACTTTATCTACACACTTTCACGAACAGAATGGTATTTTCCTGCATATCTAAAGTCACTTAAAATTCAGTAACTTGGATTTTCTGTGGTGATCAGCTACTGGCAGTTTTGCCTGTTGAACATCACAAGTTTATTTCTTGGTAGTAAATCTGATTCCTGGTGTCAAAGTATAATATGTAGCCAAGATTATATTTCTACATGGTTCTATTACTGACATGCATGTGTGTTGGTCTGAATGCATAGGAAAGAAAGTCTGGTAGTATTTGATTGACTGGGTTGTCATTTTTCTTCTGAGTAAAACTGTAAAAAAAAAAAAAATATTCAATTTTGTAACTTCTCACTTCCCTTTAATCTGGATGATTTATCTCCACACTCTGCTAATGATTTGTACTAATTCTTTTCTAGTTTGAAGATCTGAATACAGTGGCTGAGTGTCTGTTTTCTTTGGTCAATGGTGATGACATGTTTGCAACGTTTGCTCAGATCCAGAGGAAGAGCACACTGGTGTGGCTGTTCAGTCGGTTGTATCTCTACTCCTTCATTAGTCTCTTTATATACATGATCCTCAGCCTTTTTATTGCACTCATTACTGACTCGTATGACACCATAAAGGTAAAACATTTTTTTCCTATTACACTTCCAATTAGTGTTGTATTTGTTCTGGTTAATCACTCAACAGCGTACTATGCTGGCATGTAGTATAATTTATGATGACTGGTGAGGCTAATAAAATCTTCCAGCTTAGCCTGTGGTGAAATTGGGAGGAAGACTAGGTAATTATCCAAATGACTAAGCAATAATTGGTTTGGAAAGTCATCCTTAGTGCGTGTCCCTGTTCTGTATTTTCTGCTGCTTCACCTGGCTTCAAAAAAGAAGCAGCTAATGGCAACAGAAGTGGAAGGATGAATGGAAAGAGTCCATCGTTTTAGTATAGTTACAGAGAGCCAGGTCAGGTAACAGAGGCTGAGGTCAGGATGAGTTTACTGGTGTCTCAGTGCACATCCCCGTGGCTGGAGTGTGGTAAGGACCAAACAGATGACTTTACCCATCCATATGTCTGGGCTTGCTTAAGGTGCTGCTTGGAGATCTGTGGTTAAAAGGAAATGTCTTCTGAAAGACCACTGCTTCTTGTTCAAGTTAAAACTATTCCATCCATTTCCAGTATAAAATGGCTGCAAGTGAAACAAAGTTTTCTTCAACTGCTGTCTGTCCCCTGTGCTCCTGTTAGCTGCAGCAAGCAAGGGGAAGGCAACGTGGATCCAGCTCTTCAGCTTCTCAGACAGGCAGCCAGCAGAATGAGGCCAGGCTGACATGAACCACAACTTGCAGACTGAGCAAAAACTCCACTTTCTAAGTGTCTCAAAATACAACTTAACTGTGTTTCTGAGTTTGTTGGAGAGTCTGACTTAGAATCATAGAATTGGCTGGGTTGGAAGGGACCTCAGAGATCATCAAGTCCAATCCTTGATCCACTACTGCTGCAGTTCCCAGCCCATGGCACTGAGTGCCACATCCAGTCTCTTTTTAAATATCTCCAGGGACGGAGACTCCACTATTTCCCTGAGCAGCCCATTCCAATGTCTGATCACCCTATCCGTAAAGAAATTCTTTCTAATGTCCAACCTAAACCTCCCCCGGCACAACTTGAGACCTCTTGTGCCCTCTTGTCTTGCTGATAGTTGCCTGGGAAAAGAGACCAACCCCCCCCTGGCTCCAACCTCCTTTCAGGGAGTTGTAGAGAGTGATGAGGTCTCCTCTGAGCCTCCTCTTCTCCAGGCTGAACAGCCCCAGCTCCCTCAGCGTCACCTCATAAGACTTGTGCTCGAGTCCCTTCACCAGCCTGGCTGCCCTTCTCTGGACCTGCTCCAGGACCTCAATCTCCTTCCTGAACTAAGAGGCCCAGAACTGGACACAGTACTCGAGGTGTGGCCTCACCAGCACTGAGTACAGGGGAAGAATCCCTTCCCTGGACCTGTTGGCCACACTTACCTCTGAGCACTTCATATGAATCAATGGGGAGCCATTTCAGTGTGCTGAGCTGGTGTTAATGCAGGGTGTTTCTTCAGCATGGAAATACTGAGAATCCATATAGGGCCCTTCATCCATACAGGGCACTGAGGTTTCTAAGCAACAGGAGGCCAGAACACTCCAGGAGTACAGCAGCTGATGTGAACAAGGGAGAATCAGTGTCAGTATGACTTGAGGTCACTTGCTTGGTCTTACCAACACACAGCAAACAAAATCTAAGAGAATCTGTGGACAGTATGAATTTTCTGTCACTTATTGTTTTGTTCCACCCAACAAGATTTGTGGTGTTTCTAAGACAGGATTTTTGTGCATTTTTTTTTCTTCCCACTGACCAAGTGAACCAAATAATATGGGTTTTGCCATCACCTTGTAGAGGAGATCTTAGAACACTTCATGCCTGGTAACTTCTAACGTGTGGTAAATAAAATGCTTTCTCTTTCAGAAATACCAACAAAGTGGGTTTCCTGTAACAGATCTACATGAATTTCTAAGAGACCGTGGCAATGTTTGTTACAGAAAAGAACAGACTTCCATGTCATTCATCTGCTGCTGTAGGAGGTCAGTAGGGTGTTTTACTGAGTGTTTTTCTCAGAAGTGCACTAGTTAGTTTCTCACAAAAAAAAGTGTTGTTTCACAAATGCTGGAACATCCAGAATTCAACCTAAGGAATGTTTGGACTCTGTTCCTCTAGTGCTTTACTTGGTGACAGATTTTTTAGTCTGTTGATGGTGCAGAGATGGCAATTCAGTGCTTAAATACGTTTAAGTATTTTGCTCACATGAAAACTACTGTGCAGAAATCCGTGGAATTTGATGGAAGGACTGCAGAGTATAACATGGAGCTGCTATGGAGCCAAGAACAAACTAAATTACTTATGGTTTTGCAAGTTTTCTATTTCTAAAAAAACTTTTCCACTAGGCTGAGGGTAGTAGCAGAAAACAAGAGAATGTGATCCAGCCAGGGACCAGTATTTAATCCCAAATCTGTGTCTATGAGGCAAACTGGTTCAATAGCATCTGTCAGAATACTGGAAATGCACTTTTATGTTTCTGATTGCCACCAAATTCAAGCCTTTGGAGGTCTTAGCAGTGGTCCTTCCTAAGCCTGGTGTTGGTAAGAGATTGACATCTTGCCTGGTACTTGCTTCCTGGTCTAGAATTCAGTTCTTCTCTTTCTTCTCTTATGTTTCTGATAACCTATCACACCACTGAATCCCTCACTGAGAGTGGAGGGATCTTGTCACTGTCCCCAGGCAGTCTGGGAGAATTCCTGCTCATACACAGAGCAGTTATGGAGGCCAGGAGATGGGAGTAGGAGTAGAGCTGAATGTGAACAGTTCAATTCCAACTGGTGCAACAAATGCTATTTTTGAAGAAGGATACTTGTCTACTTATATACTGAGGATGTTATGAAATGCAACTTTATATTTTTTATGGACTCTGGCAGAGGGAAATCTCATAGCCAAAAAGGAGCATGTGAGATGATGATGATGGGCAGGTATCCCAGCAGTTGCTGTTGACACTTGAAAACCAATTAGTTAATAAGAACTCTATCCAGGTACAGCTTCAGGTTCACATCAGGTGCAGGATAAGAGACTTCTGTCTGCTATAGTGTAATGAATATACTTTTTTGTAATACACTGCAGGGTATTGAGGGTACAACCCTGGTAGGAAGAGTGCAAATCTACAGTTTTTGCTACTGTAGCAGTTTCTGCTAGATTGTCCCATTGCTGGTGTTGGGGCTGTATGCTTAAGTGAGAAAGCACAGAGCAGAAGGATCAAAACTCAGCTTAGTTTTGTATGGGTAAATGCTTCCTATTGCATTTTTGCTGAATGAAAAATTCTATTTTTTTTTTCCAGACGACAGAGTGATGACAACTTGATACTTATTAATTGATGATTACACATTGACATTCACCACTAATCCATGCAAAGAAACTGTACTTGTATGGGGACGAGTGTTTCTTCAAATTACAATGAAACACACTATTTGGGCCTCCCTCACTATGAACAGAATCTAACCTAACTGAGGTGTTGAGGGAAGAAAAGCTGCCAATGTGACATCATCTGGCTGACCAGGAAGAGAGCCCAGAAGCCTGCATCTGGAGGAGAGCTGTGAAGAACTCTGTATTTTTGCCCCAAGTTCCATCATGTTAAAGAGGCTGATTCTTGAACAGTGTCTGTGGGAGCTCTACTGATCCATCTCCAGGAGGAAGGAAAGTGTTCCTGAACTACCTGTTGTTCTTAATAAGAAAAAGAAATACTTGAAAACAATTTTTAAAAATAATTCCATGCTAACTTTATTAAATAAAAAGTAGTTAAGGAGAAAGGAGGAGCTTTTCACTTAAAGTGATACGTTCAGCATTGAGACTGTAATTTCTCCTTGGCACAATTCTTTTCCTTAAAATAAATTTATGTAGAACTACTGAGCTGCAAAAAACCCAAAAAAAGTAAATGAATTGCTGTTCTCCCTCTTGTATATCATTTTAACAGAAACATTTATATATCACAATCCTTTCTTTGCCAGCTTTACTAAAAAAGAAAGCAGTTTATTGTGGGCTTGTTTGGTATTTTTGGCTTTGAGTCTTTTCTATTATATCCACAATACTTGATGTGTCCTGTGTTGAAATTAAACTTGCTACTGTTGTTACAGGTAAATACTTCATTTGCATGGTTGGGAACTTCCATAGCAAGCACCATGTGAAGGATGATGAAAAGATTATTACTGATTTTTTTTTTTTTTTTTTTTTTTTCTCTTGGGGGGGGAGGAAAGGCAGGGTGTGTTTTATGTTTTGTTTGAAGTATTGCAATGTTGTGTTGCCATAACCTGGAGGACAGATTCAGGCAGAAACAATGCCAGTGATTTGACTTGTCTAATTACATCTTTTTCGAGCACATCTTAAGTGGGAGAAAATACATAACAAGGGAGTCTGGCAGTTGGTTTGTTCAGCTGATTGTCCAGGTGTCTTTGCAGATGACCATCCCAGAGTACTGTTGGTTTGTTTTGTTTTTCCCTTTGACCTTTATAATTTTTTCTTTCAGTGAGAACAGGGTGTTTGTGGTAGCTTTAAAGCACTTCCAGTAAAGCACTGCATAGATGTTACCAGGTGCTCCTGAAGATTTTTGGTGGTGCTGACCATTCCTAGGGGAGGATGGGCTATTGTATTAGATGTTCCAGTTTGTCTGAATTGGGCTGTCTGCTCCCTAAAAGCAAATGGTTTGTAGTAGATGGTGTTCATTTCAGAGTCTGGCTAGGATTTGGTTTTGATATATATCCTTAATTATTAATGACAGACTCTCTGCAAATTCTGGCTTGCTAGTGTTGCAGATTGCAAAGGCAATTTGAAACACTGCCCTGGTATGAACATGGTGGGTGGCAGCTTAACTTGGAGCAAGAAGAGTGATTCTAGTTAAACTAACAAGGGCCTGACTTACTGAAAGCTGTTCTTTGGGAAGACATCTCAAAATACTGCATTACAGGCCTTGAAGAAGTCTAACATGAAGAGAATCAGAGGGCACCAGGAGTCTTTGATAGCAAATAACCATAATGTAGGAAAATGATGGTCAGCAACTGACCAGAACCTGGAAAAAGAGCTTGCTAACAGTGTTGTCCTAAGTGTGTGTTCTTGTTGTGGAATTACATGTTTACCTGAAGCCCTAGATATAAAAGCTTGATTTGCTCTCCTTGAGCAAATATATTTTAAATTCACAGTACCATGTCACTGAGACCTTCACACTGCTCCCACAAAGCCTGCAGTGGGCTGATGTTAGAAGAATCCAATGCATATGCAGTGTTCTCAGCCATAATCACCTCCAAGCTGTGAAAATGGAATGGTTGGTCACAGAGTGGACTGACCTAAGCTTGATACGAAGAGCAAGAGAGAAAATTATTCTAGAATTAAATGTGAAATAAATAATTTCCTGAACTACAGCAGACAAAGACACCTGATTTGTATTTTTTTGCCTACCCTCTTCTGGGAAACTGGAGTTTCTCAAGTCACTTGTTGAAAAGACAATTACAGAAAAGCTCTGCTAACAGTGTGAAGTCTCTTTTTGTCAACCAGATGCTAATTGTGTAATGTATAACAGAGGATTACTGTCTTCCACTAAGGGGAGAAGAGCCAATTTTTCATGTATAGTACTTGTTTTGGTTAGTGCTAGCCTTTAGACTTCTGCTTTAGGGCCCTGGATTTTCTTGACCATACAGCATGCAGTCTTGACTTTATGTGAGAGATGCTGGTGTTTTCTGTATCTGCTGCTGTTTTACTGGTAACTTTCTGGAATGTCTCTCTGAATCAAGCAGTTCCCTAGTAAACAGGACCAAAATTCAGCATGTATGAAAATACATTGTATTTTCCTACTGGCCTATCTTCTGCCCGTGCTTGTGGAAATCTTAGGTGAGAGACTTGAAGCTACTAAAAGCAGATACTTAATGCTATGTTAGTAGGTAATTAGTTAGATAAGGTGTTACAGTGTGTGTCCTGATGGGGTTTATGAGTGTTTTGGGCAGTACATGCTTCCAGAGGCTGTTGCTTGTGTGTGTGAGTTCTGCATCTCTTGTGCAATGTTATTCTAACATCTGGGATTGCCAACATCCCACTGAGGCAGGGCAAGTCCTTGGGCTTAGATTTTTAGTTTGTTGGTTTGTTTGGTTTGTTATTTTAATCTCATTTAATAATTTTAATCTAATCTAAGTCTTTTTCCAATGCTGTCTGAGGTAAGATAGTATGTTGTGGAAGTACTTTCTGTTTTGTGAATGGTGTGAAAGGCTCATTGCCTGAGGCCTAATGCATCTCATCCCTAGAAGTAGGGCACATCCCATGCCCTTGGCACTGTCAGCCATAAAGCCACTGCGCTTTGACCCAGGCTGTTTCTTTCCAGTTCAAAGGGCATTAAGTGTCATTGGCCAAAGCCATTGATCAGATAAATAGTTGCTTGTGAGAGAATCCTCAGGGAACAAAGGAAAGTGTTACCAGCCAAAGGAATGTAGAAACTATTTAAAATTTGTACTCATTTTGAGTCTTAATTTCTTGAATGGAATCATAAAGTTTTCTTGTCAGTATTGATTTTCTTTCTTTTTAAATCATATGAGCTTCTTGCTAGCTCAACTACTGCTTCTGCCCTACCATATTAGAGCAGGTAACTAGTATATTGTAGAAACCAATTAGCATCTTCAGTATCTGGTGGTTTTCTTTCCTCTTGGAAGAAAGGCAAGAGCCAGTTGCTGAAACTTCTCACTGGATCTATTCCACAGAGGTTAAATTTAACAGGAAATCTGGCTTACTTTGACTCTTAATTCAGTGTGCTAATATAGATCTGAAAATACTTGCTGACTGATAGGTGGTCCAATTCCAGCTGCTAAGGAAGTGATGCACACTAATGGAAGCAGAAAGTTATAAACAAATTTATAAAGTGTTATGAAAATGAGCTCTTACTTTTGGCGGTCTTGTTCCCTGGGATAAGAAGCTTTTGCTAATTGCTTATAGTATTTAACAAAAAATGGAGACAAGTGGTTGGAAAGGCAGTAATAAGGTTACGTTAGAAAGAAATGCACTGGAAGGAGCAAAAAAAAAAAAAAAAAAAGCTTGCTTAGCCATCTTCAAGATGTGCCTTCAAGCGAGGGGGGGACAGGATGAGTAAGTGTTTGATTTCTTATTTTTGGACCTGACACTGATTGTTACTACAGGAAAAGGTGCTAGAGTGAAGGCTGTTTGGCCTTTCTATATGAAGTTCATGGGTAGTCTTTGATGCTCTATCTAGGTTTCATGCTGTAACCACTACCAGGATTTCGGAGAAGTGGAATAGAGACTGCTGAGATTTTTCTTCTGTCAGTTCTCCATCTTTATCCTGAGCAGCTCTGTATACCTAAGACAGGTAAGTGATTCAGGTAGGTAGCATGATTGATCAGGTCCCACTCCTCAGCTACATTTGATATTGTACCACCTTCTACACTTGGGTTTGGCTTGTTCTTCATTGCAAAGCTGTGTGTACTAGGTCCTGCCTTCTGGAACTGACCAGAGCCTTGAGAATTGTGTTGGGTGTGAGGTGGATCTTGGTTGCTTTGTATACTACGTTTAAAATAACAGCTGGAATGAAGTGGCACACGTACTTGTATGTACTGTCCTGGTCTGCTTGTGGAAGTTACTGCAGTTTTATTGGGGTTTTGCGTTTGTTTTCTGAAATCTGACAAATGATGGATTTTTCTGAGGGGTGGTTCAGTCAGCTTTACCTTTTAGGCTTCTGCTGTGCCCTGGGTTGCTTGAAGGTCTCACTTGTGTGCCTCGTCTCCAGCCGCCACTTGGAGGGAAGAAACTTTAGGACCTGAGAGAGGAAAAAAACCCCGCATCAAAAGCACTGTTTGCGCCCCCCCGGGACAGGCTGAGGGGCCGGTGCCGGGTCCCGGTGTGGCGGTGCCGGGTCCCGGTGTGGCGGTGCCGGGTCCCGGTGTGGCGGTGCCGGGTCCCGGTGTGGCGCCGGAGGGGTTAAGGCAGCGGGGGCGGGGAGCGGGCGGTGCGGGCCGGCGCGGTGGCGGCATTGGTGTCGCGGCGCTGCGGGGCTGCCGGTGAGTGGGGCCGCGGGGGACGGGGCTGAGCCCCCGGCACCGCCGGTGAGGCAGGGGCGGCGGCGTGGCTGCGGGGATGGGGTGGGAACACCTTCATCGTGAGCTTGATGAGCTCTGATTTATTAACTGTTTTCACAGTAGTCCGGCAGGACAAAACTTTCTGCAGTTCCATTAAACTTTATTATAATTTTTTTATTTAATTTTATTTTTAAACATATTTTTTCCCTCTGGCTGAAGCTGGAGAGCCTGCGGCCGGCCCCTGCCCCTCGCCGGGGCGCAAGGAGCCGAGTCTCCTGGACGCTGCCCGTCCGCAGCCGCGGGGCTTTCGGGGGCTTCCGCGGAGGCACAGCCCCGGCAAGGCGGGTGCTGCAGGTCGGCACCCGATCCACGGCTCCGAGTATATAAAGATATAATGCAGACATAAAAATATAGATCCTTCCTGCATGTACACATACGCGTTTCTATATACTTGGAACTCCGTTTCCACGTCTCTGGACCTGCGTGTGTATCGCGCCTTGCTGAGGCACTGGTAGTAAGTATCTGCCACATGGGGGGCTGGCACAGACTCTTCCATGAATTTTTTTATATCATCCTAATCTATACACTACACTGAAAAATACTGTGATATTGTTTTGCATTATATATTTTTATTAGTTTTGTTTTGTTGTAAGGAAAAAAAAAAAAAGGGGGGGGGGGGGGGGACACGAAAAAAAAAAAAAGTCCTTTTGTACCTTTGTGTTTCCAGAGGTCATGCAGGCAGGACTGTTCTCCCTTCTGTAATATTAATCTAGAAAAAGACATTTCCTGTTAGAGACTGGTGAGGTGCATTGATGTAGCTTTTGTTCTTTAAGCTGTATGGAGAATGTGGTTTCTTACATGTTTTTATGTTCTCTGAGGAGGTGTAGAGGAGAGAAGCACAATACAAATCCAGTTATATGGTGAAAAATCTGACTTCATTAAGTTTATCTGTGGACTGCAAATTAAGTGAAATAAAACAAAAGCCCCCAACTTGCACAATCAGTAACGAAGCAGCAGCTCTGATCAGCAAGTAGAGCTGAAAGGTGTATTTTTGTCAAATGCTGGACTGCAGTTTCAGAAAAGTTGGATTGACTGTATCCCTGTCCTCCTGTGCTACTATTACTGTTTTGCAACCTCCTTCAGCATAGTCTTGGTGCTATCAGATAATTACAATCTTTGAAGTACAAGATCTGACATCATAGAGAGCATATTCCTCTTGGGTATTAGTCTTAAAGGTTCAGATACTTGGAGTCTACTTCTAAGCCCTTACAGCCAGTGCCAGGTCTCTAGCAAGTATTTCCTGAAGCCTAAATTTCTACCAGTTCAGCTGAAACATTTGCTTGCAACCTGGGCTCTGCATCTGATAACAGATCAGGTGGCTTGTATTAATCAGTAGTGCCACGACTCAGGTCCTCATCAGCTTTATGCTGAACATGAACAATAGAGAAGTTCACTTGGTTGGGACTGTGCTTAAAGATTCTGTATTCAAATTCTGTAGGTTTTGTATAGGAGAGCTCATTTTTTGGACTGTAAAATGGAGCTGATCGTGATTGATGAGAGGAGCTGAAAGTTCTGAAGAAATTGAAAAGTTAGTTTAGAAGCAGAACAGGTATTTTTCTCAGAATGTTTCAAAATGTACAGGCTGTTTGAATGGCTTTAAAATATTTTAAATACTGTGTCTGTTTCCGCATTATAGGATGACCTGCCAGCTCCTTCCAGAACCACACTTAAAGGAGACTAAATGAAAGCTTTGCAGTGAAGTTTTTAGTTTGAACTCCATATATAGATTTAGTAAACCATAATTTCAGAAAGTCTTAAATTACCGAAGCCTGAACTCTAAACTTGTGGTAACTAGTGAGTTGCTTAGTATCTGTCCCTAACAACTTTCTGGAGTGCATCAGAGCTTTTTCATTTAAAAAGTAATGCAGTGCAGTAAAGCAGCTTTTTACTAAATTATTTCAGGACAGGAGCCTGGGGATCATAACACATTGGTGTAGGTGCTTCTGCATCTTTCTCTGTTTTGCAGTTCAGCTGCCCCTGTGTCTGCAGCAGCTCAGAGAGGAACAGCTCTGTCACACAGATGCACAGGGTGACACTTCTGTGCCCTGACAGTGATTTTTAAGCCTTTTATCAGTCTGTGTGTACAGAGCACTGTGGTCTGTGGCTACTGGTACTGCTTCCCCTCTCTGGAACTTGAATACTTAGTCTTGAGCGTCTATATTTTTTGTAGGTTAAATACTTTTCTTAATATTCTTTGTAGTATATAGGCTTGGTATACTATGCAGGATGGGTGATAAATAATAAAGCCTTAGATGTTTCCACCACCATTACATAACAGTTGCTGAGGAATCATCTTGATTCCCTTCATCCCATTCTTTTCCCTTTTCAGTCTAAAAGATGATGCCATTAAAATGGACAGTTACTGGAAATGAACAGATCCATGGTGAAATATGAGTGCTGCTGTACTTTCCGTCAGGTTAATATTATGTAGCTGAAGTGGGCTTTGAGTGAAAATGGATGTGGCACTCTGCTCTCCTTATTTTAAAAGGTGCTGAAGTCTGAGATAATGGAATAATAGTGCTTGTGTGTGCTTGGTTTGAGTTTAGGCAATCATCTGAAACTGGGGATAATAAAGTTGCAAAGAAAAAATATAGCCAGACACAACCAGAAGCGGGTTCCTTTGCAAATAAATACATTTTCTAGATTAAAAACACTCACCGAGCCCTATAGGTTTTTAATAATGTTTTTCCAATTTGTTGAAACTGAATTTAAAAAGTTCTTTAAAAAGTATATTCTCGGTTCTTCAAAGCGGACCGTGTCACATGTTGTTCTAAGTACAGGCAGTGCCCACAAGATTTCTTTGGGAAAATGTAAATCAGTCACTTCTGAGATAATTTGTCTCGGTAAAACCTGCTAAACCAATGTCAGCTTCCATTGCATCTTCTAATAATACCAGATATAAATATTTTCCTTAGTTTAGATTGTGATAGTTGGGCATAACTTTGTGTTCTTTATGTGCATCCTTTCAGTTTGTTTTTCTGAACTGATTTTTGTTATAATATCAATTAACTACTAAAGACAATTAAAAGTGAACCAGAGTTATGTACTTCACAAAACTCTTTCTTACAGTTACATATTAACGTTTTTGGCCTCTGCTGTGTTACACACCCTTTTCTGCACTGGTATTTCTTTCTTAGCTGAGGCAACCTGAATGGGTTTCTTGGGTTACTGTGCAATCATTTGGCTGTGTTTTCCTCTGTGGCCATACATCTATGCAGGGTGTGGAGGGGAACAAGGAACCGATTCCCTTTCTGAACTGGCACTACTTGTATGTATAGCTTGGCTGCCCCGTGCCCCAGCTTCCTTCTGCTGCCTGCACCTTCCTCTTGGGAACAAGGTGAGAGGGAATGTTTCGATTAACTAGAAAAATAAAAAGCAGAACCCATGGTTACATGCAGAAGATGAAGGGACAGAGGGTGTTCGTGTCTGCCTGTGGCAAAGGGTGCGGGCAGGGAGAGTGCTGCCACAGGATTCCTTGCCAGGGTTTTGGGCTGCTGTGTCATGGGCTGTCTGCTGTTTGTGGGATAAGTTTAAAAAGCCTAAGCAGTCTGTGCGGGTAGGTAATTGCTGCTGCTTAGTATTTGTCTGCATTAGCAGTCTGAATTCAAAGAGATTATTTTAAGTGACTTGTCTGCCTGCTCTGCCACAACTGCCTGTGATTAGCGTGATAAACTCTGCTTCCCAAAGAGCAACCTTTTACAAAAGTTTCAAAACATCTTCAGAGGTCTGTATTTAATACCTCATCTTTGCTAATGGACTAGAGGAGGCAGGGCAGGGCAGGTCTCTGGCACAGGCTGGCACCCTGCCCGAGCTGCAGGCTGAGCCTGGGTGCAGCTCGCTCCTCCGTGCTGTCCCACGGACCTGTCCGGACTGTGCCGGCTCTGCTGTCTCTCCTTCCATTCCAGAGTCTGTCGTTTTGGATACTGAACCGCCCTGAATTTTCTGCGCAGAAATCCCTCTGCCAGCTCAGGAAAACCAGCACTAAACCAGACCAGGGTTCTGCCTTGGCAAGCTTCCCTGCCTCTCACCCAAACTCAGTCCTGCTGTAGGACTTCACTGCTGTGGTCTTCTTGCAGGGTCGGTCCTGTGACTTCTGAGTCTATCTGCAGACTCTGCTTGAACCCTATCACAGTGGCTCAGTGTCCCAGCCCATGTTTGCCCGCTCCCTCCCTGTTGCATTTATCCTGAAGCTGGGCAGAAGCCATCCAAGTCCCCCAGGCTGACGCCAGCTTTTCAATAATCTTGTGGCCAATGTATTAAAGCAACTTGGTTTTTAATGGACAGGAAAGAGGCAGTGGGGTTGTGTTATGAATCACATTATGGCTTGCAGGCTAAGTTTTGTGATGACCTTCTCATTAAAATACTGTTAGAGTTTTCCTTCCGAAATGTCTGCATTAACAACAAGTAACTTGGTGTAGAGCTGATTTGCAGGCCAGATTTATTTTTTAATTGAAGTTACTTAAAGGATGATCTTAATCACAATTTGAATCAGCAAAATAATTAAAGTAACTGATATTAGATTTCATTATGCAGATTTTTAGTAACTTTCTGGAAGCAAACTAAATTCTCGTTGAATGACAGCTATTAAAGCATGTGGCTTGTAACTAGCTGAAGCTTTTGTCCCAAATGTCATCTAGGTGATGACTTTTAAATAATTCTTTATTTAGGTAGGTAGTGTAATATATTCATACATGCTCATGCAAATTCTGGACCTTTATTTTAAGAATAGTGAGGAACAAATTCTGACTTGATACAAGTTGTACTTGCATAGTGGAATTTAAAATCAATTCAGATATACAAGCTGTCTCGAAGGAAAACAGAGCTCAAGATGTGCTGGATTGGGAAGAATTCTTAATGTATAGTTTTGCATTTGAAAGCAGTTTAGCTGAACCAAATAGAGATTTTTGGGACAGATGATTGATCCCACTCAGAGCTTATGTATACTCAGTCGTAGAGAAAGGCACACTTCCCACTCTACCAGTTTCTGATCTTTGGAAGCACTATTGGTTAAAGTAACTCCATGGATTGAAAGAGGGAAAAGAGCCTTTTTGACATGAGTATGCTTTTGGCACTTGCAAAGTTTTGATGTATAAAGTTTGATGTATTTCCTTGTATGTGACTTGTGCCAAGCTAGTAGCTCAACCCATCTGTAGAATATGCAGTATGTGGTTACTGCTGTCAAGCTTCTGGAGGTCTAAATGAAGGGCTATAAAACAGTGAGTGGCATATAAGAGTTGAATGGAAATTATTTGCTGACCTTTCCCATAAGAAATGAGACATATCAAACTTGAGAGACAGTTTCAAGGCAGAAGCAGGCAATTCTTCATGAAATTAATATCAGAACTAGGGAGAGCTCTGGTGCAGACTCTAGAAGACTCTCTTGCTTTTATAAGGCTGGGCTGACCAGTTTAGCAGTTTTTTTACTGCTTCAGTTTCTTTTAAAATTTTGACAAACTTTTGTCTGAATCTTCAAAACTGAGTGTAATTAATGAAAAATTCTGAAATATGTAGTATTTAAGACGTTTTTTTTTTCTTTTAAACTTTAAACTTTCCCTGATTAAGATGAACGTTTCTGATTTGGCTGCAGAAGAGAAGACCTGAAGCATAAAGCCCTGCCAATGTGTGAAACTGTGACATACCAGGAAACATGGGATATCCTATAACTCATCTCTTGCAAATGATGTGGACTGGGACAGGACCACTGAGGATACAACTGCATAGCTCTGTCACTGCTGTGCATCTTCCCTGAGGCCAGAATAGTTCTGCTGAGAGGATTTAAAATAAAATGAAAGCATGAAGTAAGGCACTGTCTGGAAGGACCCTGGTGTGACAGCCACGTGCTACATCTCTGCTCTGAAGGACTGGGATGCAAATTAGCTTCAGCTGGGCTGCTGTTTTGATGCAGCTTCCATTTGGACATCTCTGGAGTCTGTCCTGTGACCCTGAAACCACCATTGGATGCTTTTCTGCTCCTTTTGCTGCTCCTACCCTATCTCAGCACAGTGAGGCATCTATTTGAAAACCGTTTGTCATTTGAGCTCTGCTGTGTGACAGTGAGTCTTTGTAGTGTGATTATTTTGGATGAGAATTACCAGTGTACAATTTGTTTTTTTCTCAGGTACCACTTCAAATGAGGATGGGATTTCAATAACCTGAAGTATTTAGAATAAGTTCATAACTGATATTCTGGGTTTCTTTAAGCTTGTTCTGCAGATAAGATGCAAAAAGCATCTGCAGATCACTTTATTCTTGTGTCAGTGCAAATAAAAAAGATTCATCTATTGAGATGATTACACAGTAAGAAAAAACATGTTTTAAAAACCTTCCCTATAATTTTCACAGATTTTTTTTCTTTTTTCCTACCATTCTTGCCCAAGAATCTGCATCTATTTGCAGGCGTTTGGGCTGTTCTGCAATAGCTTCATGTCAAGCTCAGCAAGTCCTTTACTGTCTTGGTGGGTAAGAGCAGAGCATCACTGCTGGGCAGAGCTGCTCTGGTAGCTATTGTCTGCAGCTCCTCAGGGCCTTCTGGTCACTTACAGATTTAAACTGACTTCTGAGTAATTCTTAGGTGAAAATGGTGAATGTCCCGACTGCCCAAGTTTATCATATTGCCCTGAAAAGGAAGCAGCAGACATTGAATTCTGGTTGACTCCTTACGGTGGATCTGAGTTGCTGAGGCTTTTTTATTTTTAAATGAAGGAATCCTCGAATGTTTCAGCACCAGGAATGATTTACTTGTTTCCTTCCACTTGTCCTTAAGTAATTGTTCTTATTTCTGACTATGTATGTGACTTGGATGCTTTAGGTAAAATACTCTTTTATAAGAGAAGCGCCTGCGTAGGTTCTTGGGGGTAATAAAATGGACAACAATATCAAGTGGCCTGATTTCATGTTGACTACTAAATGTAGGATGGGAATAAAAAAAAAGAGAGGCCTGGGAGTAGTTCAGATAGTTTGTTGTTGTTGTTGTTATAATAATAATTTTGCTGAAAATATGAATCACCTAATAGTGCAAGTTGGTTTAAAATTAGATAATACAAAGATTGTATGAGAAATAACACAAGGAGCATAACTTAAATGGCAGAAGATAAACCTTTTTATCTTAAAGCTCAGAAGGAACCTTTGATATAAATGTGGCTTGTTAGCTGGCCTGCTGGGGATTGCTTAATTTGCTTCCTAGTTCCTGGAGAGATGTGATACAACTGTTAAGTAACCACAGGGTGGTAATAGACTAAGTACCAAGTGAACTTCATCTTTGATTTGCAATCAGCTTTAGCTGCAGAGGTGAAAAGCTTATGCTTTTCTCTATCATTCTGCTTGTAACCACTTCTAGGATTTATGGTTTTGGGGTTTTTTTGTTTTGGTTTTTTTTTTGTTTTTTCATTTAAGTCCTGCTCAGTCTGTCTCTGGCATTCCTGACAGCCTGAGGCTTTAGAAAGCTATTAGTGTTTCTGCCTCTCCTGCAGCTTTGTGTCCTGGATACTTCCTTCTCTCTGTCCTTAGAGTCAGGCACAAGTTTGCCACCCTATAAATCTATCATGATTAGGATCTTGTGCCGTAATTGGGTTCCTAGGGTTTGCTGAAACTATGCAACATCTATTAATGGAGCCATTGTCAAAACCCCTTATTCAGTCCTGACAGTGAATGTGAGGGATAGTGATGATCAGACACAAACTCTCCCCACTAGGCTGAGACCCTCCTCGGGGTTCAGTCACCATCAGTAATTGCTGTCAGATCTGCCTGTGTTAAGTTACTTTGAGTTCAGCTTGATTCATAATAAAGGCATTAAAATTGCCAAGGCAGCTGACATTGACCTCACTGGAGTAGCTGAAATGTGATGTAATCTGGAACACAGGCTCCCCCTTCCATCATGCTTAATAGTCTTGTGTCCAAAATAGTGCTGAGTGGGTTTAAGAAAACAACAACCCCAGCACTACTGCTGTTGCTGGGGCCTGGTTTGTCCTGTGGTTGGATAGGAAACTGTTTTTATTTTAAAGGGAATTGGTCTGTGTGGTGCTCCCAGGACTCTACGTTGACAGCACAATAAAATAATCTGGCTTCAGCAAAGTCAAATTTGTAGAAAGTATTTTTTCCTTTTCAGAACACTTACTTGAAGCCTGTAGCAGTAAATAACAGGCATAGGCTCAGAATCAACATGCTTGTAGCATCTTACAGAGATCATTTCTTATATTTATTAATATGTAATTGATTTTCTTTTCCGTAATAGACCTTTTCTTGCCAAGTCAGCAAATTGAGTTATGATTTATTCTTCCCTGTCCTGACTGCATATATTGAGAAACGGGAATAATGATGGGGCTGTGGCTCAAACATGAGATTTCACAGCAAGAATGGCTTGGCCTTTTCTCAAATTTTCTTTGTGACTTCCAGAAAGTCACTTTTAACCTCTTAATTTCCACTTTGTTTGTACAGTATGACTGCTAGTGCAAAGGGACTGTGCTGGTAAGTCTTTTAAAAATAAGGAGGTAAGTCTTTTAAAAATTGTTATTCATCCAAGCATCAGTTACTTCAGTCCATCAGTGGACAGATTATTTTCTTTTGCATTAACTCTGTACAGTATGGATTTTTACTTAAGGCCTTCAAATATTGTCCCAGTCCAATCCCCTCCCTACCTCCAAGAAAAAAAAACCAAAACTGTTAGGTATGATGATTGAAGAAAGATCACTAGTTGATTTTTAATCCTTCTTTATTTTGTCCCTTCCACCCTTCCTAGGATGCAGGGGCTTTAATCCAGGATGAATGAATGCTATTATGACAAGCGCATGGACTTTTTCTATAACAAGACAAACACTGACACAGTAGATGAGTGGACAGGGACCCAGCTTATTGTTGTTCTGTGTTTTGGGACATTTTTCTGCCTCTTCATTTTCGTTTCAAATTCATTGGTTATAGCAGCTGTGGTCAAGAACAAGAGGTTTCATTTTCCCTTTTACTATCTCCTGGCCAACTTAGCTGCTGCAGACTTTTTTGCTGGAATTGCCTATGTCTTCTTGATGTTCAACACAGGCCCAGTGTCGAAGACATTAACTGTGAACCGCTGGTTTTTGCGTCAGGGGCTTCTGGACACCAGCCTGACAGCTTCCCTGGTGAACCTCCTGGTCATTGCTGTCGAGCGGCACATGTCAATCATGCGGATGAAGATCCACAGTAACCTCACCAAGAAGAGAGTCACCTTTTTAATTATATCCATTTGGGCCATTGCTATTTTCATGGGTGCTGTTCCTACCCTGGGTTGGAACTGCCTCTGTGACATTACTGCCTGCTCATCCCTGGCACCTATTTACAGCAGAAGCTACCTGGTGTTCTGGAGTGTCTTAAACCTTGTCGTCTTCTTCATTATGGTGGTGGTTTACATAAGAATCTACATGTATGTCCAGAGGAAAACTAATGTTTTGTCGTCACACACTAGTGGATCCATTAGCCGTAGGAAAACCCCTGTGAAGCTCATGAAGACTGTCATGACTCTCTTAGGTAAGAGACTACAAATCGTGGTGTGCAAGGCTGTGAATGGGTTTGTGTGTTGGTTTGTCTTTGCTTGGTGTTTTTTGGTTTGCTTGTTTTTTAAACCAACCCCCCTAAAACAAATCAAACCAAAACAACCCTCCCCAAACTTTTAAGTGTTGGAGGCATTTAGATTTCTATCTGCTTTAGGTAGTGAAATAAGTGTTGCTCCACACAGAAACATTAAGTAGGGGACTGGTCAATACATAGAAAAGTGTCTGTATTTTGGAAATAGCTTGTTACAAAACACATTATCTATGGGGTTCTTTTAGTCAGTGGGAGGGGAATACAAAATCACTTTGGCAGAAGGCATGTGAAGATTCATAGCTCCCTAGTAGAACATTTTCACTGTTTGTTAATTATCTGTACAAGGCCATGAATCCTATGGCTGGATGTGGACAATTTCCTTTGTACTTCTTCCTCTTGTCTGTTTCCTAAATATACCAACTTCTTCCCCATGAAAACATGTGATCCCTGGGGAAAGGAGAGGATGCCTGGTGAGTCTGTGACTTTGCCAGAGTTACGCTTTGCAAGGTGAGAATTTACCTGAATTCTGTGAAGATTGCATAGTGCAAAATATTTTCAGATGATGATACAGTACGGCCTTGGATATCTGGATCATAACTTGATTTGACCTGGAATCTGCCCTAAAGACAGTGTTGATATCTGGGCAACTGAGATCACTTAATCAGCTGGTTGTGATGGAGCTGATTATCAAATCAGAGATGCACCGAGCGCACGTGTTCGAGATGCTTTGTTGCTGGATGAACCATGATGAGAACCAGAGTTCTCATTAATGGGCTCTGTTTGTTTCATGGGAGATTCAGGACAAAATCCTGCTTCTGCTTCTGTGTGGAAGGAGGCTGTACATAGCTGGGTGCTGCTGGCATGCTGCTCCTCCTGTTTACCTCCACCTCCCCTCTTAAGGAGCCCAGGCCTGTGGCTGGTTGCTCCTCCATCACTGTTGTCTGTGGGTATTCTCCTCCCGTGGTCCTACAATTAAGAGTTGGGGGAGCCTGGGTTTCAGTGTGAATTCATGGATTTCATGATGATCACAGCTGCAGGTGGTTTTTTGCACCACCCTTTGTTATTGGGTGACCTCCTGCAGAGGCTGGGGCTCAGGTCTCTGCCGTCGACCTTTTTCTACCATAACCCTAAAATGGTCCATCAGAGGATTGGAACAAAGCTTTCCCTTTGGCATGCTAAACCACAGGAAGTTATCTGGTTGAAACTAGAAGATATGAAACCTAGCAAAAGGGGCTAAGATGTTCTTGGGCTGACCTTGTGGCACAGTTCTAGCTAAGTCTGTCACTGTAGCTTTGAAGATGGGTGGCTGCAGGTGTGTGGGTGCATGATTTTCAGGTGCTATGGATGTGGTAGCTCATCTGAGCTTGGCAGAGAGATTCCTGCTAAATTGAAGCTTTAGGGCAGATGGTTTTCACTTTCAGTGAAAATATAGTTTAATTGGTAACTTGCTGTTTTAACTCGGGTGCCCATGTGGCACAGTCATCTGGAAGCTACTGCACTCTTTTTTTTCCTCAGTGTTGGCATGCTTGGGGACAGCTTTGGGATGCAGAGATTTATGACATGATGCTGCTGAAGCATCAGTAGTGCTTCCAGGTACACAAGAATTCATTTTCAAGCAAAAATGATGTAATCTACAAGAATATCCATGTTTAAATCTAACAGAAAATATTCAAACTGAGGCATTGTGATGCCTGATTTCCTGTAATCCAGTGGGAAGACTCAGAGCTGTTCTGATCCATATGGCAGTAAGGCTATATTTCATGTAACTTCTGTAAATTTTAGAGTCCCAGAAATTAGTTTCTTTTTGGAGTGTGGCACTTTGTCAGGGAGATGAGGTTCTACAGCATAAAATGTCTGCAAACAAGAAAATAGCCTGAGTGCCAAGACAAAGGTATATATTTATGTTTAACCATGGTTCCCTCTGAAAGCTCTGTGGTAAAAATAGCAACATCCAAGCAAGGCTGCAAGTCTGAGCTGTGCCTTGCTTTCATCTGTGATGCTAAGAGCAGAATGTGAATCACTTTTGTTATCTCTGTACACAGAAAAGTGTGTTTTTTATGGAATCAAAGCAACAGGTCCAAGAAAGCATCAGCCACTGACTGAAAACCGTGACTGCATTGCCCCCTTCTCCTTGTCTTCAGTTGTGGGATGGGGGAATGTGCAGAGAGATGTCTGCAAATGTCTGTTATCTTCCCATAGTTTTCCCACTGATATGTTTATGGGTTTTGCCTGTATAGGCAGACAGGGGTATATTCTAGGAGCTCACAGACTAATCCAGCCTGAAATCTTGGGCTTTTTTTGAGGAGAGATTTTTGTGTCTTTTGTTAGATGTGGCATTGGGATCTGTGTCCTCTCCTGCTCACTTCCGTGAACACAGGGTTGGACCTTACCTTGCATGCTTTGTGGTTCAAATGGTTAAAACACTTTCAGTTCTTGTTCTAAAGAATGTTTGTTACCATCTTAATTTCTGTGTGTAACTGGTGTTTTGGCGACTTTGCCAGTGACCCTTAGTGGCTTGCAAAAGCTCTCTGTCCAAATACTGAGACACTCAGCTAGGCACAGTATTGTCTGGGTGGTCTGGTTAAAAGGGATGGGATGTGCTGGTGAACCCCAAGGCAATAACTCAGTACAGTGTTTCTCCATTATAGACTGTGAGAGAGAGTTGGTGTCACAACTGCTTACTCAGCACGCTGGAGCCACATCAGTGTGTAGGACAGAGAAAACAAGTGTTGTGGTAGCAGCTTGCAGCTTCTGATGCCAGTGGGCAATGAAGGAATGTTACTGATGTTAACCAGTATCTCAGAGCTAACACCATGAAATTAGTACTTAGCATCACAAAAATCTTGGTCCAACAGAGTAGAAAATGCAGTTTCTGAAAGAGGTGGTCTCTTGCCTTTGTTCTGTACAATATTGCCTGGTACATAATAAATCAGTTGAATTTTGTCAGGAATCCAGAAGCACGGACTTCCAGCAAGATCCGTTTTTCCTTGACCTGGATATATTTTTCAGCAATCTTAATCCTTAATAAGCCACATGAATGCACTTTATATACCACTATTGCCTGCCCACCAGATGGGCACAGTTTCCATTAAAATCCTTGATGGGCACAAGTGTCCAGTGCTGCTGAGAGCAGCCCAGGTGCACAGCACAGCTGGTGGGATGCCTCCTGTGCCACCAAATCTCTGCTCCTCTGCTGCCTGGGTCCTGTCATGGGGCCAGGCAGCCCTCCTGCTGCTTGCTCACACAGCTCACATATGGCAAAACCAGTGGCTTTGGGAAAAAACACCAAAAAAACAGATGGACTTGCTTTCCCTACCAGAATTGTTCAACAGATACTAATACTCTCAGGAGAGCTTTTTAGCATGTAGCTGTTAGCATCCTTATTTTTCTGATTATTTTTTTAAGCCCCCCAAAAGGGGAAATTCTGCTGTTAAAAACGATTGGAATTTCCTCAGTATGCTGCTCAAATTGCGACTGTTGTGCAGAGTTGTAATTTTCTATTTCTGTATGTCAGATGGCAATTGTGGCTTGTGCTAAGTTAGTATTACCATGTGTATGGCTGCTCCTTCCTCGGGCTGAGGGCAAGGGATGATGGGCTGTGGTGCCGGGGGAGGCAGGAAGGCAGAAGGGGCAGCTCGGGGCCCCTCCTGAGCTTCTGGCCCAGGGCTGAGTTGGGTTCCTTAAAAGCACTGCCCACACCCCTGCCTTGTGGTGGGGATGGGCAGTAACATGGAGAGATGCAAAGGCGATACTGAACTCCCTTGAAAGCTGTGTGTTTTATCCCTTCTTCCTGTTGTCTTCACTCTAAGAGCTCTTCTCCCTTATTGCCCCTTTCTTTAATTTTTTTTTTCCTCTTTTCTGAGGGGCTGGTGGGAGAAGAGTGTGTTGTCCTACCTTGTCTCTTTCAGCCTTTATTATCACCTTGTACTGTCCTGCTTCTCCCTCAGAGGGACTGTTGTCATTCCTGCCTTGCAGCTGGAACATGGGACCTCTGCTGCTCCTGGGCTTGTCCAGTGGTTTCTTGCTATGTTTTGGGGAAATGCCTCTTGCAGAGTTTTCTTGTTCCCCCATCACCACACTCTTCCTCATCCTGTTTGTTTGTTTGCTTTCGTGTATTTGTTGTTTTGTTGTTTTGTTTTTCTTTTTATTCTGTTCTTCGCTTCGTTTCTTTAGCCTGGCTGCTGCATTTTTTGATTCATCTTTACTAACTTATCTATTTGTTTCTTTCTCTTTTTTTCACTTACAACTGAACCTGTTTCCTGGATCCAAGTTGTTCAGTCTCGAGCACGCAGCACACACAACCCCGGAGGGAGCAGCCCTGGAGGGAGCAGTGCAGATGTGAGCTGCTGCTCTGGCCAGGGGGCTGGCAGTGTTCATCTGCCACAGGCAACAGCATGAATCCTACACGAGCTGTGGGGTTTCCAGACAGAATGTGTTTAAATTGTGTGATTCTTGTTCTATGAACTGGGCAGTGTGCCCATAGCTCTGCACTCAGCTGTTGTGTGACAAAGCATGTTTCTTCTCTGCATTGTGACAGTGGTGGAAGTGGCCACCTGGGATCTTATCCTTCAGTATGTGAAAAAGATGGAGAAAGTCTGCACCCACAGTGCCAGTTCCATGTTTGTCAGTGCTCCAGAGCTCTTGTTTATTTATCAGGCTGGACAAATCACTGCTGTGATGACCTTTCCCCACTTGTGTTTGAGCTGAGGCTGTCATCAGCTGGATTCTTGCTCTCCGCAGCCTTCTTAGAGCTGACCTGTCTCGTAGTCAAGGCTTGACAAAGAAGCTCCAGTAGATGTAATTTTCTGTTATCATTAGAGTTTTGTCCTCTCTTTTCTGCTTTTATAATTTTCCTGTAGAATATTGATTAATCCAATAATCTTGTAAAATGCAGAAAGCCCCAAACTCCTAGCTGTTTGAAGTCCTTGTTTTTCTCCATTATTTCTAGGTGCCTTTGTTGTCTGCTGGACTCCTGGCCTGGTTGTCTTACTGCTTGATGGTCTGAACTGCACCTACTGTGGAATTCAGAATGTTAAAAGGTGGTTTCTTCTCCTGGCCCTGTTGAACTCTGTCATGAATCCAATAATTTATTCATACAAAGATGATGAGATGTGGGTTACCATGAAAAGGATGATTTGCTGCTCCTCTGAGATTAAGAGTCAGGAAAGACGCTCGTCACGGATCCCCTCAACAGTTCTTTGCAGGAGCACAGATACCTCAGGGCACTACATTGAAGATGGCATTATTCAAGGGACCATTTGTGGAAAAGGAGATCTTGGTAACAAAGGAAACTCCTGAGCTATTCAAGAGACTGACTTGGCTGGAAAAGAGGGGGGGAAGGGAGAGGTTTTGTAAGAGAAGATTGACTGGCAAAGCTAGTAAACAATATATCCACTTTGTTCCAGAGTCTAAACTCCAGTGTTAACAAAAGTTCTTATAAATAATTGCCCGATGGAAAAACACTTTGTAATGAAGAAAACTTTCTGTGCTGCCATCATCTTTCTCTTTTTCTTTTTTTTTTTCTTTTAAGTACATGAAATCGTTTTTTTTATGTGAATGGAATAAATACATCTCCGAGACTTCTTGTGCATGGAAGAACCAAAATGTAAGCAATGTAGTGAGACCCTCCTTAAGCCCCTACAAAGAGAATAAACCTGCCTCACTGTGGAGGCTTGGCATTCATTGAGTATTTATGCTTTGAACAGTTTCTGTGATCTTGAGGAGGATCACTGGCTTGGTTGGACACAATTGTAACTTGTTCCCTTGATTTATGAAGTTCATGAAATAGCGCATACTTACTTTGCCTGTTCCTCCTCCTTATCTTGTTTTCAAAAGAGGTAGCTTGAAGATTTGTTAAAGCTATGCCAGGAACCTGGCTGTGATGGGAAGCCCAGACCAGACACCTGTGTGCGTGAGTATTCTGACTGTGGATTGTCAGGATCTGAGAGTGCAAAAAGCACAAAACCCGTTATTACTTCCATAGTGGAGTGAATGCTGCAAGGAGATACATTGCACTCTGCTGCTGCCTTTGAGAAGGCAGACACTGAGGGTGGATTAACAAGGACAGCAGTGTGGCTGTGTTTATTTTACTCCCCCTGATAACATCAAATGGGTGTGGTCACCCCTCTTCAACCACTATGTTGAATGAAATCTAAAATTCTTGTTTTAAGAGTGCAAATTTTTAAGGAAAGTTTAAATACACATATATAGAGGTTCAAACAAGCTATCTCAAATAAAAAAATAACTTACAGGAAAAACGCCTGAAACCAACCTCAGCCCATACAAAAAGTACAGTATGCGTTGATTGCTTGACCTTTGTGGACCACATTTAACCTCTGATTTGCAAGCAGATCTTAACTGGAAAGTATTTGAGGAAGAAGTCGTGAAACAGCAAGAATTGAAGGGCTTTCAGCATTATGACTAATGAAGCCTAGTGTTAATGCAGCCACAGCCCTAAAAGCTAAAGTTTTTACTTATGGAGCATGCTGTAATGGAGGATCCAGCAATTTAAAGCTCTAGGGTAAAGTCTTTAGATTTAAACTTGAAATTAAAAATTGGAATGTAGCTTTCTTGGTACATTAAAAACCTGGGTCTTGCTGTTTGGTTTCAGTAACAGTGAGCTCCCTGCTGCCTGTCTAGAAAAAGTCTGATCCCTGGTATTAAAGCTGGTGACCATTACCTAGGGTCACTTTGACCACTTGGATTTGTCAGAGAACAACACCAAGAGCATATTGTATGAGACCAAAAGGTAATGATCAGCTGCAGTTTGGGCAAATTCTTCCTTTGGTGCAACTTGCATGCAGATATCTAGACTCTGTTGTTCAAAACAGAACCAGCACTTGGCTCAAAGGCCAGGTAGAATTTTGTAGAAGGCACTGGGGGATTTCATAGCAGGCCTTAGCTTAGGAACACAGCAAGCCTCTGTTGGGGCAGCTCTTCTGTAACACCAGTGGCCTTGCAGGGAAAGGGCCTAACATTTCAGGTAGATGCTGTATTTGAGTAACGCTAAAAAGGTTTACACATTTTTTATTTTTTTTTTGCCGTTGTAATGCAATGTTCTTGTGCAAATACTACTTCATTAGTTCGGTGTTTTGAAAAGTATGTAAAGTGGTGCTTTCTAGAGCTGGTGGCATTGCAAAGGCATAGCATGCAAACATTCCTGTCCCTACAGCTATTCACAGTGTGCAGTTTGTGGCTGAAGCTCCGTATACAAAGATAACAGAAAATAAAATGCTACTTCAAAATAAGATACCTGGTTTGTTTCCTCTTTGAATGGTTATTGAACATTACCTTGGCCCTACAGTCAGCAGTAAATGGCTGCTGTGACTTGTACCCATTTCCACAGGTCCATCTGAGCTAAAACTGATCAAACTTCAGATGAAAACAAAAATGGGGAAATGTTGCTTCCTGTTATCATGGAGAGGTGGGTTGGTGGGATATGTTTTAATAACATTTTTGTGTTTGCTAGCAATTATCAGTGTTAGGTTGTAGTTGGACTTGATCTTGGACATCTTTTCCAACTAAGGTGATTCTGTGTAATAATTGGTTGAATCAGGCCCTGACAAGAGCTTGGATGAAGATCTGGAACATCTGTAGTGGTGGAGAGCACTAGGTCTCTCCTGCAGAGCTTGGGGTTTGGGCTGCAATATAACTAGATATGGATGATTTTTCTGAGTAAGCAGGAATAGGTGACTCTTGTAAAGGTAAAGGACTGTGTTGTTTTGCAGAGCACCTTGTTCAATGGACTCCTGGCCTGGACTGAGATGGGGGATGCCTTATCAATTGTTCTGCTACAAGTAAGTGGGAGGGTTTGAAGTCTGCCCTCTTATTCCTTCAGTTATCTCATTAAAAAAACCAACAAAAACAACCCCCAAAACGAACCAGATCCCAATAGCTTGCAAACTGGTGCCTTTTGAATGTTGTTATTTGCAGTGAGATGCTCACCATTTCAGCATGGTAGTCCCTTCAGAGCTGCTACCTCTCTATTACTATAAATTGCAATGTGGCATGACTGGAGCAGGAAACTGATCTTGCATCAAACTTTCCGAAAAACTGCTGCAACAGAAACTGTATAATGTTTCCTATGTAAAACTGTCTAAACATCCAGCTGCTTATATAGTGGGGAATTTCTTTCTAACTTCATAAACATTTATCAGAATAGTTTGTCTCAAGGAAAACATTAAAGTAGCATTTGTACTTGAATTAAAAAACAAAAAGAAAAAAAAAAAAAAGGAAAAGAGCATCTGATGAAGGCAAGTTTTATGTGCTGTCCTTGTTGCCTTTTCACTAACATCCCATAAAAATAGCTATCAGTGTCTGTTTTCTGCATGTGCCTGCTTCTGTTCATGTTTGCCAGATGTTTGAGATGAAATTCATTCTTTTGGGAAGGCTTTAAGGTGAACACCCACAGAAAACTGAGAACTCTGATTCTTAGGAGGCAGAGGAAGGCAAGGGTAGTTACAGTTAAGTTGAATAGTTAGAAGGTTCTGTGTGTTCCTGGTGGTGCTAAAGGCCTTTCTGTGTCTGAGACTTGAGAGCTGCTGTACTGCAGTAAGCAGCAAACAGGTACTTCCAACACCACACCTTTGCAGCAATTATGGTTTGAAAACATTTGTGACATCTTCTCCTTTCCCCCTCTGCAGCTGCTTGTCTCCCTAACCAAAGCTGCTCTTCCTGTTGATCAGTGGGTCCAGGAAGAAACATTAAATAGCTTTTTCCAGGGCAAAGAGGTATGGTCTGTCCTCTGTGGTTAGCTCCCCTCCTAAAGCCTGTGTGGTCACAATCATTAGAGATGCTTTTCAGAGAATTTAATTAAAAGCTGGGAACAATGGGGTTTTATTTTACATGATAGATTAATCATTGTTTAATAACTATGTGCATGTGAGAGAAGTTTCTCTGATATCTGTGCTGTTAGTTTGAGTGAGGAGGTGTGGGTGCTGAGTCCCTCTGGTACAGCAGCCAAATACCTACAGCTTGAGTGGCTCTGGGACATGACTTGCTGCACTGCTTTGGGACTCCTTTACCATGGTGACTTTCCCCTCAGAGTAGTTTGGTTTGGTTGGTTGTTGTTGTTTTTCTTTTGTTTGTTGGCTTGGGGGTTTTTTTTAGTAATTGCTGCAGACTAGTGAAATGAAATGCATCTTGTACATGTGGCAGCTTGTGCATGTATTTGTGAACTGCAGTAATTTACTTTTTCACAGTTTTAGTGAATTTTGCATGAAGATTTCTAAGCTACTGCTCATTGGAAGATGATTGAGGAAAGGTCATTTTAAACCTGTCCTGTATCTTATTCTCTTTCCCCATAACTGTCTGTTGGCTCCTACAGTAGCAGATGCAGTTCAGGATCAGCCTTTTGTCTGGGCCAGAGCAACTTCTGCTTACAAGATTAGAGACAAAAAGTGAAAACATATGGAAATGTTGAAATGAAGAAGGCAGGGAAATTCTGTTATTTATCCTAGCCAATAATTCTAATGAACATTTTAAATCACTTGAAAGAAGTGATCCCATTTTTCCCCTTGAACCTACTCCCTCCCTATGCTGGTGAAGCTGTTTGTTAGACCATAGGTGAACTGTAGTGAGTCTGAAAAATAGCAATGTCTGTCACCCAGGGTTATTAATGAGAGATACTCCACTTGTCATGGGCTGGCAGCTGTATTATTTCCTTGGTTTTTCATGTAGAGTCATACGGATTATTTGTTTTCTATAAATCTTCATAAAATACTGTCCTCCTTGAATGCTACACTTTGCAGTCACTAGGCATGCTTCTGTTGGGGGGGGAAGGAAAAAAACCATCTTGAGACAAGGAATTAGGTCATGATATTCCTTCCCCCTCACCCAAGGTCTTTTGGAAGATAAGGAATTTAGACACTTCAATGCTCTGAGCTATTCTTCAAAACATCCTGCTGATCTTTCATGTAGCAATTGGTCCCTGGGCTTCTTTTATGCATCTTTTTATAATATCGTGGATGTTTTTTTCACTACAGCAGGCAGAAGCATCTGTTTTCTTCCAGCCTACTTACAAGCACTATTTTGCAGCCACTAAGTATGCTATTTTGAATGCCTTACATAGGCATCTATGCATCTTATCTTGTGTGTGGAAATAAATTATTTTCAAACTAATTTCTGTTATGTTTAAAACAGGCAGCTGTGCTAGGAACAGCTTTTTTTTCTGAGCTGGCCTTTACTAGTATCCCAGTTGTGCACTTGGGACTCTATTGTACAGCCCTATCAACATGCAGAATGAGAAAAGCACAGGTCACTTATTTATCTGTTCTCAGGCCTAGCTGTATTTTACCTTAATTTTTAACCTAATTGAAACCACAGATATAATCTAACTTCTCTTAACAAAAAAAAAAAAAAAAAAATCACATTAAAAAAACCCATGACAAGACAAACAAAAAAATTCTGAATATAAAAAAACAATGAAAACCAATTCTGAATATCTTTAGGGAAGGTGTAAGTAAGCAACTTATCTTCCCTGACCTTCAGTTTACCTGATATATGATATATGAAAATTGGTATATGAAAATTAAGGAAGTACTGTTTCTGAGCACAAGTAACTGCTTGGGAGTTTGGTAGGAGATCTCCTGGGCATGTGCTTCTTATGTAGAAAGGTTCTTTAGCTTTTCTCCTGAAGCTTCTGTGGAAGCAGACAGGCTTACTGGCCTGGGACCACTGCTGTTGCTCTCACCCATTATTGCATTTTGTATGTGTAATAGTTAAGAATATATATTCACTGTCTTGACCTTAAATGTTAAGATTCTCTAGCTAGACTCTCACAGTATGGTTAATTTTATCTCCAGCTTCTGTTTATATTTATGCAAACAAGTGTTTGGTAGGTTGTCTTAAATTAGGTTTCTACTAGGAATATGTTCAGTTACTGATGGTTGTCAAAATGCACAGGAGTGAAAAGGCTTGACCTCCAGAGATGGAAATGTTATTAATGCTTAAATGATTCTATTCAAATCCCAGTTAACGCATCAGTTGTTCTGAATGTCAGTGTATTTGTTTGTGCAGTGCTCTCTGTGTTACTGGGCTGGGATTTTCCCACAGGTATAGATGAGTTAATTTAATCAGAATCATAAGGTTTTGTGCCTATAGGGGTAAAGGGCCTGCAGACTGTGAACTCGCAATTGCTCACCCACATATTTAGCTTTAACTTCTTGCACAGTTGCATTGCTTTCAGGAAAGCCCTTTCTGTGAAAAGAGTCCCACGTGTGTCAGCAATAGTGAGACAGAGACATTTAATGTTGCTTAATTTAGACTGTTTCTGCTAGATGGGAAACTGTCCCTTTACCAAGAGGCATAGTGCAGCACTCTGCCTTCCTTCACAGGCATGATTGTTGATTTTAAAGAGGAAACATTTGGGCCCATAAGTATAAATTCACAGTGTTGGGTTATGTCTCAAATTTGACCTACGTTGACCTATTTTCCCCTTTATAATCTCTTTGCACAGACCATGCATATTTTTTGTTTCTTCTGCTTTGTTCTGCAAGGCATAAATTAAACTATTATTTCCTCCAAACAGATAAATTCCAGCAGTATTGGGTCCTGGAAAAATCCTTCAGTTTCACAGACCGGAGAGACTCAACAAGAAAGAAATATGGTTGAGCAGAAATTTTAGTCTTGGGTTTTTTCAAGGTCAGAATAGCAACAATTGAAAAAAAAATTTTAAAAAATGTTTGAACATATTATTAAAAATGCTGGACAATAATAATTTGGCAAAAGAAAAGCAGACCCTAAGCTTGTAATGGATTAAATGGGAGTTAAAGTCATAGACTGTTAACTAGAGGGTTTTTTGAATAGCAGAACCAAAGGTCTCTCTTTTCTGACTGATGACTTCTCTGAAATGGGGTAAAGATGCCAAATGCATTCAGCTCCTTCCCAGCACGAGAAGATCCAGGCAGAAGGGTGATCTCCTCTTCCCTCAGCAAAACTTCAGTCTGCCTTTTTGTCCCCATGGGCACCAGGAGCTTTATTGATTCATGGAAAGGAAACCAAGCCTGAGGATGGAGGATCTTCTGCTGAGCTCTGGCTGGACACTTTCTGGCAGATGTTTGTGCCCCCCTTCCCCAGCAGGAGCTGAGATTGCACCATGGTTCTTCCTTCCATGGAGGCAGGAGCAGATTCCTGTCGACCCAAACTGCCTGTTTTCCCAGAACCTGTTGGTGAGGTTCCGTATCTTCCTCTCAGTCAAGTTTTATTGAAGGTGAGCAGTGATTTCAAAAATTATGAGGGAATTGTCAGGTGAAAAGCAATACAGATGCATGTGCCTCGTTCCATTCAGAAATCAGAATAAAACTGTTTTCTGGTTCAAGCTCTGTAAGTTATGGATGCAATCTTAAGCTTGCCTGTGCATAGGTTAGGACTCCCTGAGAGGGGAGGCTGTAATCCTCAAAGCTGCTTCACAGCAAATCTGCAGCACACTGATACCCCACCCTTACTGTGCCCTTAACTCACCTTCTCACCCAGTCAGTGCTGGGGAAAATACCATAATCTGTCATCTTTATCCCGTTTGATAGCAAGCAAAATTGCTAAGAATTATTGAGGTGACGTAGCTTAGACTGCCTCTCTGCAGGAGTATTAATATGGCTTGTGGTTCTCCCAGAGGTAGCAGGGTGACTTGCTAAAAGCTGTGAGTCCATCTATACAAACACAGCTATAAATGAAGGAAAATCAGGCTCCCATGCTCCCTCAGCTTGGGCAGGGTCTGTTGATGATGGCTGAGTTTCAGAGGCTCCACAACGTGCCTTGAGGATTTGCTTCTGTGAGTGAATCTGGAGATCTTTGTGTCTGATGGGAGTGCTCTGGGTGAGCCAGAGATGACAATGGTTGATGTGAGGGATCCTCTACCCTCATGTCAGCCAGGGGATGCAGATGGTCGAGGGAGATTCCCAGTGCACAAGGCTGCTCCTATGAGCTAAACCTGATGCTGCTGACTCTTTGTTGGGCTGTTCAACTAACAACAACTATTTTTGTAAACCCTTTTTATAGGGAGTGGGCCATCCCAATGGTGTTGTGGGTGTTCACAGCCTCAGCTTCCAGAGTCAGGGGCAGCAGGACCAGGTCCTGCTTGGCGTTTGGTGCTGAGACACAAGGGTAGAAAGCTTGAAGGAAAAGTAAGAGGTGACACCTCAATATCAAGGGAGTTAAGCCCAAATGACTTGCTGAGGGTTTCCAGACAGGAGTCTTTGATGGATGGCAATTCCCTTCTCTCTGTTCCCTCTTCTCTTGCCCTCTGTCTCTTCTGACCCTTTGCAGCAGCAGTTCGAGCCTCGGAGTTGAAGTGCCAAGAGCTTTCAGTAAGTAAAGCCAAGTGCTGATGAGAAGAGGTGCCAGGGAGGAGATAACAGTGGGTATGGTACCAGCAGTTTGTCCTCCTCTGCAGCAGTCACACCGAGTATTTTGACTTGCTACAGTGATTTCCTGTGGGCTGATACCCTCTGATTTGATACAAATGGTAGCAACAGGCTCCATCAGGAGCTGCCCTGAGGGTTGTTAATTCATTTAGTCCCACAATGAAGACTGAGTGAGCTATTATTTCAAAAGGCAAGCTGGATCCAGCATGTATTTGTATTAACATGCCAATGCCTCACCCAGCCCAGCAAAGTAGTTTTTTCCTAATGCATGTTTGGCTGGGAGACAAGCAATGCTCTTGGGATGTGTTATCTTTATGAAGAGTAAACAAAAAACATTCTCTGGGGAGCAGGTAGGGTGCTGTGGTGTGTGGCACTGCTGTGTTTTGCTCGCTTGATTTCTGTGCACCTCTCTTTTGTATAGATTAGACTGGCAGATGTCACAGTGAGGATAAGGACTTTGGGCTTCCTGAGATGCCCAGTGACTGGGATTGCCTGCCCAGTGGTGCAGCTGGGAGCTCTTTACAGTTCCTGCTGTATTTTGGCAGTGACAAGGAGATTTGGTGGCAGTCCTGGATGCTTGGTCTGCCTGCAGTACCGGTGCCCACCCACACATGGGGTCTTCACAGATTCCCCAACACCCTTGAGAGCCTGGAGGCTCTAACACATCTTTCCAATTATGGGGTTTAAATTTTTGCCCCTTTATCTTATAATACACAGTTCTGACATTGTCAAAGTTGAAGCAGCTGGAGCTTTCTTTAATCCAGGAGAGAGTTGACTCAATTCGGCTTTGCCCAGTTTTATTTAAAGACCATGACTACCACTTGTGAAATGTTACTTGGGAATGCTATATTATTACATTATCTGCTTTTCCATCTGCTGAATGCCATGGTTCCAGCAGCAAAAATATCACTGTCTGACAGTAGCAGCTGTGAAAGGTCTTATTTAGTCTTCAAAAAGTAAAAAACTAAAACCTGATACCACTAAAGATAAGCCAAGTTTTGGTATACTAAAACTTTATTTGGATGTGATTTTAGGAATGTTACTATTTATAGTACCTGTGGATCTTTACTCCTGCGCAGGAGGAAGATTGTGCACATCTATAATTACAAGCGCAATTATTTGCTTATTCCTGATTTAAACAATGTTACATTACTGTTTATAACCCATGTACAAATATATAACCCTCTGTGTAGGTCTGGCCTCAGCATTCTGCTTGGTTGTTCCCCAGCCCTGGGAGATGGCACCTATCACTGGCTTCTCCATACAGAGTAAAGAACCCATCTCCCATCTTCTGTGTAACTCCAATAACCTGGTGACAAATCAAAAGTCAGATTATAAGTGTAGCTTATGAAATAGAAGGTACCCTGAACCAAATCCTGTGCATCACTTAGAAATGAAAACAATTCCATAGCAAAGTGTACACTTCAATAATTGGGACACCAAATTAAATGAAGGAGTGTTTATATTAATTGAGTAGTTCTGAAGAGTTCTTGAAGTCATGTGTTCCATTAAAAAGCATCACCTAGTGGACTGTATTTCCCTGGGGAACCACCAGCATTGGTCTGGCACAATGAAACCACCACAGAGGTTTTGCAGGGCTGCACACAGACAAGCTGTGTGTCTGCAGGAGGCTTGGGCCTCCCACCCCTGTCCTGGCTGCTCTTACACCTCTGTCCCCACAGGCTCAGCACTTGCTGGTCCTTCAGCTCTCCTGAAAAATGGTCGAAAGGTGCAGTTCTCCCAAGGGCAGCCCAGCAGGGTAAGGGCAATGCTGTGAGGCCACCGGCTGCTCCGGGGGCTGGGTCTGCCTCACATGGAGGCAGAGGTGAGCAGTGTCCCATGGCAGCTTCTGGTGCCATAAGAGCTGGAAGACATGGTTGCAGCACCAGCAGCTCTCCTGCCTTGCTCGGTCATCTCTTTGCTCCAGACTGGGAATGTGTAAATAACGTGTAGGAGAAATGGATGCTTTGGAGCTTAAACCAGAGGTGGGGAGGTATTGTGCTGGGGCCAGGGCTCTTCCTGGTGGCAACTACTACAATCAGCCGTCAGGTAAGGCATATTTTTAGCGTGAGGTTTGTTTTTAACTTTCCACCCCGGGTACTGCCATGGGGTGGCACGGCACGTTCCCTGCACGGTACACCGGGGCCCACCGGGACGGCCCAGCGCCTCAGCGGCATCATTGTTCAGTGCCTGCTGGCCATGTGCCACCCTAGGGGCTCCCTCACCACTCCAGGGGCTTTCCATGCAGGACTGACCCTGCCCAGCTCCTTGAATCCCCTCTCTGGGGTGGGCAGGGGAGTGTTGGGGTGGCTTAGGGGGAGGAGAGACAGAAGGGTGGGAAGATGGGGCTGCCGATAAGGCTCCAACCACTAAACCGGTCTGCAAACCTTGTGATTTGGCACAGCTTGGGTAGCAGTAGCTAACAACACAAAAGATGAATAATTGCAGGTCATGGCATTCATTCTCCCAATTAAAAAAAAAAAAAAAAAAAAAGGAAAAAAAATTAAGCTCTGGGCGAGGGCAGGCAGCTGCAGGTTTGGGCTGCCTTCGTCCCCCTGGCAATGGTGAAGGCGGCACTGACGGCCGGCAGGATGGAGAGTGGGTGTCCCTTCTCATCAGGGAGTAGGGATGGAGAGTGGGTGTCCCTCCTCATCAGGGAGTAGGGATGGAGAGTGGGTGTCCCTCCTCATCAGGGAGTAGGGATGGAGTGTGGGTGTCCCTCCTCATCAGGGAGTAGGGATGGAGTGTGGGTGTCCCTCCTCATCAGGGAGTAGGGATGGAGAGTGGGTGTCCCTCCTCATCAGGGCCTCTCCTGCCCCATCCCAGCAAGCGGGCTTTGGAGAGGATGGGTGCACAACACGAAAGCCAAGGGGCCTCCTGCTGCTCATTCCTCCGCCTGAATTATTGGAGGGGATGAAAAGCTGCAATGTGAGGGTAAGTCACAGACAGCAATGAAAGGGACAGGAAGGACGAACGTTAAACACCAGCTCAAAACAGGCATGACCAGCCCGGCTCCCTGCTGCCTTCAGTCACTTCCCAGGCTGTGGGGAAAAATTTTGGAGGGCTTTATGGGCTATTGGACCTACCTAAATGGACTCTAGTTCTGTATTTGAAAAAAAAGAGGTATGTTTAGCTAAAATTAAATACTAATGATGGAGCTTTTTATAATGTTAGTGAAGCAGAAAGTAAAAACAAAAGGGCTGATTTCCAATTAGAAAACTGTAACCTATATAAAACTGTATCTTATCAGGATTGTCTTATCTCATTTTACATTCTCCTTCAGTGCTTGTGAGGTAACAATGCCTACAAGTGAGCATGTCCTTGAAAAAAACCAGTAGCTACTGCGAGTTACTGCAGAGGGTTTGGACTGAATGGATTCTGAAAACACAGCTAGTAAGTATGAAAGTGTTGAGTTCAGGATTGCTGCTGTATGTTTTGAGTGATAGCCCTGTGAGAGTCTTGCCATCAATCCACAGGAACAATGATTTGGTATAGTTAATGTGGCACCACAAAGCCTGGATATTGCAAGAAGGAGACTGAAGCTGAAACAGGAGGGAACAAAGCCAGTTGTGTTTGCTAAATGTTCTTTTTGTTCTTTTTCAGTCCCCTCCTCATTGGAGTCTAAATGTCTACCAGCTCCTCTCAGAGCTGCAGTATTGCTGGGCTAGGAAAATTAATTCTTTTGTCTTCCAATTTTTTCCCATTTGAATGAGCAACCCTTAGTGAACCCCCTCACTGGCTTTGCAGCTGCTTTTAATGTGTCTTAGCTGCAAAGCCTGCAGAGGTGCTTCCCCACTTAATCCTTTGCAGCAACAAGGGACCAATGATTTTGTGCAGACCTTCAGCACTGGTAATCTTGTGGAAGAAGTGAAGTCTGGGTTGGTGAGCAAGGCATAAGATTCCTAAATGTGGGAGAGAAAGTGCTGCTTAATGGAGAAGCAGTTCTAAGTCAAGGGTGAAAGGGGACATTACAGCACAACTGGGGAAAGCTGGTGTTTACCTGGTGCTTCCTTTGCACGTGGGAGAAGTAAGAGAGGCATTAATGAATAGCATCAGAGCAAGTCTACCCAGTGCACCTCTTGGACACCAATTCGTGTACTCTTGGGGAAATCCCTGTTCCTGAAGACTATGGGTGCCTGCTACTCCTGACTCCTGCTTTGCAAAGACATAGTTACATTTTAGTGTATATACAGAGAACTTGTCTTTGAGTCTTTGCTCTCGGTATTTTTCTATATTTTCTAGAGAAAATGCCCCCTCCTCCAATTTAATAAAGAAAAGCAAGGGGCACCGAGCTTTTGTCTGGGAGAGGAATGTTCTCCAGTAGCTTGCAGAGGGGCCAAATTTATTTTTTTCAAGGCTGATGTTAAAGTACATTTCCAGGCTGTTTTCTACCCTCTCTTTGCAAGAACTAAAATATTGCATACTGAGTTATGATTCACAGCTCTGTCACACAGGTTTGAAAAGCATTCAATGAATCTTACTGTTAGGACTCATTCTCCACTCAGAGCAGGTCATACCTAGCTAGCAGCTGTTTATGCTATATAAACATTCATTCAGTTTTGGAATTAAATGATAACAGCTAAAATTGGACAAAGTTCTTGTTTTGTAAGACTTAATGTTTCCCTTCTTGCCTGCAAGATGCCTGTGTAGATTTTTTACATTACAGTGTCATTCTCTGTACTTTTTTCTTTTATTAATTTCCTTCTCTTTATTCTTTTCTTTCCCATGACTGTTTTTATTTCTTCTGTAGGCTTTTTCCTTTTATGATTTCTTTCCTTCAGACTCTGCTTTTTCTGATGCTGTTTTCATGCAGCCCTTTCTCTCCACAACACACATCTCTTTGCTTGTCTCAGGTTCCTGCCTGTCCTCAGCCACCTCAAAGGCTTTGAGCATGTGTTACAGATGGGGATAATGAAACAATGAGGAAAGCCTTGTATTTGGAAGAAGAATCAAGTATGAAAATAGAAAGAGCTATCACGAAAACAACCACTGAAGAACACTGGGTCACAAACTGGATATAAACCACTTGTCTTGGACTGTTGCAAGCAGAGAAAAGAAATGTAAGTCTTCTTCTGAGATACTTTAATGGGATGATTGCACCAGCAGCAGGAAGGAGTGGGGGAGCAAGTATCTTGTTTGGCTTGGCAGTGGGATGCCACATGCAGGACACTGGGTTGAACTTTCAGTTGTACCAACTGGGAGGTGTCCAGAGGAACAGAAACACACCTGGTGATTGTTTAGGAAAGGCTGAAGGAATCCAACGGGGCACTAGACGTGCTCCATTAGGGAGGATGAACTCTATTACTAGGTGTTTTTAAGAGAGGAGATATGTGTTTATGGGAGAGCCTCCAGGTACGGCTCGGTGTTCTGATTTAGACAGAATAATCCCAGGTTTTCTCCAGTGGGCCAGGGATTTCCTGTGTTATTGCAGATACCCACTGGACAAACTTTTCCCCCTCTTGTTTTGCAGGGTGAGGTGGGAGAAAGGCAGGCTGGCAGCCACAGCACACACAGCAGTGTTATCTGTGGGTAGTAACATTACAATTCCTGTTCTTCTTGAAAGGGTTAACAACTAAACTTTCTGGAAGCAAGCTGAGGTCTCTGTGTGACTGGAGCTAAAGATCTGAAAGTAATGGTAAGTTGCTGTTTAAAAGGCATGAAGGATAAACCATCCTGACTCACATATAAATATTTGCAGTCACAAACAGGAGCAAGAGTAACTGGAGAAAAATGTGAAAGACTCATGATTTTTTGTTGTCTTTTAACGCTTGCTTTCCTGGGATTAAGTACCTTTTAAATAACCTATGACAACCACAGCACAACAAATCCCACATTGCCTTTCACTCAGTTACTTTGACCAGCACCAAAACACAGTTTGGTTACTGAGTCTTGGTGGCTGCCAGCATTTTAGCCAAAGCACAGCCAAAGTCTGCAGAAAAGTCCTGCTTCTTTATTTGCTCAAGTGAAAAAATTATTGAATTTTATTGAAATATTTAATGCTATCAGGCATTACAGCAGAGGAAATACAAAACCAACCTGTTTTAATAAAAGAAAGCTCTGAGCATCTGGTGGGCATTAGACCACTTATCAATTAAAAATCACCTCAGGATCATAAATCTAGCTGTGCATTATACACTTCAATTTCAGGCAGAATAAGCATAGAAAACAACTTAAAACAGATACTAAAAATAGCAGACATTCATTTAGTAACCATCAGGCTTGGGTACTTCAGGAAACAAGAGTTTTGTCTGTCTATTGGCAGTACCTTGGCTCATGAAATTCCATGAGCCTGTCCTCTTTGAGGCTGAGGGCATGGCTGTGCTGGAAAATCTACAGAGATTTATGACTGCCAGCAGCAAGTTGTGTAGAAAAAATTAAGGGTCCTTAATCCTGCAGAGTTAAACCTGCAGAGTTGTTAAGGGTTATATCCTCAGAACCAGGACTAGGAGTGGTGAGCCCTGGGGAGCCAGCTCTTTCAACAGCACCTCACAGGTAGGTTGGAATGGGATGAAGCTACAAGGAACATCATGGAAGGAAGGGTGGTAGTGCAGGAAATTCCTCACACACCCCAGGTGGACACAGTGGGTCTGCAGAGCTGTCTCCTTGCTGCTCTCTACAGCCCCAGGTGAGGTAGGTGTACATTTGCCCATCAAGGAGAACACAAGTGCTCTTAGAGATCAAAACAGGCAGAGGATGATTAGGACCAAGACACCACTGTCACCTCTGAGACAGAGCTGTTACCAGCACTTTGTTTGGTTTCATTTTAGATGACACTTACTGTGGCTTCTTCTGTTTCCTCTCAGAGGCTTGGTTCATTAGGTCCATTAGTGCAATTAGGGATTCAGCACAGCAGACCACATGAAAAACATCAGTCCAAAGGGCGCTTCACTGACAACTGATGTGGCTTCTCTCTTAGTCCATGGAAAAAGTTGTTTGCAAAAAATATGAACGCCTGAGTGTGGCATTTCCTGGAGAAACTGTTCTGCCATGAAAAACATGGATTTTCTGATGGAGAAGCAGAACATGTGAGGCTCTGCCAAATCCTGCCATGTCTGCTCTCAGAGAGCAGGATTCCTGGGGGCAAGTTCCTTAGAAGCAAAGTTTCATCTTCCCTTCAAACACAAGTTTTCCTCTCTCACCTGGAGGGCAGCTGGTCCAAGCTGCAAGCCAGCACTGAGTTATTTCTTGCTGTGTGGATTTGGAAGAGGCACTTTCTCCACAGTGTTCTGCTAATAACCATCTGCTGAATCAGAGGAGAGTCAGTGCAAGGAGAGGAAAATCACTTTTCAAGAAAAGATTGATGTCATTTGCTAGAACTGTTACCGGAATGTTGCCTGGCTTAGTTTTTGTTTGGTAATGTGGGAGATGATCATGATCCACTTTTAGATTTCAGTATGGAATCATATAAGGCAGCATCTCTTGATGCCAATGGGAAATGAGCCTGTTCGTGGTAGAGGGAATTTGGGCATGGCAAACTAGACGTCCATATGGTGCACAGTATTATGCCACCCTCCCCTTGAACTTTTCTAGTTAGCTCCCTAGAATTCAATATGCTCAACGTAGGGGCAGGCTCTGCTGCGTTTCTGGCACTGGTGCAAGCAGAAAAATCCTGATCGGGGCATAAAGCTGCTTTAGCCCATAGATTGCGTGTTGTGTGCTTGGTGCCATCAGTTGGTGCTGTGCAGCGGCAGCGGGGGAAGGTGCGGGAGTGCCCGCAGCGTTGCGGGCGGGGGCACAGGGGCTGCAGGGGCCGGGCGGGGTCACTGCCACAGCGAAGCCGCAGCCCCTGCCCCATGCAGCGCCGTGGGCAAATGTGGGAGTTGTGTCTCAAGGGGATGTACAGCTCCACCCATCGTGTTTTACAGCCCGCCGTGTTAACCGAGACCTTGAAAGGTTCTGCTTGGGTCGATACGCAGGACCTTGAGCTCCGGCAGCTGTTCAGCTGTCAGGGATGGGACAGCTCAAGCCCCTGCGGCAGCCACAGCTGCTTCCAGCTGCTGTTCAGCCCATAACCAGCATGTGCAGAGCCTCTATCTTCAGAGGGCTTTACTGACTCTTCAGTCCGTTGAACACCGGACTGTTAGATGAATCTTCCAGAGGTTTGAGTATTTTTTCTCATATAAACTACTGCAAGTCACCACACCACATCCCAGTGCCCAGCAGTGACACCTTGCACTCTGTATGTACAGTGTTACGTGGGCTGTCACCCCCTCCCCAGGGCCAGGAGCAAGTCAAAGATAAAGAGAAAAGGAAAATAAATCAGGTGAGGTTTCTGACTGTCAGGTCTTGATTTACAATTAAAATGCAGGTACTGGAATTTCCCAGTCAATAAAAATTCCTTAAAAAATCCTTAAAAAATCTGTAAAAAGAGGAACTGTACAACATAAAAAGCCATACAGCCCATTAATAAGATATTTATTTCTGTGTTTCATTTAGCTAAAAGCACTGCAGTGGGGACCAGTTCCTAAAAATGTGTGGATTGCTGCTGTTGGATTGCCATCAGCCATGCTCTGCACAGGAATGGGACATCACAGGCTTCTGACAACTTTGCAGATGACTGCATCTCCTGTTGCCATGGAAATGGGCCTGAGCTCCAGGAAAATGGGTAATGAGCTCTAAAGTCATCACTCCTCACATTGAAAAATGCTGGGGTGACATGAGTTAGTAATAACAATAATGTCTCGGCTTGTGGAATGTAGTATTATTTGATTTTATATCTGTATTATGTTTGTGTTTCTATTTGAATTAATTTATCAAATATAATCCTCCCATTTGTATCACACTTACTGACCACAGTGTTGCAGGTGTCAGATGCTGCCCAGACCCTGCAACAGCCAGAATATCACTAAGAAAATGGATTTCAGAAGGACGTTTGTTTGCTTTGCCTAACAAGGCATAGGGACACAACTGAACATTTCTCTTATCATGGCTGTCCTGTTGCACAACCACCTTCCATTAGTCCAGAAGTGTTTGCTTGATCCCTTGCCATTACAATCTATAATAAAGTTCAATATAATTACGTCCCACATTAACGTCCTTTCATTTTGCTGTGTTCAGCAATCTCCAGCTTTGCCCTAGTTTCACAGGGTTCTTTCTTGTACTGAAAATGTTTGCCTCTGGCTTCATAGTAACATCTTAGTAATCAAACAATCCTGGCAAGGAAATGTAGGCTATGCAAATAAACTTGACCTTGAGAATTTAAGCTGTAAAAAATTAAAACTTTTAGAGAAAAACTGTGGCTGTAGTCACAGGGTGAAATTCAGGGCTGCAAACAAAAAAATAAGAGTCAGAAGCAATCTTCTCAATATACTGATTTTGTGGAAAAACCTTCTACACCACAGACTGCTCTGAAAACAAAGTGCTCATATGCCAACCTTAACTTTGGGATATTTTATTAGGCTGCTCTTAAAGTACTTACCTTTATAATATTAGCAGAAGATTTTTTACTCAAATATAAGCTCTTGAGAAACATTATTGTAGACCAGAAATTATTGAGTATGGTTTTCTTATTACTGCAGCAAAGTGAGAAATTATTTCAAAATGCTTTTAAATCTGAGCAATGGGCTTATCAATACATTATAGCAAAATAAGATAAATGCTTTTGGTTCCTTGAAAAATCTATTCCTCTTAGAGGATCTGCAAACACCTTTCATTGAAATAATGCTAAAATTTACACTGTGTAGGCACTCTTCACCTTAATTTATATACTGAAGGCATGCTTATTTTGCTTATTTTTATTTACTGATCCAGCTGGTTTGTGGGTAGATGAATGGGTTTTGATGCTATTTGCTTTCAACATGTCATTTGTCAATATGCTGTCACGTTAAAGAGAGAAATCTGTAATAATTTTAATCCATTTCCCAAAATCTTACTAGCATTCTTATGGTGCCTAGCAGTGTCACTCAGAAATATTTCCAAACTTATGCAATGTTCCTGGTGTAGCTGTTTAAAAAAATGCCTAACATTTGTCCATTAGGGTTAGAAAGAGCTCTGGAGATTGGTTTGCACATTTGATGGAGATTCTCACAAGGAAGCACTTTATTTCTGTAATAAAGTCATTAGGCATGCTGCCAAAATTAGATCTTTTAATTTTCCTCCAGGCCACACTTGTGAGACTCAGGGTTATTTTAATTATATAATTTCCTTGAAGTAGATTTTATAGGATGAAGATTTCATTGTTTTCCTTCAGTGAATATTTTTTTTTCAATCTTGGAGGTCAAGTAAAGGATTTCTGATGGTTAATTAATTACTGCAGAATCTACTGACACACACTTTTGTATGTGTCTGGTATTTTAGAATCAGGATTCTCATTTAGGGAGCTGAGCTGGTGCAAGCTGCCACTTGCAAAACCAGGTTAAAGTTCACCAAGCCATTGTCAAGGCAGCGCAGTCATTTTGGGTACTATGTACAGGCAGCACCAAACTATCACACAGCCTTCTGCTGCTCAGGAGACACTGAGGGCTGGAGTGGGCAGGTAAGGGTGAGATCTAGAAGACACAGTCAGTACAAAGCACTAGGAAGTGTCTTTCACAAGACCTGTCCCCCAGAATGATCTGAAACCTGCATCCCCTTTTCCTCACATTAAGCTCCCAGCTACAGTTCGAATGAAGGTAATGGCAGATCTCCCACTGACTTCAAAAAAGCAAAGTTTTGGCATTTAGAGGAAAATCACTATGGAGAATAATGATCCAATACAAACACTTCTGTAGTAAATGCAGAATGTAAATAACACTCTATTATATCATTTGTTTAAATCCCCAGGTAGTGGTAGAAAATAGGTCTCCAAATAACCTAAATAGTTTGGCACATTAAACTCAGCCTTTACAAATATTGGTAGTGTTTCGAAGAATGCATTTTTAAGTGAGCAGTAAAAAGCAATTAGGCATGTAATTGTTGTTTTAGAAATTTAATTCAATTCCCACTGCAGTCAGTGGGAGTCTTTACATTTAGTTCAATGGGGACTAAGTTCAAACATTACGCGTTTGAAAAGAGAGAATAAAAAGAAGGGGGACAAATCTGCACAGAATCAGAATTGAGAATTTCATAAGTCTATAAAATACAAACAACATTTGAGATAGCAGACATCTTCTGTTAGGCAGAAACCATCTACCAAACACATCAGAACAAGATTCCCCCTCCCCTCCATACTATGTACCTCTGTCATTTGACAGCCATATAATTAAAATGAAAGGCTGATAAAGTTTTCTGAACTTCTTTGAGAAACTCACTCAATTTCTCTCTGTTGCAACACATCTGTGTCACAACACATAATTTAAGTCATTGTATTGCTGTATTTGACAAGTAGTATAAACCTGTAACAGGCTAAGCCCTATAGAACTTATATTTAACTTACATTTAGGCCAGACATGAATTCTATTAATACAGGAAGATAGAAAGCTTTGATACATATTTTATGATGTTACTTTGATTAAAAGTAAAATCTGTGTTCAGTTTTTAAGGTGGAAAATGGAAAGATAAACTATACAGAGTAGTCACAATTGTGAGAATCACGGATTCTGTAGCAATATGTATACTGAAGAGGTCTGAATCCAGGATTATAAGTATTTCATTTCCCCTTTGGTTGATATGTAAATATATAATGACTATGGTACAACTCAAAAACAAGTGCCCTCGATGAATCTTTAAACTGTTATGTTACCAGGAGTAAATATGAGGGAAAACATTATTAGGCTTGTTATGAGATTTTAGTGTAATTTTATTGCATGTTTTCTGCAAGGTATTGCAGAATGTCACTTACAGCACTTTGTATCCTGCAGAAATGAGACTGCAGCAGACACTTTTGTCATTACCAAGCCGGGTTTATGTTCATTGTTTTAGTGGAAATCTAAATGGAATGGCAGAAGATGAATGTACATAAGCTCCTCAGGGGTCTGCTGGAGTAATTACCCCTTTCTTTTGTGGTGCAGAAGGAGAAATTATGGGCATTAAGATGACCAGCCTGGTGTGAATGGAAGCTCTCCATCCACAGTGTAAAGGTGAGATAAAATCAAATATGACAGATAATACCCTCCTCTTAGAACTTACTTTCATTCTATGAAGAAATGGTGTAAAACTACAATGCAATCAGTGCTCTAGTAGTTTCATAATATAAGTGGTGGATAATAAGGAGAGATGATGCAACTCACTTCAGTGACATGTCAGAAATGTTTCCAAGGATTTATAGCACCAAAGTATTACTTCTAGTGATTTATAAATCTGCATCTTCCTCTTGACCATCAGAAAAACCAAACAGAACATAGCTGCAATGATGTATTACTGCTTGTTTGACCTTGTTCATCACAAGCATAGGGCTTTTAGATGAAATGTATTCACACCAAGGCTGACTCCTGTCCTCCCTACAATTACTTGCCAAGTTCAATAGGGAGCCAGAGAATTAACTTATTAATAATTGGACTTTAGAAAAGGTATTGTAGTCTTTCTACCAAAGTGCAAATACACTACATTTTGAAGGAGAAGTTTTATTTCCCACCACGCTAAAAAAGCAATCAAAGACAGAATTTGAGGTGCCTGAGCAGACTACAATATCCCAAGGAAACCCTGGGGAAGGAATGTTTTGAATTTTGCTGACTGACCACTGGATGCCACTATTGTTCCGCTGAAATAAAGTGCAGTGTTCTTGTTTTCTGCCTGTCTTACTACCCTTGAAGAGGGGACTTAAAATAGCGCCCATATGTTCAATTTTCTGCAGAAAACAAACTGTCAGATTGGAAATTATGAATGGCTTTACTGTGTTTAGATATTTTATATTCTTCCTTGCTTGGAGCCCCTTCTCAGCAGAAACCAGAGCACCACTCTCTCTTCCTTCAAAGGCTCTGGCAGGCCACCCCCATCTTTTTAATTAAGAGACACAATTTCAAGTTCACATTCTGATCATACAGACTATTTTGGTATTATTCAGGAAAAGACAAAGAGATTAATGATCTAACATTGGTCCCCAAGAAATTGAAGCCCCAGCTGGGCAGACTGCTGGTGAGTTGCTTATCATCCCTCTGCCCTGTGGTACTGTGGTCCCCAGCTGACAGAGGCTGCAGCAGAGCTCACAGCCTCTTTCAGTAGTAATCTCGGACTTGCATGTCAGAGAGACCTTAAGACTGGAAGAAAAAAATGTTAAAAAAATTTAAAAATTTATCTAAATGAGTGGGTTTGTATTATCTTTCTTTTAAAAGGTTTTTACTGTTTTTAACATTAAAAAAATAATGTATTTGAATCCAGACCAATTCTGCCAAATTTTCGTCTGCAGAACAACAGGATGTGGATTGCCATATTTCTCACCATTTGCAAGTCTGCGGTTCCTCAAAATTTTCAGTCTCTTGATGCCTTGAGGAAAACCCTGCAGCTCTCATGACACCATGGAGTGCTGAGATGTTCCTGGAGTTGCACCGTGGCTCTGCAGCCTCCTCCCCTGAAAAAGAAGGGCTTTCCTTCCAACTGTGAGAAGGTACAGGGTGTAGCACTGTCCCAAAGGCTTCACACACTTGCATCCCATGACACTAAATCTGTGTATTATTTCACTCTGGTGCTTTCCATGATTAAATTCCCACTTGGAGGTGGCACTGAGCCCTGCTCTGGGAATAGAAAGCATGAGTAGCCATGTTTCTTGTGAGCCTCTCTGCTCTCAGCTTTCTTTAGGCATTGTCCTGAGTTCTACACACAGCACACACACCATTCATCTCTCGTTGTCTGTGCTGTGTAGCCACACTGTTTGGTTTGTGCTTTTATTTAACTTTCCAGAAGACAATTTCCTAATGGTGGTATCAGGAAGGAATAGATGCTTAGCTCGTGGCTGCTCCAGTTGATATTCTACTGTGGCTGTCACCTCCAGCAAATTGAAGACAGCTACAGTTGGCAATGCCTTAAATCCTCTGCTCTAAAACTTTACACTAAATCAGATGATTATGTTATATACTGGCTATACAACATATACATATATACATAACTGCTACATAACTAAAGCACTAGAAGTTTTTCTTTTCCTATAGATGCTAAAAAAGGACATAAAGGCACATTTTTTTCTTATGAAACACATCCCTTTTTCTCTTGGCAAATTTACACATGCACAAAATTACCGGATATTTGAAATTAAAATCAAGATTGCTTTATCCTAGCTGAGGGATCCCTAACCTCATTTTGAAACTGCCTTTCAAAATGAAGTAAGTGTACTTCAGTCATCAGGGAAAGGTGACTGTCCTCTATGTTGATATGGAGATAAAATGGAGATAATATGGAGATAAAATGGCAGATGGAGATAAAATGGCAGTATAATTTATGACCAACATAAAACAATCTTCTCCATGGCTCGAATTTTTTCTTTTGCAATTTTCAGCAGTTGAAGCAATTTCTATATGACAAAAAAACCCTTTTTTTTTTTTTTTTTCAAATTGTGGGTTCCTTTTATGCACCACCCTGCCTATATTCCTTTGCCTTCATTTGAAAAAGGCATTCTTTAACTTCTTGTAAATCCAAGTGTACTGTGTAGAATGTAAGGTTTCATTTAAGAGGGACGTGATATAATAATAATAATAATAATCTCAGTATCCTAGTAGCACGTCACAGGCTAAACAGTGACCGAAGGAGTACATAGCACAGTTCTTACCAGTCCCACAGCATACAGCATTGTTTCTACCAGACATTCAAAGAAATCATCAAAGTCTATGGAGTAGGTATTCCAGTGTCTGCTGGAATGCAAACCCTGATAAAAGTTTTAGGAAACTTATTTCACTTAAGGACATTTTCAAAGATCCGTTGGTTGGCCTCAATCTGTTTGTAAAGCAGCTCACTTTTTTCCTACAAATAACAGAGAAACTTTCTTAAACTATTACCCTGGAGAGCAGTAAGAACAAGTTACTCATCGTTGTCTTTCCAGTTCTGGACAGAGAGCTATTATGCTATCTGTATTTGTGATGTTTCAACTGTGTACATACAAGTGAATGACACATTTATTTTTGCAGGTTTCAGATTAGGAGCTAAGGAGAAAACAACTCACATTACCAAGATCTTCTCAATATCATTAAACCTTTAGATTTTAAATTTTTCTTTCTTTTTTTAGCTTGTCTTTGCTTTTTGTTGCAGGTGCAGTGTTCAGGAGGCATGCCAGCTATCTGCAGAGGCAGCATGTCTTAGCAGAGCTGACACTGCTTGCTTCTGTTATTGTTGCCCTTAAAATGTATTTTAAACGGTAAATATGTAATTTTATTTTTAAGACATTAACTTGAATACTGCAATTTTGCAAAATAGTTTCAGCCAGTGATCTGTCTTGACATTTGCTTTTTTTTCTAATTGTTGCTTGTGCACTTAAGTTGTAAGTAGGCTGTAAGTAGGCACTCATGCACCAGCACTTGCCAGGCTGAGGGGTGATACAGAACCACATGCACAATTGTTTCCTTATGCTTTTGCTGAGCTCATTCTAAAATCAAAAAGGATTTGAATTTAAGTGTCTTTAAGCAGTAAACTCAGCCTAGGTTAGAGTACGCTCCAGTGGGTGTGACATTAAGCACCTCTCTTGGGAGAAGCATTGTTTGAAACTGCTTGCAGCTGAGAATACTTAAAAAGTGGAGTATCAGCTGTGTTCACCCTGGATAACAGCAGTTTAATTGCTCTGCAAGCTACTCACAGACCAGCTGAAGAGACAGGATTTAAATCACTACTTTCTCTTGCTTTTCTGACACTGTTAATTTGCGGACCTCAGACCGAAATGCCTGTACTATGGTAAAATATGATTCTAGAAATTTTATTTTCCTAAATATTCCACTGTATGGTTGATAATGGTACTGGGTGGCAGTACCACTCTTCTGGAACATGCATAGTTCTTTTTACAGTCATTCCATGATGTTGCAATGAATTTTCTCACGGAAACAGAAGCTTTGTATTCATATGCAGTGTCACTCATTGTAGCTCCCAGGCCCACGCTGCTCCAAAGAAGTGTAAAATGAGTACTAAACTCATGTGAGAGTGTCAAAGACGTATTTAGGTTGAAATACAATTTTTAAAATCTGTGAGTCCTGGTGATGGAAAATCACTAGGATGAAATTGGCACTAGGAAATGAAATTACAGCCCTTGGTTGTGGAATGAGCTTCCTCAAAAACTCAATATTTGGCTGCCTCAGTTCCCACATGTTTAGAATTTTAATGCCACTCCTGATCCTTTTAAACTGATAACCCTTCAGAGTTGGGGTTCTGCCTCTTAGTTTGGGGTGCTGAACAATGACACAGACATGTTCATTTGCTGACAATAAAAAAGTCTTTTTTTCATGACTGGGGAGAGGTCAGATAAATCACAGACTGTTTCTGTAGAAACCACAGTGACATTTTTCATCCAGTGCCTTCTGCTGAAATGCTATTTTGCTGCTTTCAGAAGCTGTAGGAGCTTCTCTTCATTTCTCTAATGCCCCTTTTTGCTCTTCTTCCTTTACAAACTTATTATAACAATTTCAAACATTTCTGAGCACCTTAGTGTTTGGCAATGACATTTGCCCAACTACCTCAGCAGCTATCCAAATGAAGGAGAGCAGTTAAATGCACAAGATTCAGTGACATTTAGCCTTGCCTGTAGTGGTATTTTATGTGCAAGTTGTTGAACAAATGTTTGTGGAGCTTTTTCAGATGGAGATTGAAGCAGACATGCAAAATATTGTGCATCTTCTCTGATGGTGGTGTATGTATAGCACAGAACAAGCTGGGAGTAACAACTGTTTCATGGCACAAGTTGTTGTAGCTACTAAGATCAAAATTTTTCATGAAGTATCTGGATCACTGAAACCCTTCAATACAGCAGAATTAAATTAAATGTCATTGTCTGCACTGCTCCTTCCCCCATGGAAGTAGTCCCTTGAACAAGCAATAGTCCATAAGCTTTCAGAATGTACCTGAGTTGGTGCAGGTGTTTTGGCCATCTGATGTTTCATCCTCCTCCACAGGACTTTGATCTCAATCCAATAAAAGCTTACCTGGTGTCTGCCTCCCGGAATGGAAAGGAAAATTTTAGTGTCTAATGAGGTGAACATCTGCTCCCATCTTGAATCAGAAATAAGGTTGCAGAGACAGAAATGTGAGTGAGTGCTCTAATGCCTTATTCACACTAAAACTGGGAAGTCCCACTCCTCTCCCCATTTGTTTTCCTTCCCTCCTCCCCTGTATTTTCTTGTACTGCCTTTAGCACATGTGGAACCCTCAGTGAGCCAATTCACTTGCTTAGCTGTTCGAGTACTAGCCCAGAAGAAAAAAAAAAAAAAAAAAAAAAAAAAAAAAATAGAATTAGTGAGCTGAACTGATTCAGCTGAGACTGCAGTAAAAACAACGGCCACTGCAAAAGCATGACAGTGTAGACAAGTTTGGGGAGGAGGAGTGAAACAGTAACAGCACATGGTTTAGTTGGCACCTTGTCACTTACCCTGAGGCACTCTTGGTCGAGGTTTTGCCGGTAGTTTCTTTGATGCAAAGCCAGAATCCTTTTTGTGTTACATCACCCTGGATCCCTGATGCTCAGTTTGCTTTCTGTGGCACTGCTTTAGCACAAAGACTCGGGTGGGGGAGACTCTGGCCAGGCAACACATCATTTCATTCCAGGGATGGTTTGGTGAAGGCTGATGTGTTTGGTCAACCCTGGGGAAGGATAGGCAACTTTTTCTCTGCTTTTTGTACTCTAACAGGGATTATTCTGAAATCTCACAGACAAAGCACAGGAGTAGAAGCAACTTTCAGACAAAATTTGAATGTTGTAGGCACTGAGCCAAGTGACTCACATAGTGGGGCAGGGAGAGAGAAGAGGGACTGGATCACACATATGTTAAGTCCACATAAATCCCGCTGTAGGTTTCTGCACCTTTGGAGCTTCCAATGGGCCCTGCTCAGGTAGAGGTATCAGTTCAAGTCAAGGTATGACCAGAGCTTCTCAAGTGTGAGCTGGAACCAACAACAGACCTTACAGTGATAAGCAGTATACTGCCCACAGGCTGGTGTATGAGGTTATTTTTATGCATATGCACAAAGAGACGTGAAAGCCTACGAGCTGGGCTTTGCTGAAACAGTTCTTACATCAAGAAGCAATAAAGGAGTCACAGGCTGCCAATGGCCTATTGCATAACAGGATCAGACATTCTAATGAGCTTCTGGTAGTCCATGGTTCATCAGCTCTGGTGATTTGTAATGAAGCAGGACACTGCTATAGAAACCACTCCAACAAACAGCATTTTTCAATGTACTTAAGAAGATGAGTTTGAATTGAAATGCAAACTGCAAATCAGCCCATCTCTTTCTGAAATGTAGGAGTCTGTTTGCCTTTCTGTCCATGTTACTATTTAATCCAGTTTGAATTTAAGTTTTTATAGATATTTTGTATATTTCATTTCCCAAAGCATCCAGTTTCCTCTGGTTCTTTAATATTTTCCTCATAACAATTCTTAATCCCACTTTTAAGCAAAGTATTACAAAGCAGAAAGCATAAATACATCTTAAAAAAATTCTCTAATAATTTTTTCTATAAACTATGCTTATAAAAGAAGTGGGACCAAAATTAATTTTAAGAATAATGGTCTATATAAAACAGAGGCATAGCTATGAAATAACAAAAGTTTTTTTCTAAACTGCTGAATTATAAAGCAAAATAAATTAGGTCTCCGAATAATTCCATCAATTAGATTAATGGAAAGCCAAATAATGAAGGAAAAACACTGTTTAAGGAGTTGCACTCTTAAAATTTGGGTTACTGTCAAAGACCTGACATCCATTACAGGATATTTATGGTGCCACTCAGAAGAGTAGATGAAATACTTGATGTTATCCACTACTGTATCATTTAGGAATAATAAACTCCAATAACCTCACCTGTTCCCTACACCAAAATCCTACCCATATGCAACCTTCTTATGAATCACTTTAGAGAGGTTATAATCCTCTGTGTGGTTTGTGAATACTGTTATACAAAACTGGTGTGCTATCAGTAAAGAACTGTGTTGGGCTACAGTTTTTGGTAAGATAAAATTTCCTCTGACTCTCTTGCCTGAAAGCATCCCACAAAGACTTCTCTTTCTCTGGACAACCCTTTTAAAAAAAACAACCATGAGCCCAAGACAAGCCATGATGCACAGCAAAGTGCTTGGAGAGTTATCTTTTGAATAGCACCAGCTTCATGAACAGCTGCTAAGATCAGATGGACAAAGGGAATTCAGCACCACCCACCCCATGTATTATCTTTTAAAGCTTCAGGAGCTTAATCCTTCCCATGAACAAAATCTGTTGTCCCACTTGCCATTACCACTAACATGTTCTGTGTAAGTCTGCTTCCTCCTAGGACTGCACCTGCAGCAAAAACACAGCATAAAGGTTCAAATTCTCTGCAATTAGCCTAAGTCATAAAATGAAATGTTTCTTCTGCACTGCAAGGAATTACTTCCTATGAAATAAATAACTCTAAAAAGAATGCATAGTTATTAAAAATCTTGATTGCTGGTATTGCAGAGGTAGTAAAAGCTAAAACAGTAACTGGTATTTCTGCACATTGTGGAGGTGTGCTTGCAAAATAGTAAGAACTGTTTAGTTTACTAGCCCTATATAAATCTTTTTTAATTTGCCTTAAGTAATTATGTCTGTAAACACGAGAAATAGCCTTTCTTCCAGCCTTGATTACAGAAGTACATAAAATTCTCAACTAAAATTTGGTGAAAATTTTCAAAGGTTGATTTCAACCTTATTCAGCATTTTTCCTTTTGCAGGCTTACCTCTGAAAAAAAGTGTAATGAAAAAGAATCTAGAAGTAGAACAAGCAACAAAAAAGAATCTGGAAGCAGAACAAGTAATGTGTGAGAGATGTAGGGAGTTTTATCGTAGCTATGTTTGTGGTAAGAAAACCTATGAGAGTCCTTTGTTTTGGGATTCCATTTCTCATTACATGGCACACACCATTGCCCTCTCCAGTTGGTGACCCTATCAGTGGAAGTACAGACCGTATCCTGTGTTACCATTTTCTTACACTACTGTAAACACAGAAAAAGAATCAAAATTTGCCACCTTAAATGAATAACCGAATTAATGAAAGGGTATATAAATATACAATCTATCAAAAATAAAAATGTATATCCTAATTGCTATTTGCCTGCAATGGTAGTTTTCAGTTGTAACAATCATCTCGTCTACCGCATTTTAAGCAGTTTTTCTGTTAGTAATCATTTCATGCTTTCTTGATCTGGCCTGTAACACAATAGGTTTTGATAAACTGTCAAAAACAATCCTGTCTCTTCACTTTCTTGTGTTTGGACATTTGTTATCAATTGCACTGAGTCCTCCCACAGGATGCTCCCATCAAAGCTATATGTAAAGAATATTGGACTAATAAAGAGAAGTTTATGGAGAATGGAGCTTAGACTCATTAGTCACTAGAAATTAAAATGTTTACTGTATTAAGAATGTTATTTTACTTAGAAGAAGCCGTTCTGGTGACCTCATCTTTAAAAAAAAAAATGAGAGTAGGGTTGGTAATCTTGTACATTATTGTTTATTAACCTGGAGAGAAGGTAACCCAAATAAGGCATGCGCCAGACTGGGTGTGCAGGTGCTCCACCACCACCACTCCCAGCTCCAGAGGGGACTGCCAGATACGAGAGGTCTCCCACAGGGAAGCATTTTTGTGATGTCTGGGCAGAGCTTGCTCTTGCTGAATGCCAGAAATTCCTCGTGTCAGCTAATTTCTCAGATCAGCCACACCTTTATTTCACACAGCAGTGCTTAAGAGGCTGTCCTCTTTAAAGTGTATTCTACCAAAATGTGTTTCTGGAGTAGCTGAGTAACAACATGGCACACAGCAGGGCCTCGTTGTGTGTACAGACACTGAAATTGTCCGAGTGGGGAAAAAGAAGCAACACGTAGCCAAAGGTAAGGGTTAATCTTTCAAGACCGATTTCTTTACACCAGTAGTGACCACTCTGTCCTCTGTGAATGGTCTTACAGCAGGTAAGGAGACATAGCCCTGTTTACACGCGGAGCTCCGGAGGGCCCAGGCCTCACGAGGACTTCTATCAGCCCAACCATTCCTCTGCCTCCTCTTCCCCTCACCACCTGCCAACAGGTCCCAAACGTGCAGCTACCGTCTCCGGGCCGTGCCCTGACTCACGCCGGCGCTGCGGCGGCACCTGCCCCGCCACCGGCCGAGGCCGCCGGGGTGGTGCAGGCCCCTGTTGAAGGTTTCCTAGCGACAGCCCAGCCAATGGCGGCGGCGCTGGGGCGGGGGTGTGCGGGCGGCGGGGGTTAACCGCGCGGGGGCTGGCCAGGGGCCGGATCGGTGGCGTCGGCAGCTGCGGGGCGCGGAACGGAGCTCTCTTAGGAGCCGTCTCTCTCCTCTCCTCTTCCCTTCCCCCCGTCGCGTCGGCAGCAGGTGGTGCTACGCGGAGGGGTGTGCGGGGCTTCTCCTTCCTCTCACCGGCGGCTCGGGAGGGGGGTTCCGCGGGGGCTGCGTCCCCGCCTGTGACGCGCGGCGGGTAACAGGCGCTCTGCGGGGGGAGGGGGCCGGGGTCGGGGCCGGCGCGGGAGCGCAGCGCTGAGGTACCGGGGCCGCGGGGAGCTCTGCCCGCCCGCCCCGCCTGTGGGTGCCTGGCGTGGGGCGGCCGCGGGGAGCGGTGTTGCCGCAGGCTGCGGTTTGGCGGCCGCGCCGGGCTGCGTGAGGGGCGGAGGAGGAGGGGGGGCGGTGGCGGTGGCCTCCTTGGCCGTGGCGGTGGTTTGGGTTTTGACATGTGTTTGGTCTTATCAGGCTCCAGCTGAGCTGTAGGGACGAGGGAGAGGTCGGTTCGTGTTTCGGCTGTCCTGGAGGGCCCAACGTTTTTTTGATCTCAGTGAAGCTACAAGCGGCGGATGCTCCAAGAGGTGAGAGCCGTAAAGCTTTCTACTGAGTCAGTGAATTTGTGACTGCTCGGGTTTAGCTGGTAGTTTCTCGTGATCTAACAGTAGAGGTTCCAAAAAGGATTTTAGCTTCTTGCTTGTATCTTATTTAATTTTTTAATATTTCCCTCCTGTATTTGCAGTGAAGTCCTTTTCATTTTGAGGAGCATATTTTAATCCAAGATCAGTTTGTAGTATTAGTGCATCCCCTGCTTATGTTGAACACTCTGCTGCTTTCTTTGCTGTCAGTGAAATAGTTGTATAGGTCTCCATAGGCTACTAAGGTATGATAGGTATTTCAGGGAAAATACTTGAAATAGGAGGCCTTTGAAGTAGAATATGATTGTAAAAGGTAAATTTCAATAGTGAACTTGGAAGGAGACCTAGAGAGATTGTTTGATGCCATTGATGGAGATTTCAGATTTAAGTATTACGGGGGAAAGATAGTCTTTCTTGCTTTTTGCCATGGCAAAGGCTGTGGTAGTACTACCAGTTATCATTTGGACTGGAGAGAGCATAGCAAAGGGCAGTACAAGGCTCATTGGGATCAGTGTCTTCTCTCTGAAAGTGGCTGGCATCAGATGCCAGAAAAAGAATGAAAAGATCATTAAGTATAGGTTGGTTGTACAATGCTGTTTTTATCTATATATCCTTCTATTATACTGCACTCTGGAGCTGAAGGATTTCTGAGCTGAGGTTGTATATCTCTTTCTAAATTTAATACCTGCTCATGAATGCTTTTCAATGAATTTGAGCCAGTTTATGAATAATTGCAGCAACCTCATGGTGATATAAGTTAGCAGTCTGTGTTTTATATGGAGAAAATGCTCTTATGTTTCATTTCATTCTGCTTAGCTGTTGTGTCAAAAGAAGCAATGAATAATTATTTTTTGTACGTTTGTCCAATTTCTATAGCTTTTTCATCTTCTAGCTTATTAGTTTCTTGTATGAAAAGATCAGTTAACCTTCATGCACCATTTTCAGATCTGTTTTTTTTTTTACATATATACACAGAAGGTTGTAGTTGTGTGTGATTATTTAAACTGGGGAAGCTTATTGTTCATAGACAGATGTTGTGATCATCTCTTTTCTGTCCTCTGCCCCAATGTTCCCTTAACTGCCTGTGAGCTGTTATTTCTAGAAGGCTAATCATAGTAACCCTGGGATCTCTTTCTGCATGATAATGCCTAACTAGAGGCTGTTGGTTTAAGTAGGTAGCAGACTTGTTGATTTCATTGTGTTAATTTGTGTTTATGAACAGGGAATTTCAGCTGCTGATCTTTATCATCTGTTTGCTTAGTATGAGGATAACCTTCTGCAGTGCTTGTCATTCAGTATGGGCATTTATTTTTCTGAATAACTGTGTAGAATACATGAACTTTCTCATTTACCCATTCATCACTTTTTAAAATTTGCTGAACAATAGAGATTCTTGTACAGACAGACCCCTTTGGACTTTCATGTGGTACAAAGATTTTTGTATCTTTGGGACTTTCATGTGGTATACTTTCAAACCCCCTCCTCACCTTCTTTATTCCTAGATTGCACCATTTGTTGTCTATAATTGGTCACTAATAAATCCCCTGGCAGCTTAAGAGCTTTTAGTGGGAAACACTGAAAATCCAGTTATGCTGTCTTGTATGTTGGCTCATTCCTTCTTCCAGAGCACTGGGCAGGCTTGTTAGTGTTCTTTCCTTCCACAGGTGTACTGACATTTCACAGGTCCTGCTTGTTTGCAATTATGAAGTCAATTTTGAGACACTTCTGTTTTACTTAATAGAAACTCAGGATTTTGGGGAAAGCCAGTTCCTTGAATTCCTGGCAATGTTTAGAGAAATTAGGTACAATTACTGCCTTCCACTCCATGCCTGATCTATAGATTATGAGCTACTGGAACTTGAGAGTTTAATGATTTCTGATATCTGGAATACTAGTTCTGGCTCTGCCCAATAAATATTGCTAACTGTAGTTGAGGTTTGTTTCATTGTGGGGTTTTTTTGGGGGGTTTTGCTTTTTTTTTTTTGTTGGTTTGGTTTGTTGTTTTGTTTTAAGTCTTCTGTTTCCTGAGTCAGCAAAGCTATAAAATTTGGCTAAAGTGAATCTCAGGAAAAGGAGATGGAACTAGAGAAGACAGTTTCTAAGGTTTTCCTTTTGGGTATCTGTGAAGTGGGAAGGTTTGGTAGCAGAATATTCTACTTCAGCTACATGCAATAAATGTTTTGAGTGTAAACAGAGGAATATAGTTGTGAAGATGAACAAAAATACATTGTTTAGTAACAGGAACATGCTAATGTGAAAACCCATAGTGCTAGTTCAGAATGGGTAGGAATTGGGTAGCCAGATGAAACATTTCTGTGTCTTGCAATTCTTTCAGTGATTGCATGAACAGAATTTCAGTTGTGTATGTGAAAGATAGGGTTGGATCTTGAGGTAGTGGATCAGATTGTATTTCTTATAACCTGAGTGTTGGAGGTAAAGACCATGAAAGAATGGTCATTTGAACTTTGAATTTTGTTAGTTGTGAGGAGATAATCTTGTGTGGTTGTATGTGTTGAAGATCAAATAAACATTTTCTTAGAAGTCCTGGTCTTCTTGTTTGCCAAGTAAAATGGAACAGAAAAATGTAGTTAGGATTTTCTGAGTAAGACACTCTCAGCATGAAGCAGAGATTTAATATGCTCAGGCTGTGTGATGTGAATTGCATTTTCACATTATTTTTGACAATACTGAGAATTTTAGCTGGAAATTTGACATTATTTAAAGTTCCCATAGAATGCAGTTAAGTGGAAGGCTTTCCTCAATCCTGATTTGCAGTTAATAGAAAGCAATTACATTGCCACCTTCCTGTAAATGTAAGAGGAAAGATCTGGGGTCTGCTTCGAATCCAAGACCTTCATCAAAATTACAAAAGTAAGTGAAGGTCACTAAAACTATAATAGGTCTTTAGGGAAAGGAATTTTTTCAACTATGCAGTTGTCAGTGGATACAATATGCATATTTTAGTGCTAATTGTAAACTGGTGTTGAAACAGCTGTAGAGAGAAGTTTCAAAACCCGAGAGAGTAAATGCATGGACTTCCACAGTGATTACATGAATTACAGCAATGCCTTATGACAGTATCAGTGATACATGTGTAAACCTGCCATGTCATGATTGGAGTGGGCCCTAAATTTACATAGACTGCTCTGTCTGTCTATCCAGATAAAAGCCATCTGTGTGGCATCTGTGGATTACTAAACAAATGTAAAATCTTTAAGCAGATTCACAGTTCCTTTAATTTTAGTTGAAGGAGTTGTATTGCCTTTTAAGTAAATGCAGGCACGCACACTTTCCAGGTTTGCAAGTTGAAACAGACAGGTCACAACTTCCAGTATTATTTGACATACACAGAGAAGGAATGTTTGACAATTTCTGGTTGATGCTGACTTTTTAAAGCTTTTTTTTCCAAGATATTGGGATACTGGGGACAGAGAAAAAATCCTGATGCTTTCTACCTTCAGTAAAAAAAATGCTTTCTGGGTTACCATATAGTGTGTTTCCCATTTGTGTCACACCCTGTGCAGGTTAGAGGTGACCAGATGGTGTAATACAATCACAGCACAGTGCTGTGACAAGCAAGCAAGTCTCTTCTGATTTTCTGAGTTATACAGACTCAGTTACAAGTATGCCTTTTCAAGTTTAAGCAGGATACTAAGAAATTCTAAGTATGCTGCATTGAGTAAAGTTTATAACCCTATTTCTTAGTATTTGTGGTTGAGGTATGTTATAGTCTGCACTCAGGCTTACTTAATCAGATTTCTGTCTTGAATCTTGTCTCATTAATTTTCAGTCCCTCCCCTGTTTACCAAAATATAAACTAGTAATTTTAAGAACAGTTCCTTTCAGCTCTCTGGGTTTGTGAAACATACTATTTTTTAAGTTTAGATTAAACTTCTCCTTGAAAAGAAAGATGTATTTATTACTGAATTATGTAGGAGTTTAGTGAATGGTGTAGGAATCCTGTAGACTTTTGTCAAAAAACTCCCCCTCTGCCTTTCTAAGGATAAAGTTCTGGTATGTTATTACCATGACAATTCAAGTTCTTTGAGCTTTTTTGGTACTTCACTTTTTCCAGAAAGCACTTGAGTGCCTTGGTTTAATCATTGTTTCCTTAGTATTATTCAAGCTCTCTGTGATTTTAGTGTAAGCATTTTGGAGAGGTGTGTGTATTTGGGCTTTTTTGTTTGGTTTTTAAATTTGTTTGCAGTGACATGGCTCTGCTTTTATGTTCATGAGTTTGAGTTTGTGTCTCAGAGGCTCATTTTTTGATGATCCACCTAGGTCTTGTCCACTCCAGAAATGTCTTGCTGGGGACAGGAAGTGGCACTGCCAATTGGCAGAATTGCATCCAGCAAGCTCTAGATCATTACAACTTTTTGGGCAAGTCATCAAACCTATTGGTGAAATAACTACAAAAAACAGAGAATAGCACAGAAGGAAAATCTTTAAATAGTTACAGCAGTTTTGGCTGTTCAGTGGTTTTTAGTCTTCCACCTGCAGTGAAGTCAGATTTCTGACATGAGTATGAAATGCTGGGAAGTGGCAAAATTTTTTTTTTTTTTTTCTCCCTACTGTTTTCCCAACCAGGATTTGAGGCGAGGAAAAACAACAACCAACCCAAACTGAAGAACAAACCAAAAGCAACTATAGAAACAGAAAACCTCTTAATACTTTTGTTAGCTTAAAGCCTTTTTGTCTTAACTAAGATAGCCTGGGGAGATCCCTAAAATACTTTTCAATCCTTCTTGATCTTATGTGTTCTATTATTGTTCCATAATTACACAAAACAGTGCTCTAGAGTAACTTTTCTTCCTCTTTGTGAATTTCCTTTCTTCTATGTTACAGTAGTTAAAGACAGTGGTTAAAGACAAAGTTTGTAGTGTATTAAAGATGAAGAATTCCTCCTTAATACGGTGTCTTAATTAAATTTGCATCCACACTATCTTCATCAGGAATGCTTATCTTTAGCTCATGCATACTTTAGTGAGGCTATTCTGAGCTCTCTTGCTACAGAGGAACTGCCCAGACTGGGAAGGAAATGTATCTGATGGGTCTTAATCACTGGATATAGCTTTAGAAGTGACAGCAAAGGTCCTGAACTAGCAGTAGAAGCCATGTGGAAATTATAAGATGATCTCAGCATGGGACTAAAGGTTTGTAGCATTCCCTTTAGCAGCTGACACAGGGTTGTCTTGTTCTGCACATCCAAATTAAATTCTAAATACAGTATGTAAAGATGTTTCAAGTACAAAATACTTTAAAAATAGAACCTTCAGGGTTGATTACTGTGGGAAGAATATGGTTGCACTGTCTGGACTTCATTGTACTACCTATGGTCTTTCTCAGTCTTCACTAGATGTACATATGAGCCTGAGTGTTAATTTTCTTTGTGTCCTCTTGCTGAGTACCTAGAAGTGTCACTGGAGAGTAATCTTGATAAAGCAACTGTACTGAATGCATCTGCATGTGGCTTTCAGGGCTAAAATGTAGAAAATAGTTTCATTCCCACACCTGGACTAGTCCTGTTTCTGCTTCCAGTCAAACATTGTTTGGGGTGATAGATGCTGTGTCAGAATAGTATTGTCAGTGTTGAGAGGCCAGTGGGTTGGTTATACTGTATGTGCTGGGAATTTGGGTGATAAGATCTTCAATGGCTATGCAGTCTCTTAAAGAATAAAAGCCAGTTTGTTTGAGGGTAATGGCATATCTGAAATGTGAGTAGTACTTTTGTAGACTTTCCAGCAGTGCTTAATGGGATTTGTGTGTCTTGTTTCTTAAAAATATTTTGCAATACCTAATTAGAATGCAGGATTGCAATACCAGTAATGAGAATATACTTGTAGCTTAATTTGCCTTCTTTATTTTACACTTGCAGGTTTCAGTATCTGATGGATCCAACAGAAACAAAACTTAACATGTAAGAAGTGTCTCCCTTAGTTTGACTTTGAATTCCATTTTTAAAAGCACAATTGTGTTGGATGGGATAAAGATTGTCTTTTTCTGCTATTAAGTTAATTCTTGTATTTAGAATCTGAACTTTTGTTTCTGCACACCTTGGTTTTATGGGAGAAAAAATGGAAAATGTGCACATATGAATATGAGCAGAGAGAAAGCAGAAATACCCATTAAAGAAGAACAGCCACTAGATTGGTACATTGGCTGAGTGTTCTTTCTGCATTATTTGTACTTTCTGATGTGTAATTGAGTAGATCCTGCAGGGTTTCTACTCAGCTGGGGAATAACAGTTTACCTTCCAAGTAAATTTTTGAACCTGAAGAAACATTCATCCAGCTGGTTATTTTACCTTCAGGTGATGAGCATTCTCTAACATGGCTGTGCACCAGTATGGACTCTTAAGAACTTGGTGGTGCTGCTTTGGGTGCTGTGTTTTGTGCTTTGAAATGTTGATAAGGATTTTTATTCTCTGTTCTCAAGAGACCTTTGCAGAAAAGAGAACAAACTTCTCCCTCTCTTCTCTCCTCCTCCTTTCATTCTTCACACACACACACCAAATTATAGCTTTCCACAGTGATAAAAATGCAAAGTTTTTGTGTCAGAAATTTGTAAGTTGCTTATACAGAGTGTGTTTATTGGAACATTAGCAAGGGTTAGGGGAAAACATCCCTTTCCTCTAGAAGTCTACATAGTCCAATTAAAACTGATATGATTACTTCAGATATTATTCCAAATTACTGTTTGAGGAAAAAAAAGGGGGGGGAGGTTGTCCTTTCTTGTCAGGTGGAAAGTTTGTTTCCCTGAAGCATCATTGTTCATTTAACAGCTGATGCTGTCCAAATCTTAATCATCCAAGCTGGATTTTAACTTTCCAGCAGCGCTGTAATTCTAATGCTATTATGTGCCTTCTTAACTGGGCACTGGAGGTAGGGTAGGGACAAACAGTTTGTTCTTTTCTTATGACTGCGTGACTTTCCTTTGGTTTCCAGAGAGCCAGTGCTGTACTGAGCAGTTGTGCCAACAGGGTGAGACTTCTATTTGTTTTCTTCAGCAATTTTAGTAGTCTTGCAAAGAAGCGAGGAGTTTGCCAGGGAACAGAAATATAACTATATATACAGGTTAAGTTAAATATAAATGATTAAATATTTATTAGAAATTCCTTTTGCCCTCTCTATGCCAATATATTGTCTATAGAGCCCTTACTCTTTAAGTAATAATTCCACTCAGACTGGTTTATGTTAAAACTTCAAAAGTTTATTGTAAAATTGCTTACTCATTATGTGACAGGAAAATACTCAGTATTTGACTTGCTGTGGTTTAGCTGCTGTATATCAACAGAAAGTTACCTACAGTGTCTTTGTTATCTCCACATGTGCATGGCATTTTAGTAAATGGTTGGCTTCCAAGATTTAGTTTAGTTTAGGGCTGACTTAATATAGGTAGATGCATAATTTTTTACGGCATCATATTTGCTGTACTTATTGTGTTCCAAGTGCTATGTAAAAAAGTAGAAAAATTTCATTTGGCTCAAGTCCAATAGTTGCACTCTTATGCTTGCTTTAATCTTCTAACTGTATTAGCTGCTATTGTTAATCTGAACTGCTCTTGCTATTTTAGGAGATGCCTACGTAACACACATTGCCAGCAATTGTACTAAATACTTCACTGCTGAACCAGTTGCTCAGGTACCCTGCCTGTCTTTGTTGCTATGGGAGATTGGAAGACTATTACTGTGCCGGTGCTGTCATCAGGTAAACTGGTAATATTCTTGGATTTAGTGGATTTGCTAACTTTACCAGTGTTGTTATAGCTGCTAAATAGAGAGCAGAGTTTCATGCATGACATAATTGGCTAGTTCAGCAGAATGTTAATGTGTAGCACATAGTGTTTTGCTTTAGATAGAGTCCTTACAGAAGTGCTGCTGTAAAATACTGTCCTTTCACATAATATAAAGGTTCTAAGACTTTTCAGCCACATTCTTAGTCAGATTTTTCAGCAAATCTTGTGCTTTCAGAGATTTCTTTTTCTAAATTCTGTTGTCTCATACAATGATTACAAATATTAATATTAATATATTAATATATTATAAATATAATTAATATTAAATTAGTAAATATTTTCTTGCCTGCCTCTACCTAGTGGAAGAGTAAGTAACAGTATAAAATAAATATGAATGAGGATATTGTACATTCTGTAAGAATTTTCACTAATGCACAGCTTCTGCACCTGTGTAAAAGAGAAAACAGTAGCAACGCAATTGATAATAATAATGGGCAGGTTTTTTTTCCTGGTGGAAGAGTAAAATTTGAAAGATATAATACCTTAACATATTAATGAGTCTAAAACTTCAGTGGAAGTTCACAAATAATTTTTATGGTGAATTCTTCAATATATGTGATTCTAGAAAATTGTAAGCTGAAGACTTGTAAATTTCTATAGAGAGCAATTTGAGCAGTTGGAGATCTGTTTTTTTTTTTTGCTTGAGATGTGTCCTAAACTTCTGCCCTGACTTTTTTCTTATCGTTTTTACCTTTTAGATAGCAAAAATATTTTTCAGTATACCTCAGAGAAGAAGATAACTCCTCTAAGCATGAACTCACAAGTGCTACGCTTGCCACTGCCTTCATCCAAAAGCATGCACAGCTTTTTCAGTGCCTTCTGCACAGAAGAGAATCTTGAACAGAGTATATCCTATCTCAATAGGGTAAGCTGGATCTTGTTTATTGGAGGTTGTCTCAAGGTGTCATTAAATCCGTTGTGATAGTAAAGATTCACTGGATTAAGAAGGTTTCTCTCAATGCACAGAAGCCAGCTGCTGGGAAATGAGGAAATTTCTTTCCCTTTGTCTAGAATTTCATATAGATATTGTTTCTCTTTTGGAGAACTGAGAGCTTGATCCAGTTGTTTATTTCCCCCCTACCCTTGTCTTTTACCAGGAATTGACAACATTGGGCTTTCCTTCTATTTATGCGGAGTCCAAAGGAAAAGAATTAAATTTAATATCTATCATAAACAGCATGAATGAATTGCTTGTACGGCAGCACAAGAACCTTCGAGCTCAGGAAGAAGTAGAAATGCAGCATCTGAAACTGGGTAGTGATATGGATCACTTGCAGAACTGCTATGCTAAATTAAAGGTAGAAAACAAGACAATTCCACCAATATTATGCAACACTTAATGTTTAACAGATACTGTATATTCTTAACAGTGAGCGCTATTTGGTTTTCTCCCAGGATTTTTTTAAAGCCTTTTTTCCATCTGCAAATTCATAATGTTAACAGAATATGTATTACTGAGAGAACCAAATACTTACTGAGAATTATGGCCACTTTAATCAAGGAGAATGGAAGACTGTTCAAATTTAGAGTGCTAATGCATGCTATGGGAGAAAATATTAAAGACTTCAGTTGCTATAATTTAGGGTCACTTAAAAGGATATGCCCAGATCTAAAAGATAAATTCACAATATAATTGTAATCAGTAAAAGTGTAGGTCGCGTTTCTAGTGGGTGTTTGCAGGGTTGCAACCAGTCTGTATCTGTAGATTTTTCCATGTATTTTCTCTGTTGGATTCCTTGGATAGCTGACTACAAAGGCTCTTTATAAGAATTGCTCAGAAGCTGTTTTCAAAGCTAAAGTTACTAAGCATTGTTTTGTCTCAGGATAAATACATGTATAAGGCCAGTCACTGGAGTAGCTGATTTTTTGGAAGTTCACCATCGATGTTGCTTCCTGACTACTTGTATGTGCAGTCATATTAGAGGAGTGTCTTTCCTTTGATTCTGTAAAAAAACCCTCAAACTAGTAAATAATAATTAATAATTTAAATTTGTTTTACAATTTTAATTATTAATTAATCATTTTAATTAATATTAATCATTAGCAATTAAAATATTTCAGTGCATGATTTGGGGCTTTTTTTTTTATTTACCACTAGGGCTTTCCAGCATTACCCCACTGACAAATACTGCTGTAGATTCTCAAAATCACAGTAGTCCTTTTGCTGGGATTGAACCATGTAGGAGCATTTCAGTGTGACATTAAAAATAACATGCAACTGCACACATTTTAATGCAAATGCTATGGAATATTAAATTCCAGAACTCTGCAGTTACTTTCCCCAGACAAATGGCCTTACGGTGTGTGGAAATGTGTGGAAATTTATTAGTACTGCTTCTACAGAGTATTTAATCTGGCTGCCAGTTTGTAAGGTTTCTCATCTAAATTCTTTTAAATACTATGCAGCGATTATCTTGATTTCTAACTGTGTTACCTGTATTCCCATGTTGCTTAAATACATCTACACACTTGTAGCTTACTAAACATAGGAAAAAAATAAAACAACAAAATTTGCACATAGCTTAGTCCTTTAAGTTGGAAATTTCAGGTTTGTTTGAGTCTCATTTGTAGAAAAAGATTTATAAAATGCTAGTTTTGCATAATCTATTTTAATGAAATAATCTGTGTATCTTTACTCTGTATATGAAATGTCCTGTTTGCTTTTCTGTGGTCACACTGCAAGTCAGTGTTAACTGTTCCTTGATTATTTAAAAGAAACATTCCAGTGATACTGTAGTTCCAAATTTATACAGTTGTTCAGTTTTCACCTCACTATCATAGTGTACAGGTGTTTAAAGAATCCCAACTTAATGTAATGGCTGTATTAGGTATCTGTTAAATACCAAGCTAAACGTTTATTTATTGTGAGCCAGATTGTTTCTTGTACTGGAGAATCATACTTCTTGCTCCAGAAAATAGAATTAATTTGTCACTGAGAATGCAAGATCATCCCCAAAGCATCAGATTTGAAATCTGTAGGCTAACAAAGTTCAAGAGATGTGGTTTGGCTGTTCGGTTTGGGTGGGGTTTTTTTGTTTGTTTATTTCTTTGAATCATTTGCTATTAATTCTTACAGATACTGAACCCTCAATTCTTTTTCTAGGAACAGTTGGAATTATCTAAAAGGGAAATAGTTGGACTTCAGGAAAGAGACAGACAACTGCAAAGCAAGAACAGAAACTTGCACCAGTTACTTAAAAACGAAAAGGACGAAGTGAGTGATGAACCTGGCATGTTGCATGTGGATAAATAGGTTCTGTAAGCGTTAAATCCAAGCTGTAATTATTGTAAAGTGTACTGCAGGAACACACATGCAGTTTTCTGAGACTTTCTATACTTTTGAGCATAGCTTTATGTTACAATGCTCTCAGATAGGAGGGGGCAACAGGATTCAGTCACATTCTTAAACCTATGTGTATAGGAGATTTCTGTTTGGATTTTTGTTACGGGTGGATTTTTGTGATACAGGAGAGAGCAAAAGACCAAAAGGAAGGGGAAGGAAACCCAGCCCAAAAGCACATTCTCATTAGACCTGGGATTCTTGGAAATTGAAGAAATTGAAGACTGCTTAGTTTGGGATTTGTTTCTAATATGCTTCTTACACAGTCCTATAGTGAATATCCTAAAGTTCCACCTTAAAATATGTGCTGTTCGTAAGGTTAAAATTAATGAATAAAAAACCTCCACAATTCAGGTAGTTGATAGTACAGGCTAAAAACGTGGTTTGATATGTTTTAATGTTCTTTTAGACCAAATGGAATAGGCAGTCTTTCAGCATTGTGCTGCCCAAAGAGGTCTCTTTTGTAGTGTAAACCTAACAAGCATACTTTAAAGTTAAACTAGGTCCTGAACATTGATTACCAAAACAAAAAAATCTCTTTGCTGCGTTCAATAAAGTTATTAAAGAAGGTTACATGAATTGCCAGAACAGGAGTTCAGTAATACTTCAGAGGAGCTATAGTATTATATTATGTTGTTTATGGTGGTGGTTTCTGCAAAAAAGAAAATTCCTTGGGCTAAGTCTCAGTCCAGAATCCATGGGTTGGGAAGAGTTCTCCTGATTCCTTTTGTCACTTCACCAGAAACACAGTTTAATACAAGCATCATTTTGTTTCTTGTATTTGTTTTTGTTTTCTAAAGAAATCGATGTGTTTAAGCTCTATACAGGTTTTTGTGGGGTTGCTTTTAGGTACAGAAGTTACAGAACATAATTTCCAGTAGAGCTACACAGTACAATCATGATATGAAAAGGAAAGAGCGAGAATATAACAAATTAAAAGAACGTTTGCATCAGTTAGTTATGAACAAAAAGGACAAAAAGATAGGTAAGTAGCTCTGGGAATTTTACTGCAGCGAAACAGCCCATTCTGTCTGTTAAAAATGTTTAAATTTGGTAAAATTCTTTAAAGCCAGTATGGCCCTCCTCTTGTATATTTTAATTTAAATGTTAAAATCTTAAAAAATGTAGTATTTCATGTCAGCTGATTGTGTAAGGCTAACGAACTTTTATGTTGTGTTTCATAAGATCATTCACAAGATGGAGGTCTTTATAAAATCAGTTTTTCACTAGAGATAATTTTTAATTCCTAAGCTAGAGCTGTCTCCTACTTTCTTGCTACTGCTGCCATCACAGGACTCTCGATAATGCACTGTATTATACTCACCACTTAAAACTGGGAAGAAACATTGCATGAACTTTTCTCCTTGAGATACTGAAGTATATTTGTGCTAACAATAAGCAATAAGAAATTTTAGAGAGGAAACAGCAAGATAGACATAGCATCTAGTGCTCTGTGAAATGAGGAGAAATCTTGTGACTATTTGTATGTATTGTATGAAACTTGTTTGACATACTCATCAGTGGTGTTGAGTGTGAGTATAGTTTTTTTTGTGATATGTTGCTAAAAATGGGTATCAGTGTTACATAATTGACAAAAATATCAGCACCTTTTGTTCCTATATCTGGCCTGAGAGAATTTATATAAGTTTTCTCCAGTGAAAGTCCTGCTCTTTTATCCTTTCTCAAAGTGCTTATGGGTAAACCAAACCAGGTTAGGAGAGAAGCAGGAACACTTTGGCTACAGAAAGTCTTTTAGGTATCAGCTCAGTAATCTCTAGAAGCTTCATCATGAGGTCAGTAAAACTTACTTTTGGCACATTGTCAACTCCACTTGTTTAATACTAGTTCTAGCATCAGTGAGGACAAAATAACAGGGTTTTAAATCTAGTTAACTGTTTGCTTTTTAGCTAACTGGAATTGAATTTGGACCTCTAATCTGGAGTGATGTGGTGTTTCAGGGTGTTTGTTGTGTAGTTTTTGTTTCTTTCTTTTTCCTTCAAATGTGGACAAAGAAATTTCTGTTTTGAGCAATACTTTTTTAAAGGAAGTTGATTAGTCTAAGCTGGAGATAAAACTGGCATTTTTTCCAGAGGAGAGATTACAGTTGATTTACCACTGATGTCAAGGCTGAAATAGGGATAAAGGTGCCATTAAGAAATGCATGAAAAACACAAGGCAGGTTGAGAATATTTCCTTCTGTGAGGTTCTGAACACAAAAATCTTCCCTTGATTATCTTATTCTTACTTTGTTAAGCAGAGCATTATTGTTTCATGTGGGTCTTAAGACTGAGGGTGTGGTATTTGGTAATGTGGTATCTTGACAATAAATACATGTAAATGCAAATAGGTAAATATAATGTAATCTGATTTATTTATGTGTTTGCATGTTGTTTCACACTTTGAAATATCCATTTAATTTGTAGCCATGGAAGTTCTAAATTATGTTGGCAGAGCTGATGGGAAGAGAGGTGCATGGAGGACTGATAAGACAGAAGCCAGGTAGTTGTCTTAGAACAACATTAATTGAAGCATATATTATAACTGCTATGTTGTTACTGTGAGATTTCTTCTTCCAGAAATGAAGAAGAAATGTACAAAGTTCTGTTAAGTGATTATGAACAACGCCAAAAGCAGCTTTTAGTGGAAAATGCTGAGCTGAAAAAAGTTCTTCAGCAAATGAAGAAAGAGATGATTTCACTTCTCCCACCACAGAAACAGAAACCTAAAGAAAGGTGTGAAGATGGGCCAGTAAGTATTCTTCAGTTAAAATTAAATCTTAGCTTGGTGTAATGCTGGAGTAATTTAATCATTATGGGGGAAAAAAAGACAAATTTCTTGTGGATCTCACAGTTGATTGCACATCCTTTGCTGTGCTTGAGATCAAACCAAACAGATTTTCAGTTTAAATCTACTAAACTATCCAGAACTAGTCTCCCCTGGACCATTTAGACTTTTATATCTGAGTTTTTGAGATAGCAGTTCAGGTTTGATGTTTGAATAGTAGTGTACTGGAAGTGGAAGAGGGAGGTGTGAATTCCATTAGCAGTGGTTGTGGTCTTTTGGAGAAAAATAAAGCAGAGCAAAATTAGCATGAAAAAAATCTTTGTCTTAAATCCTCTTCCTGCTGCATAGTGAATTTATTGTCAGCTTAGGTTTGACAGCAGAAGCCAGGAGTCTGAACTAGCTCAAAGATGTGTGAGATTGAGTGAGTCTTGTTAGCTGGTATATGCTCCCTGTGATGGGTTTCTAGGAACTGCCAGGTCATATGCTGTCAGGGAACTGGACTCCATGGCAGTCAAATTACCTTGGATGGAAAAATATTTCCTCTTCAGTACATTAAATCCATATTCATGTTTAAGTAAACAAGCACAAATATTTGGAATGGTGGAGTGGTTTGCAGTTTCTTGTTTCTGCTTCTACAGGTGCTGTCAGACCTGGAGGAAGATATTGGAGAGTTAAATAAAGAGAATATGTGGGAACTGTCTTGTGAAACTGTGCGAGAACAGCTTACTAACAGCATTAGGAAACAATGGAGAATGTTAAAAAACCATGTTGAAAAGCTGGATAACCAAGGTGAAGTTTAACTCTATTACATGTACATATAAAATGCAACTGATAATTCTGTTCAGTATCATGCTCTTAGTCACCTTACTGACTGTCTAAGCTAAAATGGAAGGAACTGTGACTTGGCAGACTTTCATGAAAAAGTTTGTCATGGGCATTATTCTGTTCAAGTTTTAATTGTAAATGGTTAGGAAAGCAATTAAACTCCAAGCCTGGACATGGGTATAGTTTGACACAGTCATCATGAACTTTCTGAAGAAATAATTATTTTTATTTTGCAAGTACATGCCCTATAGTAACCTTTTGGGGGATATACCAGTAATGGGGATGTGACAATTTGAAGTAATTGGATGCAAAATATGTAAATCCTTCTCAAGAGTCTTGGCTTGTCACATCCATACCTCTGAGGCTTCTTGTGGCATTCTAACACAAACCAGCTGATGTGGTGGTGCCGGACTCTTCTTATTTCCAGCTGTTAAACAGCATTAAAAGATGGCTAAAAATATATAAAATTCTTTCCTAGTATTATTTTCCTGTGCAAGCAAATGCTGCTGCTACCACAGGGATGTTTGCAGTTAAGAATAAGACTGAGAAGGTCATGCATGCAATTGCAAATAAAAGAGCAGATGGTCTATGAGAATATGTTTATACTATAGAAAGGACTTCAGGAACACTTGTTCCAAGTAATACTTGATTTGGTGTAACTAACTGAAAAAAAAAAAGCTATAAGCATCAGGAAAAATTTTTCAAGTATTTCCTATTTTCTTGAAGGGACCTATTTTGGATTTATAGAGAGGACCATGGTGTAGTCCTTTAGGATTCAATGTTTGAATACTGACATTAGGGGATCAAAACTTCTCATTACAATCACTGTGATAGTTATACATGAAACTGAATTCAGCAGTATGTACTGTACAAAATTTTATTACTTACTAATTCATTCTCTAACTGTGATGAAGATATGCACACAATGTTTGTTAGCACTGTTTCTCCTTCACAGGACTTCAAGGAAAGGCTTTCTTTTTATATCTGTGATAAATATAGTTACTGTCATATTTTTATGAACACACATGCCCTTCAAAAATGAGCTCAGAAGAATAGGCTAGCAGCATGTTCATTTGTCTTGTTTTTCCTTTTAAAAAAACTGCTGAAACAAGTGGGGGTTTCGTGTGACAATTGAATTGCAGTGCAGATGCTTGGTTTACCTTGGGGAATGCAGAACAGATATGTTTTCATTGCTGGTTTTTGTCTGAACTGGATTTTGTGCATAATTAGATATGTACCACCAATTTTGTCTTTTCTCCAATATATGTATATATATAGATGTACTTTTTCATTTTGTATGTGCCTTTCATGATGAAACAAATACAGTCTAAATCCTTCTGCTATGGCCACGAGTCCCTGATGTGAGGGATTTTTTGGCTTTGTTTTTAAGTATCTTTTTTCTTCCCTTAGTGTCACGTGTACATTCAGGAGCTTTGAATGAAAAAGATGTCATTTCCAGAGAAGACCATGAGCTGGAAACTGAAAAGCTAGAGCTAGAGATTCAGCAATGTAAAGAAATGATTAAAACTCAGCAACAGCTCTTACAGGTAGGAGTCTTTCATTCTTCTTGTTTTCTTCAACTAAATCCAAGATTATTTGTTTTTTTACTGTGCTACTTTCCTCATCCCTGAGCCTTTCTCCTTTCTTTGATAATGTTCTTTAAATAAAATATATTAATGGTTGGTCTGAGTAGAGATGTGCCAATGGGTTGGTTAGTAATTTTAAGAGTTTATAATCCTGGTAGGAATAATTTTGAGGGATAAACAAAGGTGTGGAAGACTGAGGTCAGCTGTTTGAACAGAAATTTTGCTTGCCATCTAAAACTCTGCCCCCACTGTACTTACTGTTTGTTTCCATATTAAACTTCCACTATTTTTCTGATAAAACTGAACTTGTGTGGAGATACTGCACTTCTTAAAATTCACACCCAAATTAATGTTTCTTTTTTATATCTGCAGCAGCAGCTTATGTCTCCGTGTGATGATGACACCACTCTGTTACTACAGGATTGCTACTTGTTGGAAGAAAGAGAGCGTCTTCAGGAAGAATGGAGACTATTTAGAGAACAAAAAAAGAATTTTGAGAAGGAACGAAGAAGTTTTACAGAAGCTGCCATTAGATTAGGACTTGAGGTAACAGAAAAGTAGAAGGGTATTAGAAAAGGGAGCTCTTGTGGAAGACAAGTTACAATTAAGTAGTTCTGCTGTTATACATACTGAAGAGCAGCCATCCAGCAGTAGCTGTTTGCTAACATCTACAGATGAAAGATTATTCCCATAGTGTATAAAACATATCTTTGGTCATTGTAGGAGATCATTCTGTTGGTATCAAAAACAAAAAAAAGAGAAGTGTATATTGGAAAGTACAGTTGCTGCAACTGAAATAACCTGTTTTTTCACATTTTAAATTGTCTAAGTAATCCCCCGAAATCAGTCTGTTTGTTCACTAAGTTCTTCATTAGATGCTGCTTAAGTTTACTTTCCTATGAAAGCAAGGCCTGTGCAAACTTCAGTCAGATTTGTCTTCAGGGTTGAATTCCTAAACTTTTTTGAAAACCAGTGGCTAGTGTAGCCGCCTGTGCTTCTGCTTGTTAAAATGTTTAATTGTGAAAAGAGAAGCAATGCTGTAAGCTTTAAGCTCCGTGGGTGTTTGTGAAAGTTTGCATTGAAATTCAGCTTGCTCTAATTATTTTATATAATGGAGACATCCTGTTTCACTGATGGGTTTTGGAGATGAAATAGCTTGTTGTTTGGTTCCAGAGCCACAGGATCTTTTGGAGGTTTGTCTTTTACCCGTTATTTTCATTTTCTGTGCTCAGAAAATGAATGGAATTGGAGTGGTTGGAAAAAGAAACAATCCCTTTCTTCCCCAGTTTCAGAAAGAAGTAATCAGTGCTATATTCAGTGTCATTCTTACCTGTTTAGGAGAAGGCTCAGGGTTGAGGTTTAAGCAATAACCCTTACTGGCAGCTGCCCAGAAGTGAGGGCTACCTCCAAGAGGCTGTGCAACACTGAGGGGAAAAGGGAGCATAGAAGGCAGCAGTAGGAGATTGTGTCACTGGACTGGAGAACAGTAAAGTGAAAGGATTAGTCAGACCTCTGTGAAACAAAACATGGGGTTTGGCTTGTAAGTGCATAGCTCCTCAGCTAATCCTTGCTGGATTCAAAAGCTTGCTCACATGACTCCAGTTCTGTGTTAAAACTGCTGGCTCTCCTTAATTGCATGGACAATGTGATTTCTGCTGTGGACTAAGCTTGTTCTGTGGTCCCAAGTGTAAATTGCCATATCTTTTCCTAGAGGAAGGCATTTGAAGAAGATAGAGGTGCGTGGCTGAAGCAACAGTTCCTAAGTATGTCAACTGATTACAAGCACTCTGAAAATGTGACATCTCCAAGTGCCTTCTTAGGAAGCAAGTATTTCATTCAAATTATGTTCTTGTAATGTCTTTCTTCCAACCCCCTTTTAGCTAGAAGATACAAATATGAATAAAAAGATTAAAAAAAAAACTTGAAGACAAATTTTACTTTGTACCTGTATGCCTCTATATGTCAGGGTAACTGATGGTTCAGAATCTCCTTTTAAAAAGGCAATTGATAACCAGTAGTTATCACAGTTACTGGTAATGACTGGTAATGAATTTATATTTGTGAAGAGATGTAGTGAGTACCAAGTACATGACAGCACAGCTGGTAAGAATGAGGAATTTTTGGAATAAATAAATGTGAATATGCTCATTAAGGCAGTTAAATAAATCCTCATGTATAGAGATTTCAAATTGAGAAGTCTTACATTTGAGTGACTTTAAGCTTGCTTCAATATGACTGGTTGCACTGGTGGTTGTATATGTAACTGCTTAATTTTCAAATTTAGAATAATCCTAATATTAATATAACTGCAGTGGCATTAAGTTACTTTTAAAAATTATCACAAATCTATAACAATTAGATTTATTATTATAGATCTGCAATAAGATGTTTAGTATGTTTGGGTTTGGTTTTCTTTTAAAAGTAGAAGGCATAAAGAAGCAAGTGCTTAATTTTTTTTTCAGTTGCACTGATATATATATATATATATATATATATATATATATATATATAATATAATATGTATATACATCTCCTTTAGGCTTTGACCAAGACAATCAGTTAGCGAAATCCACATCTCGGCAAAGAAAACCTCAGTGTATGTTGAGTGATCCTGTTTCAGAAGAACCTTGCCAGATATCTCAATATATTACGTATAACAGGTATCTAATTTATTTTGGAAATGGTTACCTATTATATATCTTTAAACATATATAAAGTCTTGTGGTGAGCATAGAAACTGTTTGAGTAACTTACTAAAAAGCCTGATCTAAGTCTTATGATTTATATATAACAAAACATTAAATTTTGCATCATGAAAACAGCATTGTGATTCTGTCTGGAGTGTAATTTATTTGCCTTATAACAGTCTCTTTTTCCCAGTTCCAGTGCTGCAACAAAGAAGTCTGCTGGAGAAATTGAGCCAAATCAGTGGGTGGAAAGTGACAAAGAAGAAACTGAGTAATGCACAAAGTCATGGAAAGACTCTGGCACTCTGCTGTGTAGAAACTTGCACATAGAACAACTGCCTTAGACTTCCTAGGGTTGCCTGCTGGGGTTTTTGTTAGAGATTTGTTCATAAATTTTTCATTCTAAAGTGAAACAGAATGCTGTGAGTTTGATCATTCTTCTAAAGGATTTTGTGGTGATCTGAATTGTGGTGTGTGTGTATGTGCGTGCACATGGCTTGTTTTTTAGACTTTTTTTTTTTGGCCTCTTCCTTGCAACTCTTGAAAGCAGAATTTAAAAATATATAAAAGCTTTGATATTTTTCTAGTAACAGAAGCTTTGATTTTGTGAATGAAGCAATGGTCTGAAACTTTGACTGTAACAAAATACTGGATCCTAATGTTGTCTTTCATCATGGGCAGAGATAGCACTTTTAGAAATTGTTTAATTATTGGAAAAATTCATTTATTTCTCAAGCATAACTGGCATTAAAGCTTCTTTTGCCTCAACTTGAATGTACAGTATACTGTAGATTTTTAACAAAACAGGTTCTATATTTATTGTGTGATTTGAATATACCTCTTTGATATTTCAGATGACTTAAAGTGCAAAATGTTTATATATTTGTAAATAGACAAAGTGATTATGCTGAGAAACCATTAAATGAAACATTATTTTACTTGCCATTTTAAATTGTTTTATAGTGATATTGAGTTTACAGATCTGGGATGTTCAGTGGTTCAGTCAGCAACCAATTTATTTCAAATGTGAACAATAAATGTGTTACACTGTTCTAAAGAAAACTGGTTCTGTGTTGTGTGCACTAAACTTTTAAACTGTCATGGTTTAAGGCTTTGCACAGTATCAACAAATCTGATGTTGGTTTTGGTTTTTTTTAGTTTTTTCTTTTAGTTGACTCCAGAATCCTTTGTGGTGTAGCCGTTGGGAAATGTGTTTTGTTTGTAATATAAAAATACCCAGGTATTGATAAGGTGTTTCACTCTCCTTCATCTGACCCTGAGCATGCACTTTTCCTTGCCCATTGCCAATCCATCTTATCTAGTGTTGGGTTTTCATGCATCTGTGACTGTGTGTAGCTCTGATCCTAGTGCACCTGACCTTTTGGGGTTGTCTGAGAATCTTCTGCCTTTCTCAGGATCATAGGAAGAAAATTAATTCTGCAGCCTAGAATCCTTCACTGAAAATCCAGTGCTGCTCTACCTGTTATCCTCAGAACTGGATGTAGTGGAGTGACTGGACTGGCTAGAAATAATAGCAGTAGAATAACATAGGAAAGGGAAGAAACTGGAGTTCTGCAAGAAGCTAAGACAGAAAATTGTAGTTTATGCTGATAAATTAAGTACTCAGAGTTGCAGCTTGAGGTGCAGTTGTAACCAATGCAAACTGCAGAGGATCCTTGCAGTACTTTCTCACAGCACCCTTAAGGAAGCAGAAGTGCATACACTGATCTTACTGCTCAGCTTGCTGTTGCATAGGTCACGTTGGAAAGACCATATAAATAATAACTTTTTTTTACTTCCCCAGTTCTCCCTCAGTAAATGGGTGATAATAGTTATGTCATCTGCTGAAAGGGTTTAGCAGCATGTAGTTACTGTTGGGCTCACACCTCCACAGCAGGCTGGAAAGCTTGTGCCTGAATATAAACATAAAAATCCAAAAAACATTTTCGAAGATCTAAAGTGAAAAAATTGATATGTTGGCAATTAGGTGGGGGAACAGTACTTTACAGGTAGGATTCTTCTTTCCAAGCCTGCGAGTCCCTGGTGGAGGCAGTGCCAGCGCCACCAGGGGCTGCTGCTGGGCTGCAGGAACGTGGGGTGCTCCCTGGAGCTGTGGTGAGACGTGCACATACGTTCAGTTTACTTGGACTTTTTTGCAAGATGTTTTTTCTGCATGGCAATAATGTTTAGGATAGATATGCCTTTGACAAATTAAAGAATTTACCTATTAAATCTTTCAGGTTTGTCTATAAAATGATTAGCAGATAATAAACATTTTGTAATAACTTTTTGATTTAGCATCCTGTAATAGTGTAAAACAGCAGTGGAAACTCATTTGGATGCCTCCATGAATAAACCAAAAGTGGTAAATGTGTGTATGCAACTGAGTCCTGAGCTGACCTGCCACACCTGGTCTGGAAGTCTGGTAAATAGGTTGAGTCTGTCCCTGCAAAGAAAGAAAATGTGCCTAGAGTTTTTGGATTGATCTAGGTACAGTGATCAGGAAGCTTTTAAATCTGAAGTTACTATAGTGATATGAACACTGCAGATGGTTTGGTTGGTAGTATGGTGACACTGCAATATTTTCTGTCTTGGAAACAACTTCAGGATCTTTCTTACTTGAAGGCTGTTGAAGAGCAAAGGGGGACACTGCTCACAGGAGTAATAGGGGGTATTTGAGGTAACAGAGCAAATGCCCTACCTGAGAAGGAACAAGAAGTTCTTGTTACCAGTGACTGATCAGCATACCTATGCATAGTATGGAAAAGATGAGCCATTCTCTTAAACTATGGTGTTTTGTTTAACAAAATCTTTAAATGCAAGATGTGTTGCTTCTTTTTTTTCTGTCTATATGATGAGTGTATTTACTAAAAATATCAATTGGATTAGGTATGAGAATTTACTCTATGGGATTAGATTACAGCTGCTAATATTTTTCATCCCTGGTGGTTGAGTATGATACAGTGCAAAACAATGCAAAACAGCCCATTAGCAAAAAAAAAATTAAAACTTAACTTTCTCCCTACAAAGCAGCCCTCTTCCTCCTTTGACAAACTGCTTCCAACATTTTCTGCAGGCTTGATCTGTTTTCAGCAGCAGCAGGACAAAAATATTTTCTTATATGTATGAAAATCAGTCTATATCCTAACTTTTTCTTATGGATTGTTCTATGTGCACTTCAACCTGGCCAAGGTAACTAATAAGTCCCCAATATAATATCAATCTAAACAGGTTATTCTTGAAAAGAAAATAGAAGTATTTACAGGTTAATGGCAATGCTGTCTATGATGAATTATTTGTTGTTTTGTAACTCCTACTACTTTTGGGTTTTTTTCCTTGTTGCTTTTTTTTTTTTTTTAATTTGCAGTTACCACAAAGCTTACAAGAAATCATGCTTTACTTTCTTCCCCTCCAACCTCCGTGAAGAAGTAGATAACACAATATGAAAAGCTGGTATTGGTTGAATCAAAATCTGATCCTAAAAGAAATGTTCAAATTACCCAATGATTTATTTCTTGCTTTCAGGCAGCATATCTGGCCTCTAATGTCCACCATGCCAAGCAAAGTTCCACTTCAATTAAATAAAAAAAAATTTAAAGATTCTAATAATATACACTGTTTTTCACCCTGACAATGTACTTGTGCTCCTTTATTAAAGCTGGGAGTTGTACAAGATGTACAACTAACTGGAATGTAGAACAGGTAGGTTTGTTTTTAAAAAATGTTCAATGATAAATTATTGCAATTGAATAGAAGAGCTTGCAGATGTCATAGCGAAAAGCTTGTGATCTGAGACAAAAACCATACATTTCCTTGTACATACTCATCATGGAAGAAGAGACATTGCTTGCTGATGTGTCCCATCTCCCTCCAAGTGTGGTCTTCTGCTGTGACCTGGATGGCAGTTCCTAAAATAGGGATTGCACAACCTCTGAGGTATTCACAGCACAGATGGAATCCTTTAGAAAAAGTTAAGACTTGTGGGACTGACAACCCAGGAAAGCGGTTGCTTGTGGGAGACTATAGAAACTGCTGGGATAGAAAATAAATGTTCATTTGTAGTCATTAAAACAGTGTTTGCCAGAAATCACAGTCCTATGGTTAATGTTACAACAATGTAGGTATTTAGGGAAGAGAAGCAAAGAGCCTGAATAACCAGTATGCACTAGGTGTTGAATTAGAATCAGACTCACGTTTTTTGATGACTTAAAGCCTGCTGTTTATTGCATTGCCTGCAGCTACCCCTCCAGAAATCCCCTCCAGCTCCAACACCCCTTTTAATTTTTCTTGCCTATTTTGTTGATCCAGCTGCCAAACTGCTTGTTTTGGCAGACTGTGTAACATTTTTGGGGGGACTGACCAGAACTCATTGCTCCCTTTTGATGATTACCATGCTCAAAAAGGGCAAATGTGCAGCTCCAGTTGCCTCCATGCTCCTGATGTTTCTAGAACAGGCAACTTGTGTGAATGTGTCCCTGGGCTGTGGCTAAATCAGTGATGCTGCTGGCTGCAAGCCTACATCAGTTTGGGTGCTTGGCTGTTTGGCTCCTTAGAAAATGGAAAAGTTCTATCTGACCTGCACTCCTATTTCCCCTGTTTTGCTGCTAAGAGTCTCTCATGGGTTTTAATTATTCACATTTAGCTGTCATTTACCTTGGAAGATAAAATATTTACAGATTGCTTATGAAATCTTTGTTAATTTTAAAAATATTCATGGTCAGTGTGACCGGAGCTGAAAGGACACATTGATCCCCTGATTAATTTAAATACATTTTATTTATTATTATTTATTATGGAAAATATATATTTTCCATATGTGCAGGTTTTCAGTAGGATGCTAAATGTGCTTTGGTATACAAATTAATATAGGAATAGCAAAAGTTGATTTGTCCCTCTCTCTGTCCTAGAGGGGTGGCCCTAAACCAATGGTGAGGGAAGAGGGAATGCTGTAAAACCGTGTGACACTGACTCTATTTTGTTAATTGGGCCACTATCAGTTAGATAACAGTTCAGGTCAGATGCCAGGTCAGCATAACCTGGGCAAAATCAACCTAATCTGTGTCAGGACCAAATACCAGCAGACAGATGTGACACAATGTATGAAATTAAGTAATGCATTTATTGTAAATTTATTGTAAATGATCCAGTAAAAATGTTTTACGGATAAAGAGACACTTTGAAACACTCCAGCCAAGGACTTATCTGAGAAAATCAGTGGGATCCCGAGGTATGACTTGATTTCCTTTATTCCACCTGAAGCAAAAGTAGGATTGCAGAAAGGGAAGTGTTTACATAAACTGATAAAAAACTTGAGAATTCAGCAGAACACAGCCACGTGTTCCTGAGCTTTCTTCCATAAAAGTCTCACCATGTCTGGCAGAGCCCCATTCACCTTCACTATGAGGGGAATCATTCTCGCACTAGTGCTCACCCTTGTAGGTAAGCCTGCATATCCCTCCTTTGTCTCTTTTCCAAAATTTCCTTAGGCTCAGGAGAAACAATTGGATCTAGACTGAATGTTATTCATGTGGTTTTCCATCTCTTTTTGCAGGTAGCCAGAAATTTGACATTGGTAAGTTGATTTCTTTCTATAACCTCATTTTGGTGACTTTGCTGTGATGCCATGCTTACAGTCCTGCGAAAATGGCTTTTCTTGCCCACAGACCCTGGCTTCAGTAGCAAAAAGAGCCACTTGTACAGCTATGAAGGGTGGGTGTTGAATGGGCTTCAAGAAAAGAATTTGGCCAAAGCTGGAGTGCGTCTGAGCAGCAAAATAGAGATCAGTGAGCTCTCTGAGAACACTCACCTCCTCAAGGTACTCTGCCTTCTTCCAAAAGTGCAGTATTCAAGTATAAATCCCAGCCTGGCTAGTATGTGGCTTGGGAAAGCTGTAGGAAACAAAACGGGAAGCTCAGTGTTGTAGATGTCAGAGAAGGATCTGCAAGCTCAGGTTTCAGAAGTTATGAGTGATTTGGAAGCCAGTCAGTTAGAGGTATTTGTTGTGGAAATGGTTCCTAGCAGGTGTTCCTCAAGAATTCGTGCCAGAAATAGAGGAGCCAAAATCAGAGTTTCTGTTAGAAAGTGCTTATTTCCGACTCAAGGCACTCAAGCCTGCTCTGATTTTAAGATCTGGTTTTGTCTCAAAACATGTTTCCAACTTCTGTGGGCAGCCAGGGCTTGGCCGTCTAAAATCATTATGCAGGCAATTAATTGAGAAAGATATTTAAAAGTGATAAAAGCTAAAGATAAAAGGTGATAAGCTATAAAATAAATATTAAAAAAACTGAAAGGAATAAAAAAGGAGCATGCAGTAATATTCAGTATTTGGGAATTGCAGTAAAAGCTCTGTGCACATGAAATCATGTCTCTGCTGACACAAATGGAGAGAAGACCTGAGTCATCCTAATAGAGTATCTTTCAGAAAAATATTTTTATTGGTCTGTTTAGTAGCAAATAAGAGCTTCTTTCTGGGCACAGAGTTCAGTAACAGAGCTCTTACTGGTTGAAGTTGAGCTGTAGATTTTCAGCTGACAAGGGCAAGATATAAAAATTATGGGCTAGGAATTGCTTTGCTCACTATCATCTTCACCCTGAAGTTCTCACAGGCTGTACACCAGGCTGTACTCTGAGGCACCTGAACATCAGTTCCGTACCAAAGTTACTAAAATTGCTTCTGGTTACATGGTGTCTCAGTATGAGGGGAAAAAAAATTGAAAAAAGATTTAAAAATACAGTGTTCATTATTTAAAAAACAGTTGATTTAAGCAATCCACAAATATGGATCAAATAGAGCAACTAGTTTAGTAAAAAAATAATTTGGAAGTGGATGAATTAAAATGAAAAATTGTAAAACTATATTTATGACATTTAGAATTTTATAAACTTTTTAATTGCTAAGTTTCACTTAAAGCAGAATGTTTACTCTAAAGCTGAAAAACTAGGGATAATTTTATTTGGATTTTTAATAACTTTCTGAATTAGCCTTTCTCTCTATAGATTTAATGCAATTAAAATTGTTTAAATGTCCCTGAGATCTGAGCATTATGTTAACTGCTTCTGCAAGATAAAATGACACTGCTGAGCCCACAAGGTTTATACTCATTTTACAGTAGTGTAAGCAAGAGACAAAAGAATAAACTGATGAACAAATTTCTGAGCCTACTTTTGGAAAAAAAGCACATTGAACTAGTGATTTTGTTCATTTCTTCATAACCTTTGCATGTTTAGTTCCAAAGTAATCTTATTAACATAAATATCTTTTCCCAGATCCGCTCTCCACAATTTGAGGAATACAATGGGATCTGGCCCAGGGATTCCTTCACTCGATCTCCCAAAATCACCCAGATTTTCTCCTCGTGTTTTAATTGGCCCTTCAAGTTTGAATACAACAGTGGACGGGTTGGAAATATTTATGGCCCAGAAGACTGCCCCGATACGTGTATTAACATAGTGAAAGGAATACTGAACATGATACAGATAACCATTAAAAAGTCACAGAATGTGTATGAATTGCAAGAGGTTTGTTTTTTCCATTCTAAAACTACTTTACTGAAAGGACGTGTCTTCTTTAGGCTCTGTTCACTCAAGTTCATTTATTTGCATCTACTTTCAAACATTCATCATCACAAAAACTCAATTTTCATTTATATAGAAGAAAGCATATGAATATGTGTTGAATGAACTCTCTGTGCTATATTTTTTTAAGATGTCTGTCTTTAAGACTTAAGATACAATCCTTTAAAGAAAAGAATTATTAGGTATTGATGTATTTTTTCTATGGCTTCCCATGGTACATCTACTTGATCCATTCTGCTTGGTCATTGTTGATATTAATTGATTACTTTTAAATTTTAAACTATATCCCCTGACTGAGTATTGCTCACATCTTTTTTTTTAGTTCAATAGGATCAATTGTGTGTAGTGGTAGCAGCTTTTGAAGACACTTCAGTAGGTCCTTACTCTCCTACTGCTGTAGAAAAATTTCTTCTCACAGTGAGATCCTGATATAACTGGGAAGTGTCATTATCTCTCTTGATCTGCCAGGCTGGAATTGGAGGTGTTTGCCACACAAGGTACGTCATCCAGGAAGACAGAAAGAACAGCCGGGTCTCTGTTACCAAAACTGTAGACCAAACCAATTGCCAGGAGAAGGTGATGAAGAGTGTTGGAATGGCTTACATCTATCCTTGTCCCGTCGACACCATGGTACGTCAGACATTGAAACATCTTCCTAATTAGAAGCATGCCCATTTGTTTCCAATGACTCTTTGGGTCTCACTGTCCTCTTCCAGAAAGAAAGGCTCATAAAAGGCACTGCTGCGTTCTCCTACAAACTGAAGCAGTCAGATGGGGGTACTCTGATCACAGAAGTGGTGTCACAGCAGGTCTACGAGATCTCGCCGCTCAGTGAACCTACTGGGGTTGCTGTCACGGAAGCAAGGTAGGGGAGACACAGGCTGGCTTCACAAAGTGGGAATAATTACAGTTTCTGGCAGTCCCTTTCAAGAAGAAATGGCAATTGATGTCCAGTGCGGTTGGGTATGAAGTTGTGAGTTCTCACACTTGGAGTTCCCACACCCCTAAAAATTCAATGAACCATACTTTATTTCTACCCTAGTGAACATGGCATTACAATTACATGGAAGAAAAAGAGAAAAGCTCTTTTCCTTGCTAGCATCATAAGAATGCAACCTTATTACTCTGTTTGTCCTGAAAAGGGGCTAATTAATAGTGTCAGGAGGAAGATGATGCACATAAGAAATAAGATAATTGATTACAATGTCATTAGTTTTCATTCAAAAGACAGCAGTTTAGGTCCTCCTCAGAAATTATTTCACTGTAGATAAGTGATACTATTTCATTCCAATTAGAAGGCTTTATCCATTAGGGAACTATAAGATTTCACTGTGATAAGAAAAATGATTAAAGAGCAAAACTGATACCATCACAGTGTCACTAAGCCAACAATCAGCCAAGGCAGATGGAGGAAGACTAATTCATTCCTCCTGTGGCATTTGTCTCTTGACAGACAACAACTCACCTTGCTGGAAGTGAGAAATGAACGGGGAAGCACCCCAGACATTTCCATGCAGAGCTATGGAAGCCTTCGTTACCAGTTCCCATCAGCACTGCCACAGATGCCCCTGCAGCTCATCAAGACAAAAAACCCTGAGCAAAGGGTATGGTACTTTCAGGCCTTCCAACTGCTTTCTTACTTAAAAAAAAAAAAAAAAAAAAAAATTAAAAAATAGTACTGATCATAAATTACAAAGGATTTAATTATGTATGCTCTCTCTCTCATGTTTTATAACAGATAGTGGAAACACTGCAGCACATAGTCCTGAATAACCAACAAGATTTCCATGATGATGTTCCATACAGATTCTTGGAGCTTGTGCAGCTCTGCCGGATAGCAAGTGCTGATGCTCTTGAGTCCATCTGGAGACAATTTTCAGATAAACCCCGATACAGGTATTTCATTATATCAGCTTCTAAGAAATTTTTCCATCTTGGGAACTTGAGAGCTAACTAAGGTTTTTGTTTTGTTTTTTTTTAACCTGATTGCAGGAGATGGCTTCTGAGTGCAGTTTCTGCAACAGGCAACACAGAAGCACTCAAATTCATTAAGAACAGAATTCGCAATGATGACCTTAACTACCTTCAGACTCTCCTAAGTGTTTCTTTTGCTCTCCATTTAATGAAAGCTGATGAACACAGTGTTCCAATAGCAGCAGTGAGTAAATCTGTGTGAATCTTTCCTGGCTAGTTACAAAAGGAATGATAATGGAAGACAACCTTGGATTACAAAGTATGCAGTTTGTGTGCATGTTGAACTGTGGTTTTCTTTTAGCACTGTACATACATGGAAGGTGACATGGTCCTGTGTCTTCATTTTGCTATCCAGATATAAAAGCTTCTGAGAGAAATTCCCATTTGGGTTTGATGGGATCACATGTCATGCCTTCTACAGACAAAACTTATTTGAATGGTGTTATTATTTGCAAACTATTCCTATGACAAGGCTTATTTGAATAGCGTTTTTATTTGCAAACTGGATCTGGAAAATGCTGCAAGTGAAAGTAGTCATGCAAACATTAAATATTTTGACACTATAATGAATCTTTTGATAATGAATAAATTACCAATATTGTGATAATTTATTAATTTTTTTTGCCATCTCTTGTAAATATTCTTAAATATGAACAAAAGAATATGGTCTGAGGATGTGTCATTAGTATAACTGAGTTGCACTTAGTTCTGAGGATATTCCATTTTTAGATGGATGTTTACCTATAATCTTGGTACTTTCAGTGTTACACTCAGTTGAGGGAAATCATAAGGGTACTATGTAAACTTACATAGTTGAGGTCCCTTCCAACAAATTCTATGATTCTATGATATGTACTGAAAACAGTGGAGAATTAACCTAAGTGAAGCTTGCAAATAAAATGTTTACAAGCTTGTTCAATTTGTTTGGATGCTCCCTTCAGATAAGTTCTGATTATTTTCCTTCTCTGAAGTCTATGCAAAGCACTGTATTAAATACCAACTTAAATTTTTTTTTCTCCCCACAGGATTTAATGACCAGTTCTCGGATTCAGAAAAGTCCCATGCTTCAGCAAGTTGCCTGCTTGGGATACAGTTCTGTGGTCAATAGATACTGTTCTCAGACTTCAGCTTGTCCTAAAGAAGTTCTTCAGGTGGGCAGCTTTTTGTTAGGTTGCTCTTAGTAGTTTAGTAATGTTCATTACGTTAGCATAATTATTTTAAGATGCAGTATAAAAAATGGCAATTGGAATTACAAAATCACATTTCATAGGTCTCCTTCAGAACAAATGTAGTCAATCATTTTATTAATGTAGATCTTTGCTTCATCATTGAAAACATAGTTTTCACCATTTAAGGTAAAAAGGAGATAGAAGCCATTACTGAGGAATTTCATTCAAACAACTTGGTTTATTGTGATAGGCTTTGCAGGGGGTAAGGGAAACACTGTGGACAATCTATACATTAGAAAAAAAAAACTGAACTGTGCTTTGCCTATAGCCCATCCATGACCTGGCAGATGAAGCAATCAGCAGGGGCCGTGAAGACAAGATGAAATTAGCTCTGAAGTGCATTGGCAACATGGGAGAACCAGCCAGCATCAAACGTATCCTCAAGTTCCTTCCAATATCTTCATCCAGTGCTTCTGATATCCCTATCCACATTCAGATTGATGCCATAATGGCCTTGAGAAAAATAGCTTGGAAGGACCCCAAAACAGTAAGTAGCATCTGTCAGGGATTTCTTTAATTCATCAATTAGAGAATACATACTGTAAGGGTAATGAACTTAGTGGTATCATGTGTGTGAATTCAGCATGTTTGCAAAAAATAGGGTTAATTTTAAAAACACAATACAGTTTTATATTTCGGATGATGTTTTCTGCTAAGCTACTTCTTAGTCAGTAGGAAGCTTCCAGAAGGATATCAGCAGTGTTTCTGTAGTCATTTGTCATAGGCAATTAAATCCAAAAGAATGAATCTGTCTTATTATCTATAGTAGTTTCTGCTGAAGTTATTCACCAGTCTCTGGATGTCAGTAATGCAAAAAGCAATGCTGGTGTCATTTTGACTGTGATGGGTTCACCTCCTCCACAGGACGGGTGGCGAGTGGCTTGAGAGCAGCCCTGAGAAGGACTCGGGGGTGTTAATTGATGAGAAGCTCACAGGCACTGTGAGCTTGCAGCCCAGTCATATCAGGAGAAGTGTGGCCAGCAGGTTGAGGGAGGTGGATCCAGTCTGGAAAGAAAGTCTCAATTACTGGTAATTCCAGACTCTCTTTCCTCTCTGCAGGTGCAGGGATATCTCATCCAGATCCTTGCAGACCAGGCGCTTCCTGCCGAAGTGCGAATGATGGCTTGTGCTGTTATCTTTGAGGCAAGGCCTTCCCTTGCTTTAATAACAACCATAGCCAATGTGGCAATGAAGGAGAGCAATCTGCAAGTGGCCAGTTTTGTGTATTCCCACATGAAGGCTTTGTCAAGGAGCAGATTGCCATACACCTACAACATGTAAGTAGAGACAGGAATGAAGTGGGTGATCTTGTACAAGTAGTAAGTTCAAATGGGGTGCAGCTTATTTCTGGATATTATCAACTTTCTCATTTTGTTTAGCTCTTCAGCTTGCAATATTGCCCTCAAGATGCTGGCCCCCAAGTTGGACAGGCTGAGCTATCGGTATAGCAAGGTCATGCGGATTGGTGGTTACTTTGGTGAGTAAAAGTGTTTCAGAGACCAGAAATCCACTTCAGAAATCCACTCTCAAGAGACGTTAAGCTTTTGGACAAATACAGCATTCTATGTTTCAGCAAGAAATTGAATTAAATGTGACAGTTACATATTTAAAAGTGCATGAGTATTCATTTGTTAATTTGGGCCTAAGCAGTTAAAATTCACGTAATGATATATCTTAGAGTTGGGGATGAAAAAAACCTGCAGAAACATGATCTGGAATGATTAGCAGAACGGCTAGAAAAAAAAAAGATGTCTTTTGTTTACTTCTGCCATAGATAACTACAGAATTGGTGCTGCTGGAGATGTCTTTGTTATGAATAGCCCAGGAACGATGTTCCCATCAGCAATAATTTCCAAGCTGATGGCGTATTCTGCAGGGTCAGTGGCTGATTTGGTGGAGGTAAATATTTACCTAAATCAATCATAAAGCAAATTCAAATTAAAATTGACCTCAAAGTTTTGTTTCTGGAAGTATGTTTCAGATTGCCCCTTCTCACTTTTTTTTTTGTAGGCTGGCATCCGCGTGGAAGGCCTCACAGATGTCATCATGAAACAAAATATCCCATTTGCTGAATATCCCACATACAAAAAGATAAAGGAGATTGGAAAAGCTGTAGGTATTTTCAGTACTACAATGGGTGGATTCTGTGAGGGGGTATTTAATGAGGCTTCTGGTACTGCTTAAACCCTGTCTCAGAAGGTAAACTACCCACCTAGCAGTCAACTCGAGTATTTCTGTGAGAGCTCTGCAGTGGGGCTGCAGGGAAATCCCCCCTGCAATGGCTTCTGCAGATTCTTGGTGCTGCCTCCTCCCACCTCATGCAGCACTGCAGAGAGAGCACAGGAGGAGAGGGGGCAGTTGGATACTGCAGTGCTGTGTGGGTCTAATGCCTGGCAAGCTTCTTCCTCCCTCTCTTCCTCTACCTCACTTAATTTGCAAGAATATACCCTTGTCTTAAATATAAAAAGTGATTTGTTGCTATGCTTTCAAACCGAGTTTAGTGGTACTAATTGCCCAGACCTGCTTTGTAAATGTTGTTGCATCAGAACACAAAACACTGGACAAGAGGCTACTGAGGACCTCAACAACAGGGAGTGAGTCTGAGTTAGTGACTTTGTGCTCTTCACAAAGCAGCAAAGAAACACAGGCAGAAAAGGAAAGTTGCAGCTTGGTCAGTGATGGGTTTGTACTGAATTACCATTTGCAAGTTCATGCATTACAGAACTTTGCTTGTTTGTCTGTTTCCTAGCTGCTGGGGTGGAAGGAGCTGCCAGCAGAAACCCCCTTGATATCAGCCTACTTGAAACTATTCGGCCAAGAGCTGGCCTATGTCAACCTCAATAAGGAAGTCCTCCAGCAGACTATGAAGGTACCAGGAACCCTTACTTTTCTTTGCAAGATTTAACACCATTGTCCTTTTGTATCCTAACCTTTTGGATCTCTGTCTCACTGCAGTCTGTGCTAGAGCCTGCAAATAGGAGCACAGTGATGAAGAGAATCGCCAGCCAGCTCCGGAACGGCGTGGCAGGGCAATGGACACAGCCGGTGTGGCTGGGAGAGCTGCGGTACCTCATCCCCACCTCCACGGGGCTGCCCCTGGAGTACGGGTCCTACACGACTGCTCTGGCACGAGCAGCACTCCAGGGTGAGTGGGGAAGCACAGGAGCAGCTGTGCCAGCTCTGAGCAGGGGATGAGAGGGGCAGGATAAAAGGGGCTGGAGAAAGAACTGGAAAAACAGAAAGTTAGGAAAAGAACTCGTTTGTGTAGTAGAGGGGAGGTAGTGAAACTGAAGAGAAGCTGGACGCAGCTGATTTCTGCCTCAACTTTGAATGGAGTGAAGACAGGGGTGAGGTGAGAAATTAGAAGAGAGAAAGGTATTCTGGCATTCAAGGATGGAAGAAACAAGAGCTCTCTAGGGAGCTGACTGCAGGCATGGGCAGAAGGGGCAGCTCCTGAGAGATGTACATACAAGCCAAGCAGAATTCAATGATCATTTAAAAAGACAAGAAAGAGGATGACAATCAAAAGAGAACTACCAGTAACATTAGAGAAGGCAGGAAGAGAAGAGGGCTTGTGAAAAGAGACAGAGTCCAGTTTAAACAGAATAAATACTCTAGTATGAATACTCATCAAGTTGAATCAGTGAACATACTGTTTACTGTGCAGCAAACTTTTATTTTAGGCAAAATTGTGTGACCCTTCCTTTTACTAACACCACATAAAGAATGAAGGGTGAAGTACATATACTTCTGCTCTTTTTACAAGTCTCCTATGTGCCCACTCCTGGCTACTCTTGGATTTTTGTTTGTTAGTCTGTTTTAGTAGCATATTTCAATACTGGCCTGTCCTTCACCAGGGATGGAATAACCCATGTGAGTGTATATAGACTTGGCAGCAGCCAGGCAGAAAGCAGTTTTGCAAGGGGCAGGGAGGCTGGAGGATGAGCTGGTACAGTGAATCAGCAGTGTGCTCTTGTGGTGCTGGAGGCCAACTGCATCAGTGCCTGCAACAGTAAGAGCTGAGCTAGTATGGAAATACTAGATATTTTCCTCCTCTAATTGGCAAACCTGGGAATGCATCTGGAGTACAGTGTCTGGTTTGGGGTTCACAGTAGAAGAAAGATGTTCTCAGTTGATTTAAGGGTACATTGAAGAGCAAGGTTTTCTTAGCTTGATCGCCAATTGTTCACTGTTTTCTGATTCCACGTGTTTCTAAAATTTTGCTCTTATACTAATTAACAGGCTTTCATTTTGGGTCAGCTCTTTATTTCCTTACTGTATTTTTAGTTCCACTTGCAATGTCACATCAGAACCTCTGACTATAGAACAAGCTTTCTGTGTATTTTCAGTGTTTTCCAGGATAATAAGAGATTCATGACCCTAAAGTCTTCCTTGTTTTCATCTTCCTGAAATCTATGTCTTCCTCAAATTCACATAGTTTATTTCCCTTTTGCCATTTAAAAATGTTGTTCTGTTGTTTGCAGTTGATGGAAAGATGACTCCCCCTTTAACTGGAGATTTCAGGCCTTCCCAGTTGCTTGAATCGACCATGCAGATTCGGGCTGACATAAACCCAAGGTATGGAAAGTTTCTAAGGCTTACGTATGCTGGAGGTCCTTTATGAAAAGGCAGAATGAGCAGTTTTCTTATATCTGACCACTTTGCTCTATTTCAGCTTTTATCTACACACAGTTGCAACTATGGGTGTCAACACAGAATACTTCCAAAATGCTGTTGAAATTCAAGGCAAGGTCGTGGCAAGAGTGCCAATGAAGTTTGATGCTAAGGTAGACATGAAACTGAAAAATATTAAGATTGAAACAAATCCATGCCATGAGGAATCTGAGATAGTGGTTGGCAGGTACAGTAGCATTACTTCCAAATACTCCCAGTTGCTGAAACCTCACAAAGTTTTCTATTCACTGACTTCTTACAGGCATTTCTAGACAGGCCAAGTAGCTTTGTATTGTATAACACAATCTGTGGGTTAATGAATAAGAAATAAGTGAATTAAAAGTCAAAAGATAGCTAAATTATTTAGGTGTTTAAATTTTGTTTTAACTTATTGTTTAGTGTTATTAATTTTTATTTATTGTTTATTTGCTATATTTTCTTTTAGGAGTTTTAATTTTTAAATTTGTTTAAACTTTTGTGTTTTTTAAATTTGTTTAAATTTATCCAGAGTTTTAAAGCTTCCCTTGATATTAGTACCGGTGTTGGTCATAAACTCTTATTTGTCTTTAATAATCTTTATACTAATAGTTGTATATAGAATTCCTGTGTTCAAAAAAGCCTATTTCTGTGCTGCCACATGACACCGACAAAGGTGTATTTAGTTTAATCCAAAGACAAGGGCTTGGAATAATTCACCATTTTTTGTGCATATCTCAACAGCCATAAGGCTTTTGCTGTATCAAGGAACATAGGAGAACTAGGTGTTGAAAAGAGAACCTCAATTCTCCCAGGAGATGCTTCAACAAATATTGTGGATGAACCTTTCAAACCATCAGAGAAAGCTTCCAGTGAAGGTTTCACAATGGTAACCTTTTACTTTTTGCTTATATAGTAATATCTACCCTCTCTGTGATGCACATCTGCAGTTTTATTCTTGCCTATGATGTGCTCCCAGTGGTATTCACATCCTCATCTCCAATGCAGCAAGGAGCTGACAGCATGCCAAGAAAACATGCCTATGGCTCTCAAGAGGACCTTCACCGTGACACAAGAAGAAAAACTCATAAACGAGACATTTGCATCAAACTGCATCATATTGGTTGTCAGCTCTGCTTTTTCAGAAGGTCACAAGATGCCAGTTTCCTAAAAAATACATATTTGCACAGATTAATTGGAGAACACGAAGCTAAAATAGTCTTGATGCCAGGTACAATACTGAGCACAAGCTTTACAATGTTAGGTTTGCTGGTGCTATTTGAAGCAGTTTAACCTTCTAACGTGTGCGATTGGTGTGCAGTTCAAACAGATGCTGATATTGACAAAATACAGCTGGAAATTCAGGCAGGATCCAGAGCAGCTTCCAAAATAATTCATGTTGTAAACTCAGAGTCTGAGGAAGAGAATGAGTCATCTCCATATGAGGACATTCAAGCTAAACTGAAGAAGATTCTAGGCATTGAAAATGTGTTCAAGGTAAGAGATTTTGAGCATGGAAAGGGGAATATTTTTCCTTAAATGAAGGCAAGAATTTGAAGTTCAGTGTGGAAAACTGTTATGGGAAAGCAAGGAGGGGACTAGTTTGAAAGTTGCCAGTGCCAGGCGTATCAGTCAGCGCCACCTCTGGAGGGACCAGTCCTAGAGGGTGCATCCAGCTGGAGCTGGGTCTCCACGTTGGGCTAGATTTCAGCTGCGTGGAGAGGATCCAGGGGAGTTCTGCAACTTCTGCAGTGAGTGAGGCAGGGGAGTTTTTCCTTGAAAGGCTGATGTGAACAGCTTGCCTGACACCCAGAGAAGTTCTACTTTGTAAACACAGAACCACATGTACCCTCTCTCTTGCACTTCTCTTGGAACTATTTTTGCAGATTGCAAATAAAACACAACACAGGAAGAAGCAGCCTTCTAAGAAAGAAAACACTGTGCTAACAGAGCTTGGGACAGACCCTGATGAAAAAAATCCCTCCAGGTCATCTTCTGCCTCCTCAGCTGTCTCCTCTTCTTCATCATCTGCTGCTTCTGATCGTAAAAAGGCTGTGGATGGAGATGAGAATGATCAATTAAAACAAGCACGAAACAAAGATGCAAGTAGCAAGAGCAGTAGCAGTAGTAGCAAGAGCAGCAGCAGCAGCAAGAGCAGCAGTAGCAGTAAAGATAGCAGCAGCAAGAGCAGCAGCAGCAGTAGCAGTAAAGATAGCAGCAAGAGCAGCAGCAAGAGCAGCAGCAGCAGTAGCAGTAAAGATAGCAGCAAGAGCAGCAGCAAGAGTAGCAGCAAGAGCAGTAGTAGTAAAGATAGCAGCAGCAGCAGCAGTAAAGATAGCAGCAAGAGCAGTAGTAGTAGTAAAGATAGCAGCAGCAGCAAGAGCAGCAGCAGCAGCAGTAAAGATAGCAGCAGCAGCAAGAGCAGCAGCAGCAGCAGCAAGAGTAGCAGCAGCAGCAGCAAAGATAGCAGCAGCAGCAGTAGTAAAAATAGTAGGAGCAGCAGCAGCAGCAGTAGTAGTAGTAGTAGTAGCAGCAGTAGCAGTAGTAGGAGCAGCAGCAGGAAGTCATCAAGCCATCATAGCCATGGGCATCACTTAAAGCATCTGAATGGCAGCAGCAGCAGTAGCAGCAGCAGCAAGTCATCAAGTCACCATAGCCATTGGCATCATTCAGGACACCTGGAAGATGGCAGCAGCAGCAGCAGCTATTCCAAAATATGGGTAACTTTGTCAGTAAATTGACTGATGCTGCTAATGCTTGTGAATCACATTCCTGATGGCAGCTGGCTTTGTGTCATATTTCAGGAAATTATGAGTTAATACAGCAAATTTTAGCAACATAAAATGGCAAAATTTATTCTGCAACCACACCTGCAATCACTGGCACAGATGCCTACTCCAAGGCATCTCAAAAGTTTCCACAATTTCATTGAAACTTTTGACATAGAGAGGGAATGATTTTTTGTCAGTTTACTACTTTCTCTCAATATACATTTGCATGATTCTGTCGTAATTTTTGCAGTGGGAACATAATGCTTTATATTAACTACTTCAAGTCTTGCATTATGGGCTTGTTACTAAGTATACAGAATGATGTAGGAATGATGCTTAGTAAAGCCCTTAATTCTGGGTTCTCAGTTTCCAGTGTAACTGCAACATTTTTTCTTCTTCTTCTGAGATGTCTAATCTTGTTTTTATCAATTTCAAAGGAAGAGCATGAGATTTATCAGTATCGCTTTAGATCAGCACACAGACAAGAGGTGAGTTTTTCTTTCTTTGTTAAGTATGGAATCTTTCATGAGTCAAACAGAAACTTTAAAGGGTAGCTTGTCATATTTATTGAGGAAAATATCAGTACGGATAACATTTAGAACATCAAATCAACCACGGTGGTTCTTCTGTGATGAATAGACAGAGAGCTGTGTGGTCCTCTGTGTTGTGCACATGATATCATTTATATCTCTGCAAAGTAGATGCAAAGCTTTACCAAAGCAGTACAAGGGCCTGAGGGTGCACACTTGGGAGGAACAAAGATCCTACCATTAAGAGCTTGGGTCATTTGACTGGCTTTGATCACTTGGTTTCTTGAACTGGAATCGCTGTTGATGCACATCAAGATAGTGATGTTGACAAAAGCAGGAGTATAGCTTATTTTATGGGACTATAGTTCAGCAGAAGATTCTTACTTGTTCTGCAAGCCAGCCAGGAGCTGTGCACTTAATATTAGTACTCCACTAAAAGTAAAAAGTTTAGCTGTGTGTGTCCATTCAGTTGATCCTTTCCAATCAGCTGGTCCATTTACTGTGTCCTTCAGTTGATCAGACCCTTCTAGAAGTAAAATGAAACAGTTCTGATCTTTCGTATTGTACAGAGAGGCTGGTTTAATGTGACTTGCTCGAGTCCATTGTAGTTTCACTCAGGGAATTCTCATTTAGATATGTTCATTATTTGTTTCTTCTAAAGGATCAAATATATTTGGGTAAACAAGATTCTTCAGAGCTGGATTGCATGTATACTACCCAGGACAAAGCATATTGCAGGTCATTGAGCTGCTTGGGATTGGAATGCAAGTTTACGAGCACCAAGTGCCATGACTGAGAGTATTCTGCAGCAATTCCTGCTGCAATTTCTTCAAACATGCTTTTAACTTACCCTCTTGAGCATGATGGTTTTTTGCCTTCCAGTTCCCAAAAAAGAAACTCGCAGCTGACGAACTTAGCAGCACCTACTCTTCTAGCAGATCTAGTCATGCCTCATCTCGAGCTGCTTCCCAGGTTAGTTGCATCATTTTTAGTGGTTTTTGACAGCTTGAAAGAATGGCAGAGTGGTCATGCACTTGTAGTAATTGTACAGCTAGAAAGAAATACCAAGCACTCAAGTCTCAGGTACCAATCAAGAGTGAGACACACACAATAGTTCCCACACACTTTCCTCTACAGAGATGTGAGGATCCTTCTTACTTAGAAGGACCAGGCACCACGACTTAATGGCAATTCCACCTTACAATTGCCTTCCACCATACAAAAGAGAGATCTTTTGGCCTCTGCAATCAGGAGGGAAGCTGAGGTGCTGCATTGCCAGTGCAAGGAAGTTGGTAGTGGAGACCAGAGGAGCCTTAGCAGAACGCACAGTCCTGAGGCATCCTTGCTCCTCACCACCACCCAATCTGATGTGTGCAGGTTTGCTCTGGGTCAAGTGATGATGACATGAAGTCTAATGATGGAATGAAGGAATTGCAGATTATAGCATTTTAAGGCCTTGCTGTTAAAGGGAGGTTTCTTGATGTTGAAGACAACATTCTGGATTATATTTTGTGATTAGGTGCTGTGCAAATAGAAAACCAGCCTGCCCCACAGAGCAGAGGTGTGAGCCTGCCCCACAGAGCTGAAGTGTGAGGTGAAATCCAGAAGACAAACCAGACAGATAAACAGGTGGACAGTAGCTAGGGAATGTTCTTTTTGTGAGAATGAGTGATGAGTACAACTGACAGCTGGTGTTGTTAGTCAAACTGAACCACTTTCATTCACAGCAAATATATGGATATTAACAATGAAGCCCAAATCATATAGTCATTACAGTACCTTAATGATATGAATGTTTCCATGGTATCAGCTTAGGAAATAGCACACATTTTGGCTCATATAAAGTGCAGAGATAAAATCCATCTGTGCATGCAGAGGCACATGCACATTAAAGACATATGCATGACAGTTTATAGGCACCTATATTTGTGTGGTATATATTTGCAATTCAGTTGCTTATTTTTCATTTAACCATCTAGAAGTTGCATCTAAAATGTTCTATGGTAACTCTTTTATAATTATATTCTTTGCATATTCTTTCCCCCTTCTTCTTAGCCTAAGTTTTTGGGAGATGTTAAAACACCAGTGCTGGCTGTTTTTCTTCATGGCATCCGTAACGATAGGAAGATAGGAGGCCTCCAGCTTGTGGTGTATGCTGATATTGACCCCATCACTCCACGAATGCAGCTGTTCATATCAAACCTCACAGATTCAAGCAAGTGGAAACTCTGTGCTGATGCTTCGGTCCTCAATGCTCACAAGGCAGCGGTAAGGCTCAAAAACACATGTATACAGCTGCATGCATCACAGAAAAACCATGTTCCATATATTTAAAATATCCTATTTATCTCACCATTACAGGCCTACCTGAAATGGGGCCGGAACTGCCAGGATTACAAGATTGCAGCTGAGCTGGTAACGGGGCAGTTTGCTGCCCACCCTGCTGCACAAGTGAAACTAAAGTGGCCTAAAGTTCCTTCAAGTGTCAGATCCATGGCAGAATGGTGAGGTTTCAGTCTTTAGTAACACTCATTAATGATATTGGTTAACAGGGGAAAATCAGCATCCACTCATGAGGTCCTAGTAGTTAAAGTTATTATCCTCTAATGTGTTTGGGTTCTGCCTTCAGACATGAAAGCTGAGTGGGTATTCACAGTCATCGTATTGTAATGTAGAGTAATTCTTTATCCTGAACATAATTACTGAAAACTGAGGAATGATCCTTTCTTTCACTGAACTTGATCAGTAAAGCAGAGTGGTCACAGGGATCTAGGAAGTGATCCAAAAGACTGTATTCTACTTGCACACAGATGTGAGACAACTTGGTTGTTGCTGCTTTTTCCTTCTCTATTTCACCAAATCTTTCTGATTTGAATTTTTGAAGGTTTTACAAGTTTATCCCTGGTGCTGCTTTTATGCTGGGTTTCTCTGAAAAAATGGACAAGAATCCTTCACGACAAGCCAGTCTCATTGTGGCTCTAACTTCTCCAAGGACATGTGATGTTGTTGTCAAGCTTCCTGATGTAATTATGAAATATTATTATCACTTTATTTTTTTCCTAGTAGCAAATTGTGACTGTTGCATTTTAATTACAGTCAGTCAATTCTGAGAAAGAGAAATACGGTAAGCATCAGTTATATGCAAATTGTGAAAACAACTTTTGCTTCTTTTCAACTTTTTTATATTACAACCAAGAATATTCATAGTTATTTTGTTCATGGAGAAAGAGAGTACTGTGGGTATTCATTATGAGTAATTCCAACTGTAGTATCTCCTTAAGTGAGCACCTAACCACATTGGAAGGGGAGTAATTAATTCTCTCCCAAATAATATCTAAATGGTGACCCATACCATGAGAGAAAGCTGTAAGCAGAAGTAAAAAGCTCATGGACAGTGAGTCAGATAAGCTGTATCCACATAAAGTCCTTGTCAGCCAAAACGTAGAAGAAATCGAAATCAAAGTTCAAATAGGAGAAAAAGCTGATCTTGCCTGTTTGCTGTGAATACTTGGCACAAGTGTATTTTGAATGTGGTTTTGAATTCCTTTTCAGATGATCCTCTATGAAAAAGCTATGAGGCTTCCCTTGTCACTCCCTGTAGGTCCAAGGATCCCAGCTTCAGAGTTGCAGCCTCCCATCTGGAATGTCTTTGCTGAAGGCCCCTCTGCAGTGCTTGAAAATTTAAAAGGTCAGATTCTAATCAGGTTCAGATGCATGACTTCCTCTGTCACTCAAATGACTTCAGCACCTTCTGACGTTTTCTGGAATTATTTGTCCCCAGTTAATTAGGAAATGTGCTGTAATAGTGTGAGGATGACTCAACAGGGAGAATATTGTGAGTACAGTACAGAAAACATCAGCACTTCAGGGGACAAGACTGGACCATTTCAGGGACCAAGTATATTAACTAACATTTAAATTTTCTGGCAATATTTTTAGTTAGAGAAGTATATTTTTCCTGCCATTTTTCTCAAATTTATGAATGCTTAGTAGCCCAAAGCCTCTGTAATCCATACAAAAATATCACATAGTGGAAAAAATATAAAGCTAAAATAATATAGCACTAAGAACAAAATACGCTATTTAGTGACATTCTTTTATAGAAAAGCAATTATTCACTGGCTTTTTGCTTAACCAGCTTCCTGCTCCGTTTCCCGCAACAAGATCACAACCTTTAATGAAGTTCAGTTTAACTACACAATGCCAGCAAACTGCTACCACATCTTGGCTCAGGACTGCAGCCCAGACCTCAGGTTCCTGGTGATGATGAAGAATGCTGATGAAGCTATGAACCTGAAAGCAATTGACATCAAGCTTGGCAGTCAGTAAGTAACTCCTGCCAGATCTGGGAGTGTGAGGGAGGGAATAACACTGAATGTGAGAGGAGCTTAGATGTGAGCTTTACTGCAGTGATTAGTAGCCCATGGGATTTCAGCTCTTCCCTTATTTGCTTCCCATGTATATCGAATGAGATGCTGATAAACTTACCCTGCATCTCAGCTGACAAGAATACCTCTGATGTAATTTGAGTAGGTGAAATGAGCTTATGCTGTGACCAGTGATATTTAGTGATCAGGAAAATACCTTTGCCACTGCATGTACATGGATGGGATACAAACAGGGCACAAACTCCTTTCTCCCTAACAGTGAAATCGATATGAGGCCTGTGGACGGGCAGGTGAAACTGCTGGTGGATGGGGCTGAAAGCCCCAAAAGAAATGTCTCATATGTATCTTCTGGTGAGTGATGCAGCATCCTCCTATTTTTCGCTTTCATGTGTGTATTCAGTGAACAATTTTATGGTCTTTTTAACTCTGTCAAAGGCATTCAATAAGTATTTATACCTTTGGTTGGAAGGATAATATTTAAGATGATGTGTTTTACACACTTGCACAGGAATATTTAGAAAGACTGATTAGAGTGTAAATCTCTTGACGTGGCCAAACTAAGCAATATTTAACTAACATGAAGATCCCTCCTTTTCATACATTACTGTAGCTCCTTCTAGAGTTCTGAATTTGAGAAGTGTTTCATTTTTACTAGAAAAATCTTCCTTGATTAAAGGTGTTTGGAGTAGCACTTTTCTAAGCTTCACCACACTTGTATATCAGTGTTTATCACAATTTGATTTATAGGCATAAATTTGGCTAGCTTTCTGAAATCTGGTAGGAGTAAATATGGAAAGCTGGTAAAAGAGCCTGTTTCTCTTATAGCAGGAATAGTCTTTATCTGTGAAAGGACAGAAGGGTATCTTGTTTCATTCCGTGCTATGCAGACAGAGGCAGTACACAAAGTGTTCCCTGACTGTAGAGCCATAGTATACAGGTCAGGCTGAATCTTGCTGAAATTGGGTTGGCACCTGCCAGTGCTGAGCTCTGTCCTATTTGTTGTGTACTTAGAAAGTGATACCAGAGCTAGAAATGTCTCCAGGGCCAGTCACAGTGTTCTTTGCATTTCTTTACTCCATTGTATTGTAGTCAGAGCCTTGTATTAATGCACAACTATACAACTATTATAGACAGCTCTGTAGTAATTTCTAGAAATGAATATATTAATAACCCAAAGACAAATGAGTACATTTGTGATAATTAAAACTGTTTTCCATCTTTTTACAAACACCTGTTTTCTATCCATACACATTTCTACATCATTTTGCTGTATGTTTAGAGGTTTTTTTCTTGAATAGAACAATTGAGGAATTTCAAGGGAAAAAACCACTTTAGAAACACAACATTTACTTTTTTCTTTCTTAGAGAAACTAGGTTGGGTCTGTTTTAATTTTGCTTTGTTCATTTGTTTTTTCTTTTAGGTGCTTCCCTGTGGATCTATAGTGATAAGCAGGGGCTTGTACTTGTTGCCCCAGCCTACGGAATTGATAAATTGTACTTTGATGGACACACATTCAAGGTACAGTTTTCCTCTTCATTTGCCTACATGTAGAGAAATTTCCATAGGATTGCCTTAAATCTGTGTAAACGACTGCAAGACTATACAGTGGCAAACCCAAATCTGTGCAGAACCCAAAAAACCCGAAAGAGAAGATGACAGTGCAGGGTTGCACAGTCCTGCTCTTTCTGAGCAGAAGTGAGAATCTTTCACCAACAAAAATTACCTTATCCTTGCAGGAGAGGTGTGTCCTGGGAAATGGGGCTGTGACTGTACACACATTGAACCATCACTGCATTTTCAAGAAAAATTTCAGCTCCTGTCAACTGTTCTTGTAGCTTGATAATTTTTCAAATCAGAAAAATGCAGCCATTCTATTAAGACAGATAAATGTTTTAAGGGCTGCTCTAAAACCAGTGTGAAATGAGACTGTAAGAAATTGGTAAACCATACGCTATCTATCACCTGTACTACAAATATATACATCAGACAAAAGCTCCAGCATGTTAATTGTCTACATTAGTAATAACTAAATGTACTAGACTGGCAAAATAGGTTTTAAAGGCTGTAACACAGTGAAAACCACTGAAGCACCACAGGAGTTTGGCATCTGACTGTCAGACCCTTTTGAATTCTTAGCAAAGAGATTTGAAATGTTTGTGCATTAATTTATACTGTGAGGAACCTACATAGAATCTGCTTCATAGGTTTGGGGGGTTTTTTTAACTTGAAATTGTTTTGATTTTTTTTTTTCTTGAAGATCCAAGTTGCTTTGTGGATGGCAGGGAAAATGTGTGGACTATGTGGAAGATATGATTCAGAATGCAAACAGGAATATCGGATGCCCAATGGATATCTAGCTAAAGATGCAGTGAGCTTTGGACATTCATGGATTTTGGAAGAAAAGCTTTGTGCAGGAGGTATTCAAGCACTAATAACTTTAATATAATGTTACTGCTGTTGTATAGAAAATGTAATTATTTTTTTAATTTAAAATATGTAAAAAAATTTTAAAGCATTTTAAAACGGTTCGTTATGAAGCTATATGAAGTATAAAAAGTATTTTTCAGTTTAGAAAGGAATTAGAAATTACAAGTTTAACAAGCAAGCCAAAAACTACAAGTCAGTTGAAATTAAATAACCAGGCTGAAACAAAACCTCTGGTTTAGTTTTGAAGTGTTTTAGGAGATCAGAAAAAAAGTGTAAGACAATAAATTCACATGATTCCATTGCTTTGATGTAACTGCAAAAGCATTTCCAGCCAGCATTTTATCCATCAAAAAGTCAGATAAGGATTAGTAATTATTTTATCTTGGTTGACCACCTGATTTTTGAACCAGTGCAACTTGTCAAGAAAAGTATTCAAGTGCAAGAGCAGTTCCATGGACTTAATTATACACTGAAAACAAAAAAGCTGTATTTTAAGTGTTTTGGCAGATTAGGATCTTACGGCTCACTCGGTGCTCTTGTCTGAGGTAACGATGCAACAGAATACCACATTGCTGGGAGGAGAGCAGGCACGTTGCCTTTGTAAAGATGACTTGTCCTGGTGGGAAGAGCTTCTTCCATCACTGGAGGTGGCTTCTATGGTCTCAAGTTGTGCCGGGGGAGGTTTAGGTTGGACATTAGAAAGAATTTCTTTACCAAGAGGGTGATCAGACATTGGAATGGGCTGCCCAGGGAAGTAGTGGATTCTCCATCCCTGGAGTTATTTAAAAAGAGCCTGGATGTGGCACTCAGTGCCATGGGCTGGGAACTGCAGCTGTAGTGGATCAAGGGTTGGACTTGATGATCTCTGAGGTCCCTTCCAACCCATCCAATTCTATGATTCTATGTTTAGCTGTACATCAGCTGTTATTCTGATATTCCTTTCTAAAGAATACTGGGAGTCAAACCTGACTGAGGTTTGACATGCCTGACACATGTATGTGCACACCAATATTCCCATGATTGGTGGTGAGCACACTGTGTTTCCATTTCACATAAGGTGGGAGTGGCTGGAATTTTAGAGAATAAAGCTTATAGTCAGGAATAGATGGTGGTCCACTAAGCTTCTCACACATTTGTTGCTGCTTGTGCTGGAAATCCAGAACAAGACCAATATTACTGTCTGGCAGTAGACTTTTGGTCTCTCTTTGCAGCAATTTTGAGTCTGAATGACAGTGGTAATCATGTAATTCTTCAGTGATTATTTAAGTTTGTTCAGAAATTCCCCCTTTCTCTTCACTGCTGAATATTCTAAGCTACTGCATGTGGTTTTTCAGCTATTCAGTAAGCTGGTGTACTTTGCAAAATGTTTATTAGAAAGTACATCAGACTATGTTTGTACATGTTGATCCAGAAGCAAACCAGTTGCATTTGAATTTAACTTGCAATAGCCTCATCTGATTGGTTGATTTGGAAAGCTCGTCAGTCAGGGATGCTGCTTTACTTATGATCAAAATACAGTTTTCACAATGGAAGTTTGTTTGAAAATGGGTAACACTGGCAAATGGGTGGGGCTGGGGTGATCTGAAGATTTTGTACAGAAGCTCATAAACCATCACCACTGGTTGTGTTGCAGCCTGCAAACTGCGCCGCTCACTCGTGAAGCTGGAGAAGACCGTTCAGCTTGCAGGGGTGGAGTCCAAGTGCTATTCCACAGAGCCTGTGCTGCGCTGTAGGAAAGGATGTTCTGCCACCAAGACTGCTCCTGTCACTGTTGGTTTCCACTGTCTCCCAGCTGGTAAGTCAACAGAAATCCTAAGTAGTAGGAGCTGCACAAAAGTCTAAATAGATTTTGCCTTGACTCAGCTTTTACACTTGAAGGGAGATGGCTGAATCACCACCGCTGGAGGTGTTTAAAAGACATGCAGATGTGGAGCTTAGGGACATGGTTTAGCACAGGATAAAAAATTGGTAGAATTTGGCTAATGGTTGGACTCGATGATCTTAAATTACTTTTCCAACCAGAATGATTCTGTGATTCTGTATGAATAATCTAACATATAGACAGATAGGATGGACTTACTGTGGTATTGAATGAAGACCTTTCTCTTTTCATTGATATGTAAAAATTCCTTTAGCAAGAGAGCTATTTTTCTTTTTTTGATTTTACTATGTTTTATGATACTGATTTTAAAATCTAAACTCTTCCTCATGGTACTTTGACCTAACAAGATAAGGGCAGGGTAACTGCACAGTCAAACCGTGTATTGCAGCCTGTGAGGATCGTGTGCTGCAGCCTCAAACTGGGATCCTTGCCTTCTGTATTTTTACCTATCACTGCCTTTAGACTCGATCCTATTCCACTGAACTGATTTAAGCAATAGAAGGGAAGATGGGGGTGGCATTCCTGCACACAGGTGTAGTGATATAGATGTGTTTTTATAGCTATATTGTAGATTACAAGATATTAGATATAACATATATATTATATAAATAATAGGTTCAAGTCTGTTTTCAAAGTTTGATTTTCCTTTAGAATCACAATATCCTTTCCTAAATATATTATTAATAAAATTCAACATGGAAATAGTAATTTTCAAGGTCAAACTGGCTTATTTATTAAGTGGATTTTCTGGAACATCTCTCTGTGACTTAGACAAATACATATATGTAAGCCAGTGAGGAAAAGCCAAGCCTGCTGTAATTAATGACTACTGAATGGTAAATATTGTACTTTGCAAAACTACTTCTGAAGTACTTCTGTTTACTTTTAATTTCTTGTTCCTCATCAGATTCAGCTACCAGCCTGACGGACAAACAGATGAAATTTGACCAGAAGTCAGAGGATATGCAGGACACTGTTGATGCACACATAGCATGTTCTTGTGAGAACGAAGACTGCAGTCCATGAAGCTGTACATTGTAGCACAGGAAAAAGACAGAAAAACTTTAATGTTTTTATTGTTTAGTGTAAGAAAACACTCATCTTAAGGAATAATAGAGATACTAAACTACGTGTTTAAGGATGTGTGGAATCTTCTCAAGTAATTTAAAGTATTAAACTTTATTATTGCAGAAACTGTTATGATTACTCCTAATTGTCTGATTTCATAATAAATCCACGCATGGAAAAAATAATGAAGGCTTCCCTATTTCAGTAGTTATGGAAGAGGAGATCTGTGTTGCTTCTCCTCACTCCCCATTTTGAAGAATTATTGAGTCTGTGACTGTCTTTTGTCCACCAGGCACATGGCTGTCCACTGGGGATATGGGTTTTGTAGCTGTGGTACCAGGCTCCTGCTTGTTTTCCCTGGTGCTGGGACACTGTGCTCCTGGGGCAGGAACCGATCACCTCTGTGTGATGCAGCAGCAACACAGTCACGGTGCTCTGCAATCCTGATGTGCCAGTGCTGACACAGGGAACAATCAGATCAGGGAACAAGCCTGAACCTCATGCCACTGGACAAGGCTTCTTTAGGGAGATGAGGACATGTTCTGTTCCTGAGGCACCACATGGAGAAGCTGGGGCGAATCAGTGGCCTTTGAGGAAGGCACAGTGGAGTTACCCAAATACACCACCTACCACAGGGTCTGAAGCAGAGCCAGACCTTTGCACCTTGGGTGAAATAACCCAGCCCCCATGCCCATCATGAGTCCTCACTGCAAACACCATCAGCAGGGGGGCTCTGCCTCCCGCCCTCCTGCTGCAAGTCTGCGTGAGCACAATGAAGGGACAGGCTCATCTGCCACTAGTGCTGGAGCCCAGAGGATTCCAGCAGATCTGGGAAATGTTTTTTCCTGCCCCTAACATTGTGCTTGCAGGCTCAGTATGCACACTAGGTGAATTTGTTTTTCAGACACCTTCCTCAGGAGATTGTACAGACATAACCATTGATGTCAGTGAAATGATTGGCAGCTTAAGTCATCAGGAGTTCACACAAAGTTCAATAGAAATAATGTTGTATTATTGTCACTATATGTCTAATACTATTTTATTAGAAATAATGTTGTCAGTGTACCTGCCTCAATTCATCAGTATTCTCACAACTAAGCCACACACAACCAGCCATTTTTATTACTAACTGACCACACGTTCCTTTTTATACTTAGGTTTATTAATGCAAAGCAAAATGTGATCCTCCCAAGTTGTTAAAAAATGTATTGACAGTAAATTAATTAAAAGAGGGACAATTAATTTGGTTCTTAAAATCAGTAAAAAACAGTAAGGACAAATAGCACTCGTCTATGACCATATGGTGTAGAGAGGTAATCACTGGCTAGTTTTTGAAAACAAGTGAGAAGTGAGAGAATTTTTTTGTAAAAATTGTGTCATTTTGCTTTCACCAGTAGGTTTGGCAACTTCAGTGGATGCACATGACTTCTATGGTCTGTAGGTTTTACAGTTTGGAAAGGTAATGTCCTTCACATCCAAAGGAATATGTTGGAAATGCAGGCATAAATGTTATATGGTTTAAATGGCCCCTTGCACTGCAAAGCTGGCACTGGGCAGTGCTTCTGCCAGCAGCAGAGAAGCAGTGCACTGGTAGGTTTGCTGCTCAGTCAGAAGTCATGCAGAGCAGTGATGGGAAGCTCAGACTTCCCAGGTAACTGCTGAGGACAAATCCAGCAGAAGCCTGGGCTTTGCATGACTCCAGGAGCTGGGCTCCACAAACCCCCAGCTCCTGAGGGACCTCCTCTCTTCCCAGCCTGTCAAGGCTGGAGCACATCTCTGAGGGGACTCTTGTCTTCCAGACTCCATGCTCAGGCCAAGAGATGGGATGAGCTCAGCAGTAACACCCTGGCAGGATGCTCACCTGTGGGTAAGCATCACCCCAGAGCCCCCCAGGAGGCTGCAGGGAGCCTCATTCAGCCTCTGCCTCTCCATCACTGCCACAGCACAGCTGCTCTGGTAGATGCTGTCCAAAGCCAATCTTGGGCATAGCAAAGTTGCTCAGCACCTTACAGTTTTCTTTGTACTATTTTTTTTCTTTCTCTTTTTAATTCAGGTTACATCCTTCGAAGAAACAAAAAGCATGAAAAGGCTGTGAGTATATGGGGTGGGGAAACAGGGTGCACACACACAAGATGAGCATTGAAATAATTCTTGATGTACTGGAGAAATAGTCCGGAAAAATAAGAGGGTTCAATTCTACAAAGAAACTCCTCAATCTGAAGCCCTTGCCATTGGGTTTTGCCTACACATGGAGCAGAAGCACAGACTGCTCTGATGCAGTGTTTGCTATCTAAAGGGGTGGGGTGAGGTGGGGTGGGGTGGGGTGGGGTGGGGTGGGGTGGGGTGGGATGGGATGGGATGGGATGGGATGGGATGGGATGGGATGGAATGGAATGGGAGCTCTGCAGGCCATGGGCTCGGGGGCACAGGGGCTTTGGGGAGACCCTTCCCTTGCAGGCAGGCACAGCCCACACAAGCCTCAGGGCTTTGTTTGAGCAGTGCCTCTGTTGTAGTGTGGTGTTTTCACAATGTAGTGTTGTAGTTTTGAGACACTGAATACAAGTGTTCTTGCATTTTATCTGCCATCACAGCAGTGCTCTTCTTGCACTGCCACTGACCCCAAACATTGCTGCCTATGAGACTGCTTTTTGGGGTTTTTTAATAGTGTGTAGCTGAATGTAGTTATGCCATAATATATCAGCTTTTAAACCTCAATTACCAGTCACCAGTAGCTGTATACTTGGAGCCATTTGCTACGTTTACTAAATCTTCAAATACATGGCACAACTCAGTAGTGCTGCCTCTAGTGGGAATGGCTTATCTTGTCTACCATGAGCCATCAGTCATAACAGGGAACAGATTAAAATTAACAGGATGGGAATATAATGCTGGTAATTAAGAAACAAAACAGTGAAATATTTGCCACACTTCAAAAATATTTTGGGGGTAAGAAAAAAAAAATCTGTTTTTAAATCCTACAGGTGCAATCTTTGATCTAGAAACAAAATCCACAGTTTGTTAGACATAAATTGTATTCCAGCTGCTAATTAAAAAAAAAAAAAAAACAAAAAACTCAGCTAAAGAGCATTATGAAAACCAAGCTGTCTTGGACAGAAGCCACCGATCTGTTGATGAGAAACTGAATCTCGCCCCTTCCCACAGGGCGCTGGGCAGCAGCCTCGGTTCCTCGCCCGCCGAGGAGGTTGGTGGCCAAATTGCAGCGGTGTGGTGCCAGCACGAACTCCTCAGGTGGGGCTGCTGCAGCCCCTCCACTCAGGGCTCTGCTGGGGCCCACAGGTGGTTCCTCTCAGCCCTGTGTGAGCCCAGCTCCACACCCGGGCTATGGTGGCCCTGGGGGAACCGAGGGACCTGGACAAACCCTGGAGTCAAGAGCAGCCGGAGAGAGTTGTGGGTCAGCTTCCCAAGGGATGGGGCAAACACCTACTGATGGGAGTAGGGGTCTCCATCATGGGGTGAAGATGCTGCCCCTTGTTGCATGACATGAAATGAGTCTGGGTACAGTCTTTCTACCCCTTTGTAAACCAATAGATTTGTGTCCATAACACCTGCAGCCTCACAGGTTCCATCTCACAGGGACAGCCCTCACTCACCACTCCTCTCTGGCTCATCCAGCTGGTGACAGGGCTGATCCTGTCTTGTAAAAGGTGAGTGGGGGAAGCATGCATATCTCTGGTGTTTAGCCAAGGTCTTTCTTACGATGCTGTCAGGTTTGTGTCACTGGGTCCCCAGAGAGCAGTGCCGCGGGTGACAGCGTGTCCTGCTGGCAGCAGGGCAGGTGTCAGCACAGTGTCACAGGAGGGCTGCCTGGGGATTTTGTAAAGCCCTGCTGGGGCACTATCAGTTAGATAAGCTGTGTGCCTTGCTGTACGGTCAGGATAACCTGCACAAGGTTAGCACAGACTGCAATATCACCAGGTGCTTTCAGTGAATAAGGATAATTAGTAGATTTTCTTACACATTAGATATTTTGGCTCTAAATATATTTTAATACTTTTAACATCTGTTTCAAAAGGTGTTTTCAGAGCATTCAGTTGATGAAGTGAGAACAAAATTGCTTGTGATGGTTTTGGCTCAGCAGCAACAGCAGGCACCTTGTCCCTGACCTCCTCTCTCTCAAAGGATTTGAGTGGCTGATAAAAAGTTGATAACTCAACAAAATTCACTGTGCCTGTTAATAATTCTTCTATAAAAGCCACACATTTCCTCCTGCAGTCTTCAGAAGCTTTTAGCATGAAGGGACTCGTTCTGGCCCTGATGCTCGCCCTCGTGGGTAAGTTGAAGCATTACCAGCACAGCTGAACCATGGAAGCCACTGTGGTCCTCAATCTTATCTGCAACTCCTCAGGGCCTTTCAGGACTATTTACAGCTTAGTCTGCTGAAGCCTTTTTTATGACTATTAGATTTCTGTGTTTAAGTTTAGCAGCAAGAGCAAGAGCAGAGCAAGGAGCAGCTAGTGAGTAGGGCTGTCACAGGCTTGTGTCCCAGGAGGCGTGGGGTGCACCCCTGGAGCACATTACTGCCTGTTTGCCAACTGTTAGCACACTGAGTAAATTAATAATAAATGTAAAGTGCCCACAGAGATGGGGGGGGTTCTCATGCATCTTTCTCATTCCTTCCACACAGGGGGTCAGAAGCAGGACCTTGGTAAGTGTTCTCCCACCCCCAGCCAGCAGTCCCCACACTGCCTTCCCTATGGCTGTGCACTGCTAACTGCTGCTTTCTTTGCTGGGATGATTCTGGTAAGTAATATCACAAAACAGCCATATGGAAGGAGGTGTTTCTGTTATTTTTTTTTTTAATAGAGCCTGTTTTTCATACTGGCAAGACCTACATCTATGGCTATGAGAGCTTCATCCTGCATGGGCTGCCTGAGGGAGGTCTGGCGATGGCGGGGGTGAGGCTGTCCTGCAAGCTGGAGATCAGCTGTGTGTCTCACAGTGACCACCTTCTCCAGGTAAATTACCATGGGCATTGGGACCCACCCACTGCTACAGACTTTTGGTTCATACCTGCAGACTTGTGAAATTACAGAAAGATGAAATCTCACATGAAAGTTTAAGGTCCTTCCTGGTCCTGAGATGACCCTGTAAGCCCAACATCAGACCAAGTGACTTTGTTTGGACAGTGGTGATTTCCCTAACATGGGCAGAGGTGTGGGCACTGAGCTTTGCACCCTGTACCCCTAAGCTGTGCTGTGGAGAGCTGAGGAGACCACTGGAGTGTATGCAGCTGTAGACAAATTGCTCTGGATTAAGGTAGTGACCAAGAGATGGTGCCACAGGCTTCCTCACAGTGAGCACTGCAGGAGGGAGCCAGAGCTGTTCCAGCTCTGCTGCTTTCAGTACCTGAGCCCCCTTGACTGAAGCTGCCTTAGGGGCATCTGCTTTAAAGAAAAGTCTTCAAGATAGTTATACTGAGATTGAGTATGAAAATGAGACCTCAAACATGAAAGACCCATGTTTTTAACCTGGTCCAGAGCCTGAGAAAAACTCAGTACTGGAACTCAGTTATCAGATGAGAAATTCCCGTGTCTCCATTATCTTCCTTTTGATATCCTTTACATAGTCATTAATTCATATGTGAAGAATTGTAATGGTAATGCTCATGTTTGGCATAATGATATCAGATCTGGAAGTACTTCTACTCATTGAAAGGCTTAAAATGCTGTCATGGAATGAAAGACTGTAGAAGGGGGATCTAGAAGACACCATGTGGGGAGAAAGCTGTAAGAAGACATTTAGCATTCACCCTAGGAGTTTGCTTGATCTGTAATCCTGTGCATATACTACTGAAACAGCATGAAGAAATAGCTATTACCAACCTTTATACACTGCTACAATATCAGGCTGTGAGTCTTGAGAAGGATTTAGTTTAGATGGAAGAAGGTAGGCCACCTTGGCAGAATTGATGATAAATGTCTGAAATTAATTAGAGCACTTAACCCACAACATTTCTCTCTGTGCAGGAACATGGACTTCTATATATGAGGGTTTGAGGTGTGTGTGTATGTGACTAGATAGGTAAGTGCACGCAGGCACCCATTTCCCACTAGGTAGCAGTCAAGGACCTGCGTGCAGGCGTTACAGCTTTACAGCTAGATAAACTCCAAATGATGACAGCTGCTTCCAAAGAAAGAGATGTCAGCTCCTGCTGGGCCATCTCCCTTGTGAGGTCCCACAGTTATCTCTGCTTCCCCATCAGCTGTGCTGAGCCTTTGGAGCTTTGGGAACAGCGGGAGCAGCCTAAATAGTTCCCTCGTGTTAAGGCAGGGAGCTTGAGCAATGGCTTGGATGCCTTGCAGACTGAAGGGAGATTACATTGGACATCTGGGGAAAAGAGGTGAGTGTCCTTTCTATATAGATTGTTGACAACTGATATTTCACTCACTCACCAAGCTTCAATAGGCTTGTTGAAGCTTTGAATGCTGCCTGCAAAATCTTATTTTTCTGGCAGAAATCCTTCCTGGAAATTTCATTTTCAAGGACATTTTCTAGCCTCAGCATAGGAGTCCAAGGAGGAAAACATTTCCTGTTTACTGAACAAGTGGCTTGTGTCCAGCCATGAATTGGAAGTGCCCAGTTTCCCTGTTACTGCACTATTTCAAACTGAATGAACATGACAAATGTTTTCCCAATTTTTTCACAGATTCGATCACCAAAGCTGGAGGAATACAATGGTTTCTGGCCCACAGACCACTTCACTCCATCTTCAAGGCTCACAGAAACCATCACTGCATGTTTCAGCCAAGCCTTTAGATTTGAATACACTGAGGGACAGGTTGGAAGTATTTTTGCCCCTGAAGACTGTCCCATCCTATGCACTAACTTAGTCAGAGGGATTCTGAACATGCTGCAAATAACCATCAAAAAGTCACAAAATGTGTATGAACTACAGGAGGTTTGTTTTTTCCTTTCTGATTTTACATTTATTCTCGTTTTACTGTTATAAAGCAGTGTTATATAGCGCTCCATCTGTGCAAATGCTTCCCAGGCAATTTCCTTTGACCTATTTATTACTGTTTCAAGCAGAACGTTCCTTGTGTTTAATCAATACTCACAGGCTGGGATTGAAGGCATCTGCCAAACCAGATATGTTATCCAGGACGACAGCAAGAATAACCGTGCCACCATTTCCAAAAGCAAGGACTTGACAGACTGCCAGGAGAAAGTGGTGAGGAACATGGGGATGGCGTACATCCGCCCCTGCCCCACCTGCCCCCAGGTAAGAGCAGCACAAAGCCCTGCTGCCACCCCCTGGCATAAGCCACTGCTAAACACTCACACATTGCACTAATGCTGGTCGGGTGTTTGGTTTGCCTGTGCTCACTTAATTACTGCCTGTTCATTAGTTTGTGAGTGGTTCTCTTTGCACTTCTAGAAAATCAGAAACATTAAGGGCACGACGATGTTCACTTACAAGATGAAGTACGATGACAGTGGGACCGTGATAACGTTTGCTACATCTGAGCACATGTACCAAATCTCTCCCTTCAATGAACCCAATGGGGCAGTAGTCATGGAGGCAAGGTAGGGGCCACATGTGTCCTCAGTGCAGCTGTGATTATCACTGCCAGGAGGAGATGCCTAAAACATATTTCGGGCTGATTTGTGAATTAACAAAAAGCATCTGGCCTGTGGGCTGTGAAAGGCCAAGGTACGGAACATCCCTCGGGGGTCCACACAGGTCAGGTGTTCTGCTGTTTAGGCATTTTGCTGGGCTCCCTGAAAAATTTGTCCAGCCTCTCAGAGATTTTGGTAAACTAATGAAAGCTCTCACCAGCCCTATGACATTTCCAGATAATCCTGAGCAATGCACAAAGTGAGAAGTGCAAGATCCTTTTGTGGTCAATGCAATGGTCCTGCTGGGCACCACTTAGTCTGCTCTGACCACTGAATGTGACCTCCACACACACAATGCCGTTGAAGGCTACTGATGCTTTTCTTTCTCTCCCTTACAGACAAGAACTGGTTTTGGTCAACATTACAAGTTCTCCCACCAGCCCACCAAAAACTCGGCTGAAAAACCAGGGTAGTCTTCGTTACCACTTTGCAGGAGAGCTACTTCAGATGCCAATTCCCTTAATAAGGATTAAAAATCCAGATTATCAGGTATGAGATGCTTACTTGTCATACTCATTGTTTATAAGGTTAACAGGTCATCACATAATTATTTTAGACACGGATCCTTCCAACTGTCTGTTTTTTTCTCCTAGTTAACAGAAATGCTGCGGCAATTAGTTCAGAATAAAGAGGAAGAAACCCCTAAAGAAGCTTCAGCCAAGTTCTTACAAATGATCCGGCTTTTTCGTATTGTGAACCTTGATCAAATTGAGTCTTTGTGGGTGCAGTTTGCCAATGATCCTCCCTACAGGTAACTGTATTGTTTCAGCCAGGATTCCAATCAGAGGCATACTGGGATAAGGATAATAAATGGTTCCCTCTCTGGCAGGCCCTGGTTTTTGAGTGCCATCTGTGCTGCTGGAACTACAGACACATTCAGGTTCCTGAAACAAAAGATCCATGATGAGAAGCTGAACATCTGGGAAGTGTCTTTGACTCTCCCTCTTACCTTCCATTTCATTACACCCAACAAGCAAAACCTAGAAGTTGCCTCAGTGAGTACAGATCATGCTTTCTGCTATTTCTCTCTTGCTTCTTTTTAAAGGTAAATTCACAGGATTATGAGTAAAATGTGCAGCATGTTTCTATTTAAGTTTGCAAAATGCAAGGTGATAAAAAAATGGGGAATGCTTTAGAAACTGTTTCTAAACACTTATCAAAATATTTTAATGGCATTGATATTTGATGTTAAAACCCACAAATACTAAGAGAATTGTTATAGATTTCCTCTTGCCAAAATATTTTTTTTAAATAGACAAAATTAGGAAAAACCCAAAGCAATTTCATCTATTTATTTCTCAAATGTAATTTTACTAAATATCAGCTCTAATTTCTAGAAACATTAAATACTGCTGCTTGTTTCTTCTGCAGACTTTTCTGACCTGTCCTCAAATCCAGAAAGCACCACTGCACAGAATAGTTGTTTACCTGGGTTATGGTAGCATGGTAAATAAATACTGTGCTCAGACTTCACCTTGTCCAAATGAACTTCTTCAGGTTGGTGACTCTCATTTCTTATTCAGATAGGGTGAAGAAATTTTTAAATGCCTCTAATATAGCTTTCATGATGCTGGCAATTAGGAAACTTGTTATTGACATGCTTCGCTCTAAGCTGTGATTGCCTGCAAAATTGCAAATGCAGAATGAAACACAGAGCTGATGTCTTTGAAAAATCTGGTTCTAACAGCTCAGAAATGTGAGTGATAAAAGCCTGTGGGAAAATGAATTCTGTAAACAACCTGAAGCTGAATTTAGGTATGACAAATTTAGGATTAGAGCAAAACAATTATAATTCTTCTCTCTAGTTTTACTTTAGATAGAATGTACTTTAAGAAAATTATTAAGTAGGCACTGAAGTGTGAATTTAATCAAAGTTCTAGATAGGTCACAAGTTAGGGTTTTCAAAGAGGCACAGCATGTAATTGCATACTGTCAAATATTCAGGATGTCCTTAAGACTATGCAGCTCTGGCTTCTTACTGAGAGGAATACAGCACTGAGATGGCCTACTGGCATTTGACATGTGTTTAAATCTTCCAAAAAAGAGTGAAACAAAGCCAAGCCACCAGATGGGGAATTTGTCTTCTCAGAACACCAAAACTGTTTAAGTAAACTTGACATGGGAAGTGAAAAATAGACAAGCATAACCCTGCAGCTGTGCAGAGCCTTGGTGGCTGGCAGGGCTGGTGGAGGTGCCCCAGTAAGAAACCGAACATCAGCTTGGGGCTGCCCTTGAACTTGAAACAGACTCTCTGGTGCAGGCATCCACCTAGGATTATCTCCTACTCTCCAACACAATTTAAAATCAATTACAGCATTGTAAGGAGAAAACCAAGTTTGCCTGCATGTCGCCCATTTGTCATCCTGGTAATGATGGTGGGATTTTTTCCTGGGAGAAAAAGCTGAACAGCTCTACTCTGCACCAGTTGTTTTTCTTACCATGGCAACCAGTATTTTTAGATTAACACAGTCTGCTTTGTTTTCAGCCCCTCCACGACCTTGCTACTGAAGCCACCAGCAAAGGTGATGCCAAGGACATGGCCTTGGCCTTGAAAGCCATTGGCAATGCAGGAGAGCCAGCCAGTCTCAAACGCATCCTGAAGTTTTTGCCAACATTTTCCCCGGCTGCAGCGTCACTACCCAACAGAATTCATGCTGATGCTGTGTTGGCCTTGAGGAAAATTTCCAGAAAAGACCCTGCAAAAGTAACTGAAATTATTATTTAAACAGATGTCTTAGAGGGTATGTTGCATTGACTTAGTGATTCAGGAATAAGAAAGTTATCAGGTAATGTTAGCAGATCTGGGCAGATTTCTCAGTTGCTGGGCTTCCTTTTGTCCAAAATGCAAACTCCTGACATCACCTTGTCCTTGCTGATATCCTGGGAAAGAGTTTGCTTAAGTCTCTTTGACACTGGGCCCATCACTAATGGCTGTTTTACCAGCCCTATTCACTGTGCACCCAGCAATATCTTCAGTTTCAGTGACAGGCCCCAAGTCTCAGTTTTCCGTTTTCTTCTCTTTTCACTGAAGATCACACATGCACAGTTTAGGAACCACATCTCACTGAGAAGTTATGAGGTACTCACAGGTTGTATCTTCCTCCTCTAGGTAAGGGAGATCTCCCTCCAGGTCTTTATGGACAACACACTTGCTCCTAATGTCAGAATGGTGGCTTGTGTTGTCCTCTTTGAAGCTAAGCCTCCTCTTCCAACTGTAACAGCTATGGCCAGCTCACTGCTGACAGAGCCCAGCTTACAAGTAGCCAGTTTCACATATTTACACATGAAAGCTTTGGCAGAAAGCAGAATCCCACAGCTCTACGCTCTGTAAGTAGAGGAAGAAGTACATCGTAGAAGCAAATGCTGATTTCTTTCTTGAAGTTTTCTAAGAATTTGGTCATGGTCAACTATGCTCACATGATTTTATTTCTTTGTTACTCAGATCTGCTGCCTGCAACATTGCCATTAAACTAGTGAGCCCCAGACTTGGTAGGCTGAGCTATCGTTACAGCAAGGTCATTCATGTTGGCCATTATTCCTGTGAGTACCAGGTGCCCTGTTCACTGCTTTAGATTATGTAGCCAAATGTTTCTGTTGTGTTCTATGATTTTCATCCAAAATACAATCGTGGGCTGTGAGTTTAGTATGCTCTTGAAATACAAAAAGCACAGGAGTCTCATAATGTGCAGAATACCCTGAGGGTGTTCTACTGCTCTCTGGGTATCTGCTGGGTAAAATGGTGCCTGCGCATGAATCTAGGACTCCTCCTTCAGTCACTGTGGTTCTGTTGACTCTGCCCTAGAACAAAGTTGTTCTCTTGCAGATGAAAACTTGAGAACCTGTGTGATTGAATTGTGGCAGAACCCTTTGTGATCTACTACAGCCTGCACCTGAGGTAGCTTACACACATCAGACACCTCTGAGACCCTAACTAAAATCTCTACTTTTTTTTATTCCTATGATAGCGGAATATGAGGCTGGTGCTATATGGAGGGTCTATTTAATGAACAGCCCCAGCACCATGTTTCCATCTGATATTATCACAAAAGTAAGAGGATATTATGCAAGTACTGCAACTGATATTATTGAGGTAAGTGTCTCAGTAAAACATCGAGGTAGATGCAAGCTATCTAGAGACAATATTACTTGTTAAGCCATTTGGACTGTGTTGTAGTGTTTAAGTCAATCTCTGGTCACGATGGTGGATTTGGAAGAGAAAATGTAGGTAATTATTATGATTGTACCTAGGCTTTTTCTTTTATTTGGGCTTCTTGACACATACATTCATCAATGAACATATTCATCATAGGCATGAAAAACTAGGAGAGCAGAGGAAAGCTTACACAGCAGAACATCCATCTGCTTACCTAAAATCAGGGCATCTAGAATATTTTGCATAAGTACAGGGAAAGAGCATCTGAAATTAAATTGCAGCAAGGCCAGCATGAAGCTCCATGTAACAGCATGCAGACATTTACACAGCTTCTCAGGCAAGCTTTGCAGCCTGGGCTGAGCTCTGTGTTGCCCTAAAATTATCCCTGCTGACTAATTCAAACCTTGCTGAGCACATCCTCAGCATCTGCAGCCATAGCCTGCAGTTATCTGCCAGGTAGACACTGCCTTCTATGTGCAATAGCTTCATGAAGTACATGTTTAGAGAGGCCTGGGTGAATGTGATACTGGGTACAAAGGTTTTCCTGGGCTTGCTTGTATTTGGACTGAAACTACTGACTGTTTTCCTACAGGTGGCTCTGCGATCTCAAGGCCTGACCAAGCTGATCAGGAAGCAGAATATTCCTTTTGCCAAGTATGATACATACAAGACACTGAAGGAACTTGGTAAAACGGTATGAAATGGCACCCTTCTGATCTGTTTGCAATACACAGTTCCTGCCAGCATGGGGTTGCATCACTCACCCCCTGAGCAGTCCCTTTGATGTTTCAGTGAGAAAGGAATCAGTCATCCTGTTTGGCCACAGAAAGATGTACTTACTCTGTACTTATGCTGTCAACAGATGCCACCTTTCCACTCAACGTGTGTCAACCCTTAATGTGCAGTACAAAAGGTGATGATGATGCTAGTAGCCAAAATTCATGTGTTTTAAAGTGTGTGTTAACATGCAGTAAATAGTTGCTCTTCTCTTTTAAAATGATTCTTGAATAAGGTTATTGTCCATGAATCCTTGGGTGTCAGTCACTACTCATAACAGCAGAAATTACCAAGTCCTTACCTCATCCTTGTGTGGGGAAACTCCCACTGAAGTCAGTTGTGCAACATAAGAAAGGCCACACTGGTTCAGACCTGTAAGGTATCTATTAGTTTTTGGCTAAGGACCCATGGTTAGCATCCTTCAGATAGGATCTACTCATTGCCAATACATTACTATATTTGACGTAACATTATCTGCTGCTTTTCTTTGTCCTCATCTTTCCTTAACACTGCAGCTTCTGGGATGGAAAGAATTGTCTCCTGAAGACCCTCTGGTGTCCACTTACGTCAAAATATTGGGTCAAGAGATTGCCTTTGTTGACATTGATAAAGATGCCATTCAGCAGACCATGATGGTACTGACAGCACTGTTTGGGGTTTTTTTTTGTCTGAGATGCTAAAGAATTTCCCTTCCCCATCTCTTCTTACCTAATTACCTAACTTATTTCTCTGTTTTTAGAGTCTAACTGGATCATCAAACTGGCAGACAGTGGTGAAAAAAGCGCTAGAAGAAGCACAGCGGGGCGTTTCAGGCCAATGGACGCTGCCGGTGATGGTGGCTGAAGCGCGGCACATTGTCCCCACAGTGGTGGGGCTGCCACTGGAGCTCAGCCTGTGCAGTGCCATGCTGACCCAGGCTGTGGCAAACGGTGAGCTTGGAAGATGCCAGACTGAGCAGTTTCCCCACATAATTGTGGGTCCAGTCCCTCTGCTGAAATTAAATCCCTCTATAATCTTGAAGATGCTCCGGTAATGTGGAAACATTGGTGCTCAGCTACCTCCAAAGGGTTTGAGAAGTAACTGGCATGATTCACTTGGGACATAGTTGTGTCCCCCTGCTCCACTATTCTGGTTTGGAGTAATCTTTAAATAATCACATAAAATATTTCAAAATGTAAAAGCACTGTCCATGTATTTGCTACACTTAGTGAAAACATTGTATCTGCAGCATTTATTGCTTCTGTGTTTCTACAATTCCCATCTGTCTTTTGCAGTGGATATAAAGATGTCACCACCATTATCTGACAACTTTAGACCTTCACAGTTTTTGGAAACCAACATGGATATTCATGCTGACATCAAGCCAAAGTAAAAATTACATACATTTTTTACATAGACGTACAAGCATTTAAATTCATATCTGAAATAGATACGTGATTGCATGTTGTTATATTGGGGTTTCACTCTTCCAAGATTTGGGATGGCTGTGTTATCCAGTGAAAGTGTTAGAAAGCAACACAATACCCAGGGGCTTTATGACCCTGCAAGGGTAGCAATGTGCACTGTATGCTGCAGGATGCTGTGCTGTTCTGCCATTGCTAAAAAGGCTCACTTTTTTCACTTGTTCAGTGACTAAAGTTACTAATCTGTGAAGACTTGCTTACATATGGACATAGGAAGTTCAACTTAGAATTGCTTCACCACCTGGCACAGGCTGGAGAGATTTGAGGAAGAAAAAGGAAAATCCTCCTAGATCTGCAAAAGCAAATGCAACAGTACTAGTAACTATAGTAGCAGTAATTATCATAACAATAGTGATAATGTTAATAAACAACTAGACATGATCTGAAGCTAGTAGAGGTTATGATATCAGCTTGTCCTCAAGCAACGTTTCAGTGGCAAAGCAGTGTGAGGGTCCATGTTTTGTTTATCAGATAAATCCCTTTACCTTTTCAGTGGCACTTATGCTTTTAAGTTTCAGCATTATATGATACATCTCTTTATCTATCAGTAGGGTCTCTTACAATGAAAATAACATTGTGAAAATGTAGTTTTGGATGTCAAAGTTAAATATGTGCATATTAATCTATTATTATGCCTGGGTTTATACTCTTTCTTTCAGGGCATATTTTCATGTGATTACAATGATGGGGATTAACACACAATACTTTCAGAGCGGTCTTGAATTTCATGCAGAGTTCAATGCCAACACTACAATGAAATTTGATGCTAGGATAAATATGAAAGAGAAAAATTTGAAGATTGAAACCCTCCCCTGCCATCAGGAGGTTGAGCTTGCAGCTGTGAGGTACAGAAGAGCTTGTTGCATTTTGCTTGTTATGTGTCACTGATAGTGAGCTCCCCGTTATAAAATCGTTAACATACAATTCTTTTTTAGGCTCTGCCTTTCCTTGGCAGCCACATAAAATTTAGTATTGTCTTTTTTGCACTATCAAAGATAGGACAGCAAAACCAGAAGATGTTACTTGTATGCCATTTATCACCTCCACAGGAGTGACATTTATGCTATTTCAAGGAACATGGAAGAAGAAGGTTCTGAAAAGAAATCCCAGCTTCTCCCCGGAGGAGAAGTACCAAGTATTCCTGACGAGCCATTTCAGGCATCAAAAAGATCTTCAGTACCTGGCAACTGGAAGGTAAGGGACCTCACACCACCTGTATTGCAGACAGAGAACAGACACCTCTTCAGAGGGGATGAGCACGCCCAACACAGTAGCTACCTGACCAGATCACAGGCACAGAAACTGATACTCAACAGGTGCCTGACATATCCCAAACCAAACCTAAGTCCCAGTGGTTTCAAGACATGATCATTCACAGTCTGCTCACTCTCATCATCTTATGTATCTTTACAGTCATGGGAAGGTGAGTGGAATGGAGATCCTTTGTACAAGACACTCTTTTTTCCAAGCCAGAACAATGTAAAAAAGATGATTTCAGGGCAGAATATACATTTTTTCTTCCCAAATTCTGAGGTAATCTCTGCAGTGAATTGCAGAAACCCATTCTCTTATGTGGTCTGAGGCTTCTGAGGCTTGTGGGAAGGATAAGTTTGACTTACAACAGGAAGTCTGGTAGCCACAGTTGATACAGAGAAGCAGCCTCTCCAAAGAGCTCGGCAAGTTCTCATTGGGAAGTTTGTTTGTTAAACACTTCCTGGAAAAGGCTAGGCTGGAGAGAGAGCTGTTCTCTTCCACAGAGTGTTTTGATGGAAATCCCACCATGCTTCCCTACTCAGGCAGGACTGTCATTAATAGAAGGAAAGATTTAGGAGATGTGTTTGGGGAAAAATACCTTTATTTGCCATATTTTTGTTTATTGCAGCAAAGCAACACTCCTAGTGTGATATCCAAAGAACTCCAGCAAGGCTCAGAAGAGGCACAGCACCAGAGTGTAAGAAGAGCTAACGCACGCATCTTCTGTAGTAAATTTGAGAGTTTGGGATGTTCTGCTTGTCTCAGCCTAAAGTCTCGAAATTCTGCTTTCTTAAGAAATACCTATCTGCACAAATTAGTTGGAGAACTTGAAGCCAAAATAGTTTTAAAGCCAGGTATAGTCATGACAACAAGCTTTTCTGCCAAACTCTGTGAATGCTACTCAGGCAGCATGACTGTGGTATGTAAGTGTCTTGATTTCAGTTCAAACAGATGCTGATATTGACAAAATACAGCTGGAGATTCAAGGAGGATCCAAAGCAGCTTCCAAAATAATTGATGTAGCAAGCTCAGGGTCTAAGGAAGAGGATGAAATATCTCCATATGAGGACATTCGATCTAAACTGAAGAAGATTCTAGGCATTGAAAATGTGTTCAAGGTAAGAGACACTGAGCATCTGAGAGGGTATATTTTCCTTTACATGAAGCCAACATTTTCCAGTGGGAGGATTGGGACTGGGAGGAATGGGTGTAGGTGAGTTCTGGTGCAACCTCTGCAGTGTGTGGGGCCAGGAAGTTTAATTTCCTTGAAAGCCTGTGGTGAGCAGTTTGACATCAAGTGCAATGTTACAGAACAAGCTATAATTTCAAAACTCTATGCACTGTTTTTGGAGGTTGCCAATAAAACACAGCACCATAAGAAACGAGTTCACAGAACAGACAAGACTGCAGTTACAGACCTCTGGGGAGATCCCAGTGCAGCCCCCCTCTACAGCTCATCCTCTTCTTCCACTGATTCCACTGCTGATGGTGAAGAGCCTGGACAGGAACACAAAAAAGATGAAATAAGGCAATCTGTGAAGAAACGTGGCGGCAGCAGCAGCAGCAGTGGCAGGAGAAGCAGCAGCAGCAGCAGTAGTGTCAGCTCTGCTAGCAGTAAAATCTGCAGCAGCAGTGGAGAGGACCACTCTGGAGACAGGCACTGCAGTGAGGATCATGCATATTCAAAGCAACAGGTAATTCACTCAGGCTAGAATTTTTATTTTTCTTGTAGTGAATGTTTTAGTACCAGGAAACAGGAAATAGGGCATGGACCAAAGAAAGCAAAACCAGACTGCTAAGGGTGACTGCTGCAGAATGGACAAGGTAACCACCTAGCAGAACTCTTTTTCCTTTTTAACCTCTCTAGTTCTTTGAAGCACTTAAGTTCTGAAGGTTTACGTTTCAGTAGGTTTCAATTTAAGATATTATAAAAAAAAATGTTGTTTCAATTTTTTGTTCCCATACTCAATACTAAAATTTTTAATTCATTTGTCAAAAGCTAATTCTTCATCTTCTCTTGGATCTTCTTATACCCTATCTGTTTTCACAGGAAAATATACCTGTTTACCAGTTTTGGTTCAAGCCAGCAGATGAACAGGTACATTTATTGTTTATACTATGAGCAAGGCCTACACGTGCTCTTATGAATTTTGCTGCAAATAAAGCTTAGTTCCCTAAGAATAAAAATATGAAAAATAAATTCTGCAACAACTTCCAATAGCAAACAACTTCATTCAAAGTGGTTCTTCATTTTTGTAGGACCCAGGAAGGCAAGTCCTGAACAGCAGCATCAGTTCCTCTTCTTCAGCTAGTGATAAAGGCATCTCTAGAGCCATAACTCAGGTAAATGTCTTAATTTACAAGAAATAAAAACATTTACTTCAGATTTTCAGTTATGGTATGTTTATAACAGGAAAAATAGAGTAATTGCCATATTAGATAATATACAAAAGAATATGAATTGTTTCTTGGTTCATACAGATGAGCACATTGGATAGCAATTGAATGTTTTTTACTGTTTGCTTAATATAGGCTACATTTGTAAGGAAACTGGAATGTATTGCTGTGTATGTTGAAATTTGTGTTACTCAGTAAGTAATTCACTATAAAATGAGAACACTTGAGATGTGCTGGCCTGCTTTATCAGAAACTGCCTTCAGGTATATTTTTTTATTGCACAGCTCTTTGTAAAAGTCCAGGACTTGACTCTGGCACTCTTTTATTCATCAGGTCTTCACTGCCAAGTACTTCATGTTAGCAGGACCATACAAGGCCTTTGAAAAGACCTTTTTTTGGTATTGAAATGTCAACTTTCAGAGCAATCCAGGTGTTTACTGAGGAATCACTACATGGTACACAGTTAATGGTACCTGGTCCTGTAAGAACTACTGTAAGAACTGATGGAATCTGGTGCACATTTCAAGAAAGGAAGATTTCACACCATTCAGACAGTGACCTAGATGTCTACAAAACAATAAACCTTACTTCACTGAGGCACTCCCTCTGCACCAGTAACTTCCAGTCAGTTCAAGTTGTCTGCAGAAAAACAGGCAACCGGATCTACCTGCTCGACACCCGTTTCTGTATATCTTGATTCACCTCTTTTGTCCACCTTTTCAGTACATTTACTACAATACATTCCAGTCTTCCCCAGTGCTGTCACCAGAGACACGTTCTTCCTCAGATGGAGCTCTGCTCTTTCCTCATTTTCCCCAGAGCCCTTGCCAGCTCTGTCTTGCCTAATCCTCATCTGGGTCTCTATCAGCTGGGCCTGGCAGCACCCCCCAGCTGAGGTCGGGCAGTCACAGCTGAAGTGGATGCTGCATCCAGGCACAAAGCTCTGACTTTGAGCAGCCATGAGCTGCTCTTCATGTAAGCCGGGCTGCACTGAGCAGATTGCTCTGTCAGCACAAACCATCATGGTTTTAAACAGGTGGCTAAGCAAATCTTATCAAGAAGAATGTTACCTAACTATAGGTTGGTAAGAGAGCAGTGCTGAGCTGGGTAATATTTGTTCTTTATACACTAGGGTCCTACTCCATATTTCCTTTTGTCAGACTGAAATTGCTTTACAAATAGATCCCCAACACTACTGTTTTACTTACCTAGGTCCCAACAAGTCTCACTTGAAAGACAGTGGCAAAACTACACACGAACTAAATAGATCAAGCTATGTCCCATACTTTACACAAAAAAAAAAACCTTTTTGAATGAAACTTTTCCTTTATAAATACTTTTTATCTATGTTTTTAATATAGTGATTTTAATGTGTTGTTTATTTCTTTGGTCTTTATTTCCTCTGCTGACTGAAGACTAAATTCCTGGGAGACAGCAAGCTACCAGTACTGGCTGCAGTCCTTCGAGCCATCCACAGACACAAGCAGCTGACAGGCTTACAGCTTGTACTCTACACAGATACACAACCCACAAAATCAAGGATCCAAATATTTGTTTCAAACATCACAGGATTAAGTAGATGGAAACTATGTGCTGATGCTTCATTAATAAATTCCCATAAAGTATTGGTAAGTTAAAAACAATTATTAGGCCAAAGGCAAATTAAATGTAATGATCTTACTACGTTTTATGCAAATACATATATTCCCTCCTACTAGGGTTCTCTTAAATGGGGTAAAGATTGCCAGGACTACCAGATTGCTACTCAGATTGCAACAGGGCAATTTGCTGCTTATCCAGCTATGCAGATGAAGCTGGAGTGGCCAAAAGTACCTTCAACAGTCCAAACAACTGCAAGATGGTGAGATTTTACTTTAATTTTTGAAAAATTTACCTGTGTCAGTACTCTAGACAATTATAGATTCAGTTCTGCAATTTCTGGGCTGGAATTTCCCCTTAGTCAATATGATAATAAATAAGGTGACATGAGTTCAGTTTTTCTGTTTATTCCTTCCCTCAAAGCACAGCACATTTCAGTTCACAGGAAAAATGCTTGAAGCAAAGGGGATGATAAGATTCACCTAATCTATTGTAGACTTTGAATTTAAAGTGCCTGAATTAGGAAATAGGTCTCTGGATGCCTCCAAATGGATGAAGGCTCACAGCAGAAGCCTAAATTTGGTTGTCTGAAGGAGTTTTGTCTCTCACTGATTAAACAGGGAGAGTAATTTCCTCAGGTAGGCACCTTAGCTCCAGCTTCTGAAGAAGGTGATATAAATACTTCCCATAAGGCTTACTTCACACTTAATAGCAAATGCTGTAGGACACTTCATGTAAGAAAACTGTAATTGCTAGATTCCATTCACATATGTGTCTATCCATATACATATAGTATTTAATGTAGTTGTTCATTCACTGTATTCACACATGCATATACCCACAATAACATATAGATCCATATCAAAGCCTTATCTTTTTTCATAGTGCTACCAAAATACAGACATACAGCAACTCAATTACCTAAATATGCATGCACCCCAAGCCTTCATGTTAAAGGGTTACAGGTGACTGGGTTAATAAATGTCTATTGAAGAGGATAATTTTCAATAGCAGATTGAGTTGCCTGAAGAGCTGTTATCAGCCCATATTACAGGGGATGAAACCAAATTGACTATCATGGAACAAAGCCATAGAACCTGGCTCAGTCCTGCTCTGAGATTATGCCTTTTTAAAAAAGGAATATTTTCTGTATTTCTTCATTTGAGCCCCCTGCCTGTAAGGGAACCTGATCATAGAGATCCAGCTGTCAGCTCATTGACAACTTTAGTAGGTAAAAAATCCTTGCTAAAAGTTACCACCACAGGACTCATACATTAATACCAGGTTATTTATTTTTTAGCATTTCGGTATCATAGTCTTTAGGTAATTATTGCCTCGTTTTAAACCCTGAACATGTTTTTAAAAAGTTGGCTATGCTTTTCCTCTCATATCACCCAGCCAACCAGTCTCTTGATGACTTTTTCACCCATTAACAGTTAAAATCTGCCTGTCTCTCCTCCCATACACAACACCATGTTATCACCAAACCTTCACACAGAACGTGTCTGACACAGAATGCATATTGGTTTAGAGGGGTATTTTAGTCTGAGCAAATTATAACTTTTTTTTTTTCCAAAGATGAATCATTTTAATCACTTACTTCCTTTTCCAGGTTCTACTCATTTCTTCCAGGAGCTGCATATGTGCTTGGGTGGTCCCAAAGGCAACAGCGTGGTCCCTCTCAGCAGGCAACCTTGGTTATGGCTCTGACATCTCCAAGAACCTGCGTTGTGGTCTTCAAGCTCCCTGATGTAACTATTTCCACTGTCTTTTATCCTGGGGCATACAATACTTATGAAACTGAAGGTTAATTGCTTTTTTAACCCTCTTTTAAGAATCAAACAATAAAGAAGCTACCTATCACAAGGACAAAATACTAATGCAGTCAGTTCCATTATGAAAGTATTTTACAACATGTAGCATGAGTACTTTCTCATGTAGCATGCAAACACATGAAGTAAGAAACAGGTTACAAAACAAGCATCATGACTGATAGTACACAGTCAATAATTTATTAAATAGACCACTCCTCCACAAATGTTCAGGAAGTCTGTAGGTATTCCTGTGTTTCGGAAAAGATAAAACCAGGCTGTAGAGAAGCATGATGGCCAAGTAGCAGCCACCAACACATAGGCAAGGAGAGGGTATGCATCTTGGGTAAGTAAACTGTTTGGACTGCAAGCAAATGTGATGTACAACTCTCCCAAAAGATGCAAATTTGTTAATATCCAACTTCACTGGTAGCACTACTGTTCTATAAATTGCAGATGTGTCAAACTGTAGAGGTAAAGCTATTTCATGCTGTAGACAGAGGATGTGATTTACTGTTTGCTGTGACCTAAATATAGATTCTAATTTCAGTGGGCACAGTCTTCCTTGAACACTATAAGAGAATGGTATCTCATCTCAACACTGTATTGTGCATTTACATTCATGTTTATTTTCTGACTGGTTTTCAGCTCACAATTTATGCCACAGCCATCAGGCTTCCCCTGCCATTCCCTTCAGGTCCAGGTACGCCGATTTCAACACTACCATCCCCTGACTGGAATGCCTTTGCCCAAGCAACACTTTCAATCCTTGAAAACCTTAAAGGTCAGCAATTAATTATCTGCACAAGCATTACTGACTCTGCAGATTTTGTAAATCTGGTTTATCCTTCTGACATGACTTGAAAATATTTTAAATTCACATGGAATCAATTTATTCTGCAAACTAATTTGGATTTCAGGTAGAAATAAACCCATCAGTATGAAAATCTGTGGGGCTGCAAAGATGTTAAAAAAAAAAAAAGGGAAACATACTAATAAGATTAAATATTCAGTTCAGTGAAAAATAGCGATTCCAAATGCATTCATTCCCAAATGCATCCATTTCAGCTTCACTGCAGAGATTGGTCATGAAGGAAAAGGTCTTAAAAATGTATGACCAACACCCATGTGACCTCAAATTTGGTGTGTTCTGCTTAATTAGTGCTGTTATGTAGAAGTTAAGTACAAAGTACAGCCATTAATTTCACTTCCTTCACTTGGTTGTGAAGGGATTATTGTTTCATTAATGCTGTATTAAGAGCTAATCACATTATACTTTCTTAGGGTAAATTTTAAATGGAAAAGCTTTATGTAATCCTGGGATAAGGAGCCCCATTTTGCTTGAAACCAGTGGGCTAATATCATACATATGCATATGCACCAAAACTAGTCCATATTAATTTTATTTGCTGTAAAATAGTTTCTTATCAGAGCTGGTAGGATTTCCAACAAAATGCCATTACGGAGCAAATGGGAAAACTTTGGTGTGGCTTCTTTTCCTCCACATTTTTTTATTGTTTCCAATTCTGATTATGTCTCAATAATGGTAGTAGCATTTTAGTGAGTTTCCTCTAGTGTTAATGATATGTGAACTGATAACATTTGAGAAATTAGATTACAAAGTTACAAGAACCAAAAGGCCATAGAGAGTTCCACTAGCACCAGACATAAGCAGAATTTATTTCATGATGGCTGAATCATGAGTGGGTAGCACTGCTGCCTGGGGCCAGGCAAAGTTTAGTTTTTGTATTACTACAAGTTCAATATTTCATCTGAAGGAATAATTTTGCTTTTTTGTGGGAACAGGTAAAACCAGAAAACGGTCCTTTTTTTTATTATTATTACAAATCTAAAATAATATAACTGTGTTATATAAAATACAAAAAGCTTACTTTTGACTGTTCTTTTTTCTCCAGGTCGTTGTTCATTTTCCCGAAACACAATCAAAACCTTCAATGGAGTTGAATTTAACTACTCAATGCCTGCAAATTGCTATCATGTCTTGGTGCAGGACTGTAGTCCAGAACTGAAATTCTTGGTGATGGTGAAAAGACTTGAAGAGTCTGATGACTTCACAGCAATAAATGTCAGACTTGCCAGCCAGTAAGTAATTACAAGCTTAACAACAAATAGATGTCAAGCTGAATATGCTTTAAATGTGAAAAACAAACAGTTAGGGCAGATTGGTACTAGTGTGAGACTCATGCAAAAGTGAATGATGCCAGTGGAAAGATTTCTATGAGTGTTACTGGGATTTGGGACTTAAGTCTTTCCAAAGTGCTTCTTGAAGTCCCAGACTTCACAATAACCTAAAGTCTTCACTGCCAAAAATTCTTCATTAATTTGTTAGCATCTATCCATCTCATTTTAGTTCTTAGTAATTAGGTAGACACATAAACTATAAATCCAAAAGGGACTATTGTAATCATTTAGTCTGGCCTCCTACACTAAGCTAATAATTAGAACTAATTAGCACAATCATCTCAGCAGAGATGTTGAGAAGTGGACATAACTAAAAAGGGAATTGCACATCCCAGATTAGAGGCACTCTCTTATTTCATCACTTAGATGGTGCATAATGTTCTAGATCTATTTGAAATTAACTTAAGTACACTTTGTTTCGTCTTGGAGCAATCACCTCTGCCATCACAAGTTCTGCTTTAAAAGTGTAGTCTATATGTAGATTCTCTAAATTGTATGGGATTAGGCATACCAAAATCATTGTAGGGAGTATTATTCAAAGCTTAATTTTAAATATAAATAGGCTTTGATCTGTAAGGTTTCATAACAAGTAATTATTTATTCCTGAAGATTGTGTGCTTAACCATGCCATAGTGTTAGAGAGAGAAACAAGTATTCCCTGCACCTGTTTTGTGGAAGAACAGAAAGATTCTTGTTTCACAGACTGTATTGTATCTTTTGTGATAAAGGCATTCCTCATCACTGTATCATTCACTATAATTTCCTACAACAGTATGGATGTGCTTCTGCTGTGCTTAAGCTTCAGATTTCTTCATTAGAGCAGGTATTGCTCTAAAGAAAACACTACAACACACAGACTATTCACGCTGTAAGAGAACGGCCCTAGGGAATCCAATCTTCTTTGAAATGTTAAGCACCTTCAATTTATGCAAATGTAATAGCAATTAAATAGTTACACAGTGAGGGCAGCCTGGTGTATTCCTCCCTGAACCATTGCTACAAGCAGATGCTCAGAGATGAGGTAAGCCAGGGAAAAGTGTATTGTGAGCATTCCTCCTGGCACACTTTCCTGGTCTCTCTTCTTCCTAGAGGGTACCAGGTGATTTATGCCAGAATGACATGAGCATCCTGCAGTGTTGGTTCTACCAGGACTAGAAATTGTGAACTGAGTAGGGTAAAGGAGAAGCATTTGTTTATACTTACTTCCTTTACTTAAAGTAAGGTTGACATGTATGTTTCCAATGGACTCATCCAGTTGAAGATTAATGGTGTTCAATCTCCAACAGATGTTCCATACACATCTAACTCTGGTAAGCAACTCATCTTTGTATTTTATTTAATCCTTCTGATCCTGAGAAGGAAAGGACATGATCAACAAAAGCGTCTCAAGGAAAAGACTGCCCTAATTTGAGAAACAATTAGGTGATTGCAACATACCTCATGCTAGCTTTATAGGAAGTGGCAAGTCAGATGAGCAAGGAAAGAGGTTATGATCCTCTGTATCTTTGCACAGACCAATTAATGCAGGGCTATGGTGCCTTGTGCTGATCACAGAGAGCCATGGAGAAAGCATCTAGATGTCCCCTGGCCATAGCCACCCTTACTCCAGGGCAGGGAGCACTTAGTCTTTCTAATTTCTCCTATCTCTTTCAAAATACATTATTAGAGCCTGCGTCAAGTCCCCGGGAATTTAGCAAGTGGCTCAAGTTGGACACTAAACCAATGACTCCCTTTTAAAAGATAACCCTTTTTGATTTTATGTTCCAGATGCAAGCATGATGATCAGCAGTGAAAATGAAGGCCTATCACTGAAAGCCCCAGATTATGGCATAGATAAAATATATTATGATGGGCACAGACTTGAGGTATTTTAAAAAATTACTTTCGGTGGTTTTCTTTTTAGAAAAAAAAAACAAAACAAAACATTTCAGTGCATCTTTTCTTTATATCCACAAAGATTCAGGTTGCCTTCTGGATGGCTGGAAAAACATGTGGTATTTGCGGAAAATATGATGCTGAGAAGGACAGGGAGTACCAAATGCCCAGTGGATATTTAGCTAAAGATGCAGTGAGTTTTGGTCAGTCCTGGATCATCTCAGAAGACCCGTGTGCTGGAGGTACTAACACATACTAATGTTGTTGCCTTTGACCAATTAATTTGCTACATGAATAGATTATTTATGTTATTGTAGCATAATGATCTTATTTTTCATTAATTTTGTTATTAATTATAGACTAAAAGATATCTGGTTTTCCTGAGTTTGGTAATTCACTTCAAGTTCTGGTTTTGTTGCATTTTTATATCAACTGCTTATGCACTATGTAGTTACCTAAGATAAAACTATAATCTTAAAATTGTATAAAAAGCAGGCAGTTTGATTATTGGCAAAATGCATTTTATGTTGTCCTTAATAGTTTCATTCTTTATTTCCATTGTGACTTCCAGGCTTTTAGTGGCCTAGAAAAAAATAAAATCTATCCCTGGCTATAAAACTAGAGGACATTTGAGATGGCAAATATCTGTTTTAATTTCATCAGGCTGAAGATGAACTTAATCTGAAAACTTTCACCAGGGAATGATTATTCTTACCAGATCCTATATAAAAAGGACAACACAAAAATACTGACATCATCTGGGTGCACTGCATTTTCTGTGGAACCGAACCCTCTGGGCATGTGGTGGCATTTTTGGAATGTATACTTAGATCAAGCTTCCCTGGAGGGACTGGTCCAGGGAAGTCTGGATCACAGGGACTTAAGGACTAAGCTACTCAACCATGGCACAGTGGGTGTGTTGCTTGGCACAGTGCAGAAGTGGATAGCTAGGAGCAACTACTGCCCCAAAATGAAATGGTGTCAAGAGTTCGGGTAAAGTTGAGTGACAGCTGACCAGGATCTTCCTGAGTATCACAAGATTTGGACACCTGTGTCCTACCTAGATCCCACCTGGCAAGCCTCTGCCCTTGGGACTGTGTCCCCCCCCCCCCCCCCCCCGTCTGAATTTCTCAGTCTAAAGCCATTGACAGAAAGTTGACTGACTTCACAACTGACTCAGCCAGCTTCGTTTTGTGTAGCTTGTGTCACTTGGTTTATCCATTGGTCTTAGTTGTTACTAATTCTACTAATTAAGCCTCAGAAGCTATTTATATTAATTCTGTAGGTGCTTTAAGAGAAATCATGTTTTATAGCTTGTAAACTGCAGCGCAAATTTGTCAAAATTGAGAAGCCAGTTGCAGCTGAGAAGAAGGCAGCAAAATGCTTCTCCGTGGAGCCAGTTCTACACTGCCTGGAAGGCTGCTCAGCAACCGGGTCTGTTCCCGTCTCCGTGGGCTTCCACTGTGTACCAGCTGGTGAGTCTGCAGAACGGGCCCTTCTGTACGGCACAAACACTGCACCCTACAGTGACTCTGACCGTACTAATTCTGAGCACCTCGATGTATAAAAAACCCTTCACATGGCTTCTGCTCTCATTTACAGACTCAACTCTCAGCCTGGAAGGCCAGATTCGGCCAGGCCAGAAATCCGAGGATGTCGTGAGCACGGTTTCAGCTCACACGGCGTGTTCCTGTCACCAGCAGTCATGCCCGGCGTGATGCCCCGACCCGTGGATCCCCTGTGACCCCGCGGGCAGGGCGGGTGTCCACCGTGGGGATAAGGCCCCGTCCCCGGCAGGAGATCGTTCTTCTCAAGTTCTGCTACAGATCTTTAAAATAATTCGGGGCACCTTTCGCTGGGTTTGATCTAATAAATGGTTGCTCTCTAACAGCGCTCAGCCGAGGTCATTTCCCTCCGAGCCGCTGCCTCCCTGCAGATTCTGCCCGCGCTGCCGCCCACGGCCACGCCACTGGCGAGGCTCTGGCCCCCTCCTCACGCCTGGAAGCCGCCCCTGCGGCCCCTCCGCGGGGTCACTACCGCGCCTCCTCGACTCGATCCCCTCGGGGCGGAGCAGCACGGCCGGGCCGGCCCCGCCGATCCCGAGGCGGAAGCAGCGCTCAGGCATGGGGCGATGGCGGTGCCAGGGGCTCCTGGCGCTCGGCTTCTTCCTGCTGTTGCCGGGCGTCCTGCCCGCCGCTGCCTGCCCCTGCCAGGACCCGCGGCTCTGCCACCCCGTCACGGGCACCGGCGGCTTCGAGGTGCGCGTCCCCCGGGGGTCTGGGCCCCCCCCCAGGGCATCCGGGCGGCTCCGGGCCCCGAAGGTTGGGGAGAACGGCCGGGGAGCGGCTGCGCGGTTCGCAGCCTGGTAAACACACCGTGCGCCCGTGCCTTGTTTTTAATCGTCTGCGTTAGGAGTCGAAACAGAAAAAAGGTCCATGCGATTTACAGGGAAATGTCAGAGCTATGGTAGTTGGGGTTTGCAGACCGCGTCCCTGCTGCAGGTGAAGTGCTCACAGAGCTGATGTCCCTCGCGACCCTTCCCGTGCGGGCTGTCCCCGGGGGCTGTGGGTGCGGGATGCGGAGGGCAGGGCAGCAACGTGTCCGAGGGTGCTCAGAGACACCAGACAAGTCATGTGTCTTTTGGAGAGGCATGCGGAAAATAATCGTCCTGCTAATGTGGTCGGAGCTAATGAGGGGCTTCTTACGCCTTTTCCAGGTGTTCGTGTTCGATGTGGGAAAGGAATCCTGGAAATCCTACGACTGGTCAAAAATTACAACTGTGGCAGCTTTCGGAAAGTATGATCCTGAGCTCATGTGCTATGCTCACTCTAAAGGCTCCAGGATAGTACTGAAAGGTTGGTCACATTGCGAAAATGTAGGTATTTATGTGGTACATGAATAAGAACATAATGTGCATAGGGCTTAATACCTTGACATTTCACATTCACTTGTATTACAAATAAGTAAGAGGATTAATTAATCAGGGGATAATGCACACAGGGCTGTAATATATTTTGCACGTGCAGCAGGGCATTAAAAAGAAAACCAGCGGTAGCTTCTGCTACAGTAATAACACCACCGATCTAGCAACATCTAAAAAAAAGCTCTCTTCACAGAGAACATCACAGCTATGGGGGAACAGGGAGGAAGGAAAGAGAGGAAAAGCCTTTAGAAAATACTTGGGTCTGTATTCTGGTTGTTATGTGCAGTACCCAAAAACAGGGTAAGGGAAGGGATTTTAAGTAATTTTTAGTATTTTTCACCTAAATCAATCCCTCTGTATTAGGTTGAATTTTATAACATGGATAGTTGGGAATTCTATGCAGGTGGAAATGTTGATTAGAAAGACAAAAGTCCATTGCATCTTACATGTTGTAATTAAGTTTGTCTCTGTTGAGGCAAAAATGAAACACAAGACCATAATGTGGAAAGCAACAAAGGTTAAGCATGACAGCATGTTTATCTGAACACTAGGACACAGTCCCTTTGGCTCCATGGAAATAATGAAAGTATATTAATTTCAAGAAGGGAAGTCTGCAGTGCAGACTAAAATAATATTAAGCAGAAGTAAGGAGATTAAAATATAGAAATATAATAAAAACACAATAATATAATAATATAATAATATACAGTGACAATAAATAATAATATAATTAAAATATAGGAAAAAATCCAAAGGAACTTAACTTTTTTCACAACCGTAATTTTGAGAACTGAACCCAAAAGAGATTACTAAGCTGCTCTAAGATATCAGTGGTTAAAATTAACTCCTTTGCATTTTACCAGTATGGGGGTGGGGATTTTTTGTTTTGCAGTTGTTTATTGGTTTAGTAAAGTCAAACCTTTGCCTTTTAATATACTGTGGTGCAAATACATGTTAACTCATGAAAGTCTCTTGCCCAGGTGATGTATCCCTTAAGGAAATTGTTGATCCTGCTAAAAGAGCAGTGTGGATATCCCAGCAGGTGGACCTTGCTAAAAAACAGTATATGGATGGAATTAACATAGATATAGAGCAAGAAGTTAATGAAACCTCCCCTGAGTATTATGCATTAACAGATCTTGTTAAGGAAACTACAGGTGCTTTTCACAGAGAGATACCAGGATCACAGGTAATAATAACGTACTTTATACAAACATTAAATTTAACTTTATGAAATGCAAGGAGTTTTGAGAATGCCGTTTAAAATATGAATATGAAAAAAATCATGCAGATCCAAAGCAAAAGAGTCTCATGTGTTGTTAATTATGAATATTAGGTATGATATGCTAAGGATCACTCATTTTTACATGTATGGATTTAAATGGCAGGAGGGTTTTGCAAATCTGATGTTACTGCCTTGGGTGAGCTGGAAGCTATTTGGATGGCTAAATGAGTCTCTGAAAGTAGGACAAATACAGCCTTCTGGTGCAAAAGCTTGACAATGTTTTGAGGAACCCAGCACTGAATTTTCAAGTACTTGCATCACGTCATATTTGGATTTCTTTGGTGTTTGGAATTCACTAATGGGGATACTGGCCTATTATCTAAGGTTTATCAGCTGAGCACCTTCTCCTATAATTCATTGGTATCACCATGTATTAAATACTATTCAACATTTGAGAAACCCTGTCTTTAAAAGCATTTTTCTAAAGAGAAAACCAGAGCTCCCAAGTGCCATACACAACACTAACTCGTGATTTTTTCCTTCAGGTAACATTTGATGTGGCTTGGTCTCCAGCATGCATAGATAAAAGGTGCTACAACTACACTGGGATTGCAGATGCTTGTGACTTCTTGTTTGTGATGTCATATGATGAGCAGAGCCAAATCTGGACAGACTGCATTGCAAAAGCCAATGCTCCTTACCTGCAGACTTTAGCTGGTGAGGACAAAGCACCTCCTTGGGAGTCAGTACATTTCCATTAGTTCACATGAATAGGTAGAAAAGATTGCTCTTTTTCGGACAATTTTTTGAGTGTATTAAGGCTTTCGAGTGTGCTCAAGTATGTGTTGTTCTAATGTATAAATAGTATCTCAGGTCCCTATGACACTGCAGCTGATAAATCTTTAACAGTTGTGTGTTGTTACTTGTAATTTTCTGGCCCCTTGACTGTGAAGAAGAACACTTTTAGAGTGAAAAATAGCAGCCAAAACCAATAGTGTCTTCCTGGGACTGCAAAGAACCTGAAATGTGAACTGCTGCTACAGGCAGCTGGTTTTTGGTGTGAGCAGTTACTAGGATCTGAATAGAGTAACTCTAGGAGCATGCAGGGGTGGGGGGTAAAGAAGTGCTTGCCCCCTAGTCTCTGTCTGGAGATCATGCCTACAAGTATTATATTGTCTCTGGCTCTAGAGGAGCTGTAAGAATAAAAAGCATGGGAAAAGGCAGTAATGCATCTTAATTTTTATTTCCTTTAAAACCAGGATATGAAGAATACATTTCTATGGGCATTGATCCTAAGAAGCTTGTGATGGGTGTCCCCTGGTATGGCTATGATTATGTCTGCCAAAACTTATCTAAGGTAAGATAAGATTATTCATTTGCAATCATACCCTTAATTTCTTCCTTGGAATGAGACAGCTAGGCTATGGTGATCCTGAGTTTGGGTTAGGAAATACCATAGGCTAGTGGGTAAGAGCATATAGCTGGGCATCAAGACAAAGACTTTTGCTGGCTGGTAACTGATGAGCAGTGTGGCAAGGCATTTTATCTCTTCCTGAGAAACCTGAACCCTATGATACCCAAGTGCCATGTTTGACTCAGGGGCTAGAGATGTTATCTGTGTGAGAAGAGATCATGTCCTTCACCATATGGGATGCACTACAGTCCTTGTACTTGCCTTCTCAACACAGTCACTAAGCTCACTGCTTAAAGACTAGATGCAACAAACCATAGAAAACCTATGACTGTTAAAGTTTAGCAGCTTATGGAGAAATTGTGAAGTCTCAAATAATATAGTTATGAAAAAATGTAAGAGCAAATTAAAAGTGGAAAGACAATTGTACAAATTAAACGTTACTCATCCAATTCTGTATTACTACTGAGTAAACAAAATTTAACTGTTTTAGTTTATTTCTGACTACATATATAATATATCTGGCAGAGATACCTGGTTTTGGAGACCCCAGTGCCTTTTGTGACTTTGTTCTTGGCTGTACTGCTATTTTGGAGTTAATACATTTATGTAACATAAAATTCATGCCTTCTGCTCTTTTTTCAGGATCATGTTTGTTCCATTTCTGAAGTACCATTCCGTGGGGCTCCTTGCAGTGATGCTGCAGGGAGACAGGTCCCCTATGGAGCAATGATGAAGCAGGTGAACAGCTCTCTTTCAGGGGTGCTGTGGGATGAGGTACAAAAGTCTCCATTTTATGAATACAAGGTAAGTGTCTCTTTTTAAGACCCCATCATGTGGAGAGAATGCTCATGAACCATAGTTCTTTTATTATAAATTTTTCAGGGTTAAATTTTTGTATTTGGCTTTTGTACTACTGTTTTTTTGTATAGCAAAGCATAGCTGGATTTCTATATCCTGAATTTCTAGTCTTAAAGAGGCATGCAGTAACTGAAGACTGCAGTAATAATAAAGATTTTTATTACTACACAGTTTTTGTAAGAGATTAAATCACGTCAGAGAGGACATTTGAGCACACAGAAATCCTAACATCCATCAGTATTATGGTTAATTTTAGGAGTTGATGACTGACTTAAAGAGTAACAAATTCTGAGATGTACCCAAGTTTTTCCCAACCCAGTGGCATGCATGTTCTCTTCTGCATTTGGTCTCTACATAGACACCGTGAGAGTGCCTGAATGTGCTTAAAGGAGTAACAGTGTGTGTGCATTTCATCTTGTTTCTTTAGAATTGTAATTGTAAATTCCACATGTAGATGATTAAAAGGTGTGGTGTAAGCAAAGACAAGGTCAAAGTAACATAATGCTGACAAAATTTTATAGCCTTCTCTAAAACTGTTTTAATCCTGAAAAAAGCACTTGATCTCTAACTAAATTCACTCGTTAGGTTAGATAGTATATCTGAGATTTTAGCTTTCATTTTAAAAATTATTAAAATACAAATTAGCTAAGTCTTTTCCTATGGAGAGTTAAAATGTGTTACTGTTCTATAACTGGATTCTGTAAGTAAAAGAATAGCCAAGTATTTGACTTAGGATTTTTCATTGTTCTGCAATTTGAAATATACATAGCTTGTTTATCTCAGCTTTTAAATGTACTTTTCACTGCACTCAACAGATAATGTAATCAAAACTCAATTAACTAACTTCAGTGTATCATGTTTATAGAGATATGTAGATACTGACACTACTTTCTAAATATTTTTGTAGGATTCTCTTGGTCACTTCCACCAAGTATGGTACGATGACCCTCGCAGCATCTCTCTAAAAGCAACGTATGTGAAGAGTCGAGGTTTAAGGGGCATTGGTATGTGGAATGGAAATAGTCTTGACTATTCCAGGGAAGCTGTAGCAGAACAACAAACTGAAGCAATGTGGCAAGCCTTGACACCATAAGAACTACATGAACTCTTGATGTAGAATGATGAAAATTGGTAAATTTCTATTACGGCTTGTTTTATCATAGATTTTTAGCTTATATAAATAGAGCACATTTATGAAAACTTTGAGAATTGGTGAAATCCAACTTATTATTTTATATACAAAGCCATACTTTAATTCTTAAAAAAGTCTAATATTGCTTTAGTAGTGTTTGTTTTAAAAGACTGCTCATCTTCTTCATTTTTCACAGCTACCATAAGTTGGATAAAGCTTGAAGCCAGTGTGCATCTGGTAACAAGTGGGCAATGTTGGATTTACAGGGTCAATCTCATAAGGATCCTTTGCTGAGGCTGCCTGGTGCAGCAAGTATTCATTCTGGGGTTGCATAGTGCAGTCTCAGCTTTCTGACTTCCCACCCCAGCCTATATTTTAGTTGTCACTCTTGAATCAGATTAAACACAGAATACTGAAGAGACAGCTTGTTGCTCACCTGTTGCATATGTGCAGCTTGTGCTTGTACTTGGTTACCCTTCTAGAGATAAAAATATTTTATAGACTGAAGAAATTATGTAACATGAAGTAGTTGCCAGTAAGATTTTTATCAGACTTGTTGTTAGAAAGGAATATTCCATAAACCCCAGTTTCACAGTATTTATGCATCATGTAAATTCCTTAGTTGTGAAAGGCAGAAATCTTGGAACTTATCTTGAAGAGGGAATATGAATATGGATGATGAGTTGGATGATGTTTTCTTCCATTTCAAGCTTCTTTACTTCCTGAAAACAAGGCCTTAGAAGTTTATTTAATGAACTGCATATGTATATTTCCATACCTGTGTAAGATTCATTCAGTAGCTTGTTGCTTTTGTGTGGTGTTGCCTATGAGATTATATGAGGTTGTATTTTCTTTCCAGTTTACATTTTTAATAACATAATTTGCCTAGAGAAATTACATAACTTTAAAAAACGTCTGTAGTGATGGAAAGATTGACTAACATTTACAGGAATTTTTTTTCTGTGAAATAAAATCCCATCTTCACTGAGGCTGGTAAACAGTGTTGTCTGTTTATGCTTTACTTGTTCCACAACTTACAACCCACACTGCTTTGCTTTTCAGAACTGTTTCACAACCAGCTTAAAGTGCAACTGTGCCCTGCTTAAGTGGCTTCATTAGTTAAACAATTTATTTAATTAGATAGATGTAGTCAGTTTTAGATTTGGGTTTTTTTGTTTGACTGTTTGGTTTGATTTTATCCCTTAGTAAATAGTTACTGGGAAGACACCACAGAGGAGCAGCACTACCGTAACAGCCAATGATGAGACCAGAAGACTGCATGTGTGTCTGACTGCTTGACACCACAGGTTATGGAAAGCAGGAGGTGAACTCTGTTGCTCTCACAGAAGGAAAAAAATTCCCCTGGAAAGTCAGAGGGTTCTTCATTAGAACTCTGATCTATAGGCATTGAGGAGAAACAGATAAATTTATTTGATGATAACTTAGGTATGTCAGAATTTTTATTACTGGTGATATACATATGCTAAAATACTCTGAGAGAGATATTTGTGAAATTGAGGTCTTCTGGAGCAGATGATATGACATAGAAGTAACTAAATTAAGCAAGAGTGGTTGTAGTTTTAATAATTCAGCACTAAAATCCTATCTTTAGGAAAATAAATTTTATAATGGTTGATTTGACTCAAGATATGTGGAAGTTAGTCCTTTTGAGGGCTGCATGATTTTTTTAATGTATCAGTGAGTGTTTCACTTCTTTGTCAGCTTTTTAGCTGACATTAATTGTTCTGCTTAATATAATAATATCTGGTACTGCAGAAAGGCAAACAGGAGAACTAGAAAACAAATTACTGTTGGTTTATGATGACCCTTTCAGAGGTCTTATTTAAGAAAATGCATGAGTTTGAACTTAGACTATGCAATACTGTAAATTGGACCAGGATCATCATTAAAGCTTATCCCAAGACAAAGTTTGCCTCTTCCAGTAACTATAGAAGAATGTTAATGTCCATGTGGCTTTCCTAATAGAGGGGAAAGAAATAGCTAAATATGAAATAAGGTGGGATTATCTGACATTTTGATCATACTTTTTAATAATATGGTAATAATACATTGGTAATTCATAGATGTGACTTACAATGACAAAAACATACTTCAGTAAACAGCTAAATAAAGGATTAATGTTGCTGACATTCTACACAAGATGGGTTTTAATAATTTTCAAAAAATTTAACGTTGCGTGATAATAACAGGAGGTTAGAGAGTATGTGTTTATTTGCTTAGTAGGCAGTTTGTTAGTAAAAGAACATTGGTATACCAATGTGATGTTACACAATTCCCTAATTTGCATTTTTAAAATAGCTTTGTCTTAGACATGTTCCTAGGTTAAGCTGTGTGTTTAAGTAGCTGACTAATCTCACAGTGAGATTTCAAAAGAATTGAGTGGCAGTACCTGACTGGCCTACTATGCAAATTCCACATTTATATAGTTGATGGTGTTTTACAAGATGACTTCAAGAACATACAAACAATGCTCTGAAATTCCAAGCTTCTATATGCTTCAGAACTCCTGTAGACTTCACAGGTGTTCAAGTCATGTCATCCTTTTAAATTCCTGATTTTCTGGACTGGAGAATGAAAGGTGAATGAATCTTCTGCCTCAGTTCCACTCTCAGTGCTCGTAACTCAGATGCTGCCTGCTTCCTCATCTGCAGAAGAATGAGTAATTTAAGGAGCTGCAATTTAAGGAAGTTTTTGGAACTGACATGCATAAAGGTTTATATAACTGAGACTGAATTTTAAACGGGGTGGCTGAACACAGGATATATCCTTCATCAACAACATTTTAGATGTCTAATTAGATAACCTAGTTCTAGCACTATTTTCTTACGTATTTCTCCTGGGTGTTTTTAAGACACAACTGTGAAGTTCATTGTTCTTTCCCTGCATTGTATGATGGAGGAGGGATAAGGAGTGTACGTCCACCCTGGATTACCCAGTAAACAGGGCCAGGGGTAATCTTGGTGGTGTAGAGGGCTGCTGTTTCAAGCATTCAGAGCTGAAAGGCTGTTCAGTGTGAAGACTGATCCCATCATCTTCCTTCCAAAGGGAGCATAGGCAGTACTGCTATGGAATAAATCAGATGAAAAAGAATGCCATATGCTTGGAGAACCAGTCTCTTTTTTTTTTTCTTTTTTAATTTCTTCTTTTCTTAGCCAGGGCCACTCACTGATCAGTGTGTCATCAGATACGTTCCCTGAATTACCTTTTGAGTGTAATGGTAATTTTATGAAAGAGATTGTGAAGCTGAGCTAAGCTGTTAAATTGCATGAATGCCATACATTCAGAATCATCTACTAACCTGGTTGTTCTGGAGTGGTTTGGCTTAAGTGATAAAATTTACAGTGACAACTAACACCATAAAAGTAACAACATAAACCAAGAACTATTTAGCAAATGTTTACATATCTAATGTTTGGGAAGATCTAGGGTTGTTTGTTTTTTTTTATACATAGTAACATTTTAACTGTTTTAATTAAAAGGTGGAGTACCTTCATTTCTGTTATGAGTTTCATTTTTGTATCATCCAGCTTCCTCCTCAGTTGATCAAGTTCATGCTGCACTGTAGTAATCCGGATGATTGTGTAATTCTGTGTGAAACAAGAACAAAACTTCAAGTGCAGCATTAGTGTATCTCTGCTTTTGTTGGCTCTTACTTCAGCACTCACAAACCATCCTTTAAACTCTTTCCTACTCCCCTACTTTCTTGCAGTTTGTAACCTGTGCTGGGATTTCTCTGCTCTGTAAGCTGTCTGCTCTCCAAGAGCCCTGCAGCTGGGTGCAGACCTTCTTCCACTCCCTATCACCTGACTGATCTCCTAAGTAACTGCACACTGGTTTGCAATTATCTTTTATGGCTACCTCCCCTTTATAATAAAAATACATACTTCAAATCATATTTTGTTCCTCTCAGAGGCTTAGCATCACCCTGCCACACTACATTCATTGATGAGATTGTTACATTCCTGTAGTGTTTAGCACAGATGAACTCCTGGTTCTATGGCATGTTGTTTCAGCAGGGGCTGTGGGTGGGGCCTATCTTTGAATTAACCTGTAAAAATGAAATTCTTATTTTCAGAATTCAGGTTCTTAGCTTGTGTAAGTCAGCCGTGGTCCCTCGAAATCAGTAACACAGAGGAGTGGGTCTCTACATGGTAAGCTCTTGATGGTCCAAGCTTTAAAAATGCTAATAAAGTGCCAGCTGATGCACATGTGATTAAAGGTGCCCACATAAGGGGTCATTAAGTGGTATCTGCACCCCATCATCTCTGATTTCCTGCTGTAAGCTTCTCCCCACCCAGGGGTGTAGCTGCCTGTGTGCAAGGGTCCAAGTCTCAGCTCTGAAACCACACAGCTGTGTAACCCTGCCTCAGACCACTAAGGAAGCACAGAAGGTACACAGGCAGGCAGGAAAAAACACCAGGGCCATCGGAACAGTTGGGAGCTACTGAGGAATCACCCTGTTGTTGAGTTGAGTCACCGCTGAGGGCAAAGCTGGTGGAAGAAGTGGGATCTGTTCCCCACAGCTTGATTCTTCCCACCCAACTGATGCCTGCTAGGCCAGCACGTAGCTTACAAGGGTAGAGAGCACAACTGTGTCATCCTAATAATTTATTAAATACCAGGTATCTTCTGTGTGTGTGCCAGCCAATGTTAGCCAGCAGCTAACCAGTTGGGCCTACCCTTCTATATGGCCTCTTTGTGCCAGCCAGGCTGTGCAAAAACAAATAGATTACAGAGTAAATAATAGAAGCACAAACCTTAGAGTTGGTCATATTGTTTGGTCGGTTTGGGCCATCTCTGGCTTCCAATTGCAAGAGTAATTTCTGGTGAAAAAGCTCTAAATTTTGTCGCAGTTTGGTTAAAGTGTCCTCCAGTGAAGCTGTAGCTTTCTTGGTTTCAAAGTACTTCTTTTTCCATTCCTCACGAACTACAAAGGAAAGCAGTAAAACTGTTTGGTCTTTTTTACCTTATCATAAAGTCTGTTGAAGACAGTAATGACCAACTGGTCTCACAAGATTCACTTGGCCAACACACACATCACAACACTCCAGTAAGTTTCTTTAAAAAAAAAGCAGTCAGTGGAAAAATCATCATTAAAATTACATTCACTATAAATGCAACTGAATTTTCACATGATCATCTGCAACAAAAGGCTCTGTCAACCAAGATATAATGCAAGGTCCAGAACAAAAAGTTCATTCAGCCTGTCTCTTCTGCAGGTTTCAGCTGTGCAGTAAGTGCTGCAGACCTCTGAAGACTGGTATGCACAGCTTCACTGTAGTGTAGATTTATGCAAAACTGGAGCTCTCCAGGTCAAGAGATTTTGAACAGCTTAGTTTTATACAGAAGTCCCAAGATTTATACAGAAGTCCTAAGGAAAGAGTTATTTAGCCTTACATTTAACTATGATTTCTCCTATGTTGTTAATGTGGTAGTAACAGCTGGCACATCAACCCCCCCTGTATCTGGTGGGGCAGTCCTATGGACACTTACAGCCATTATTCTACAAGTGTCTTCAGTGATTCCTTCTTTCAAGGCCTATTTTAGGAAATTAGGACAACTGCTTCTGAGAAACTTGCCAAAAAGAACCCAGCTGCTGGAGGGAGGACTGTACAGTGTGAAACTGAGAGTTCTTGTCAGCACAGCAATCTTAGGAGAATGTTAAATACAGACTAGATCACTGGTCCTACAGAATATGCTCTTCCCTTCACAAGGTGTGAAGGGAAATTTGCAAATGCATTTACAAAAGCCTCCTGGTCTGATAAAAATAATTCAGAGGTAGAAATGCTTCTCAGAGAACCTACAGAATCCTTGTAAAATAACCTTTATTTTATCTAACTGGCCAACATAATTCAAGGCAACCCAGGAGCTTTTAGGGCTTATCTCAGTGGAGTGTATTAGTTTGCCTTGTATCTCCATGCTACTACAGATTCACTGCTTCAAATAACCACGTTGTTGGGGTTTTTTTAAATGCAACTTCACCATGCTGCAGAGCACAGTGCAGCTGTGCTCTTAGAGAGTAACTCAAGAAGAATTGACTTGTCTTTCTTCAGCAAAGCTCCAGGTAAGGATTGAGACTCCTAGTGACTTATCTGTATTTAAGTACAGAGAGAATGCTCTCAAAACCTCATCTCTGTATAACAGGAACATGACTTCAGGAGGATAGATTAAGTATAAACTTGAAAATAATTTTACGAAGAAAACTTGTGTGGGATTTCAATGAGAATTTTACCGTGTTATATAAAAAAAAAAAAAAAAAGCTTGTCATGACAGGCTTGTAACTTTCACACTATTAGCTCAATACCATTAGACAGGAGAAGGAAAAATTATTATGCTGTCAATTTCACTAGAAGTCAAGTCCACACAGTAAAAACCTCTGCTAGCACCAGCTAAAGGCAGGCTTAGAACATGCAAATTCATGTATAATAATGTAAAAAAGAGGCCTGCAGAAGTTCTCTGGGCACTGTACATATGTGGGACAAAACTTGAATAGTTTATAAAAGCAAAGATATTTCTAGATTTATAAGACTGCCATAAAAATGTGGAAGGAAACACTGCAACCTTGAATCTTTCCAGCATGTTATTACACAAATCAGCTGTCTCAGAGCTATTGGTTAGCAAACTGCACTACTCTGTAATTAAGCTCACCAAAAAGAAGACACCCATTTTCACATTGGTTTCAGTGCTATTTTCAATCGTTTCAAATTGCAAAATAAATTAATAACGTACTGTGGTATCTCCTCAGCTTATTTTGTTCCAGCAGTCCTTTTGCTTTTTTGATCAGTTCTTCTCTAGTTTTTTCCATGTACCTTCTCTCTTTCTTAATTTGTTGCAGCTGTTCTACCATCTTGTTTTCTAAAGAAATTAAAGTTATATTTAGCAAGCATCTGAATTCTGCAAGTAGGAAGGATCAATCAAGATTTTCATAATGCACCTTCATGAAACTAGCCAAAAGCTCTGTTAAAACAGGAAGTAGAAATTCCTTTATTTTAATAAAGTATCTTTAACTTTTCAAAGTGGTTGGTGCATTAGACAAATGTGAGAAATCCAGCATGCATCCAGGCACTCATACACACACAAAAATAAGTAATCACCTTTTCATATGCCCAGACAACCTATCACTAAAACTATATATTCAAGATATATATACACTACACACATTGAAAACTGTTGTCACATGGAGCCAAAATAGTCTCTAAATATTATTTCCAGTTCAAAACACTTTGTGATATAAACTGTAGTGAAATCTTGCCTTATACATCAGCTGGTCACTGGCAGGGTAGGATCTCTGAGTTTCACTACCCTGCAACAGCTCAATCATTTATCTTCTCACAGTCTCCTCCCTCACATGTAGGGTCCTCAGCAACACTACCAGATGTTTTCTTTTCTATACTTAAACCAGCAGCATTTCATCCAATCTCCTGCCTTCTTTTCTTCCATTCCCAAATCCAAAAGCTTAGTTTTTGAGCACTGGTAACCTGCCATGCTCTGTGAACAGCCTGGAATTTTCTGAAAACATATTAAAATCTGTAACAATACTGTGAGTGACAGTATGTATAAATTCTTTCATTAAGTAGATATTTCTGACTTCATTAGCTATTAAGTCTTGACTAAATATTCACTTCCTTGCAATTTCTTGGAATTATATACTCACTTGCTGCCTGAACTGCAGGAATTTGAGCTGGATTTACAGGAAGTGCCAGAAAAGGTGGACTAGGAGGCAAACTATATTCTTTCTGACAAGTAAGATGATCATGCTTCTTTTCATTTGCCTGGCAAAAGACACAACTATAAGTACATCACTCAATTCTGAATAGTTACATTAGATATAAGCCTTGAAAACAGCCTCCAGAGTGACTGGATTTGAATTCTGCATATGACCTGGTTTGTTCTGTTACTAATACAAATTATTACTAAACTACAAACAGCTGGACCTCCACAAATAAAACCAGAACACTGAACACTTAAATAGTAGGAAACATACACACAAAAATGTAGACTACTGCTAACTCCTCTTGTCCATGTTCATAACCCCACATGTTACTGACACCCCTACACAGGAGCAGGAATAATGGGCCTTAAAAGTGCCATCTGGCTCACTGCTTACAAAGTCTGGACTGTCAGTTTCTAAACAAACAGATAGTAAGAGCAGATTGTCAATTTCATTACTGATTTCATTAAACTCCACTACAATCACATCCACACAAGACAACAGTTCATAGCAGCAGCTCTTACACTGTATGATTGCATGTGGGTCCTGAGTCTTCCTAAATATGTTCTTATTCTGATAACAATGACTATATCATGTCTAAATTTTACACTGTTTTACAGTTTCCAGCAAAAGTTTTGTTTGAGAGAAGACAAATTTATCCCCTAAGAAATATGAAATTACAAAAAAGTCACCAATGAAACCAATAAAATGTTACTTTCAAGAAACTGTAAAAAAATTCAGCTAACATTGATAAGACTGACATTGTTACTCTGTTTGTCATTTCTGTTAAATTGTAACCAGAGCCATAGCTTCTGATTATTTCACTGTTAGAAATACAGTTGATTTTTTCTTCAGCAATTCTGCTACCTAGCAGTGCATGAATTACCTTCTCTCAATTACTCTCAAATCTGCATTTGAGTATTTTATATTTCTAATGAGTTACCTGTCTTATAAAATTAGACTGTTTCAAGGTGGAGGACTATATTTATTGCTCAAGAATTAGTTACTTTAAAAACACACCTGATTTTCCAGTTTTTCACCATATTCAGTTATAGACTTGCTAGTTCTGTATTGGTCCAAGCTAAAGATAAAATCAAAGAAGGAAGTGAAAATTCATGCAATTAAATGTTTGGATTTTTTCCCCATTTTATTTCATTTATTTGAAGTCTGTAAAATAAGTTTCTAGCGATGAATTAATTATTTTAGCTGAATTATTATTTACTAACCTTTGTTTTTTGCATACATGATCTGTGGTTTGGTCTTCCATCATTTTAAGAATTCCAGCATTCTGTATTCTCTCTCTTCTTAGTTTGGTATCTTTCTGGTGGTCACTGTTTTCCATGTTTGTTTGCTCTGTGACAGGACAGTGATGATCAAAATATAGAGATTACACTCTCAAAATTCAAACTGTTTTGACTGTCAATGCCTGGACTTTCCAACCTGCATTAGAAATTCAGTGAATCAATCCAATAAATAAATTATATCTCTTGGGTTTGGAAATTTTCTTGCTTAATTAATATTAATTAATATTAATCAATATTAATCTCATTTTACTTATGAGAATGTTTCATATCCTTCCACTACTACAAAGTCCTAAATCCTTCATCCTTCAACACAAAGTTATGAAAAACTTTTCACTACTATATTTACATACATAATTAATATTTACATGTATAATTAATATCAGCTAACATGATGATGGAGGACAAAGATAGTTTTGAAAGATTGTGATTGGAACCTAAAATTACTGAAAAGTCATCATCTATGAAAGTTTTTTTCTAATAAACTCTCCAGACACATAGCACCCAATACAATATCCAGATTTTTTTGTTTTTTCTCAAACCAGAAAATTATTGTAACTGTAATCTACAAGGTGCCCATGCCTATGAAAAATTGAATATTCCCTCGTTTAATAACTACTCATTAAAAATTCGCAATAAAAAAAAGTTAATCTTTTTTACATTAACTTTCAAATTCTATTCAAATATTAAGACTTGTCTTTTGCAAGCATTTCTCAAACGTGTCTTATATTTTTGATGCTAAAATAGCATTAGTCTTTCAAATCCAAGTTAAATATGTCAAACATTTCTTCCTTGGTAATCACTACAAATTTAGGAATATTAAGCTCATCATAAACTTTTCTGTAACTTACTGGTCCTCAGTATCAATCAGACACCCCATTTTAAAGGGAGTAGTCATTAACAGATCTCTTCCAAACAACATTTTCTATTTTGGCACAGAACTAGTTAATACATTCTTTAAACCTATGCATATTTTTGGGCTATTTTCATTGCAGTCTGCTTAAAGCATTCTCTCACCTCTCAGTTTTAGCAATGCCACTGTTCAACAGCATATAAATGACCACTGTACATTGCAGGGGAGGAAACACTTCCTCTCTAGTAGTAATGTAGCCATGGATGTGGTAACAATGACAGCTGATGTGAATAAATGCTTCCCCTGATGTAGCAATAATAATCTTTTTTTCCTTTAAAATTGCTGTTGAATTATTATTATCCTCCAATCTTTACAGCAAATGCTTAGAATTTTTCTTCGTATAAATAAAATCAGGCAAATACATCAACTATAGTGAAGTTCTTCCTTGTATCAGTATACAATGATACAGAAGGACTCATCAATTTTCTTAAAGGTATTACTATTTTAAAAATTAGAATATTGTTCTGATAGCAATATTCCCTCTCATGCTTTAACTATGGATGTCATAAAATTTATTTTTACTCTGCCAACTTTCTAAAACCATGCTTTAGCAAAAAGATGACAGTGAATATTTGTACCCTTTTGATACTTAATAAGATGTTCAAGTATTTGGTTATTCTGGCCTTGTTCATCACTGCAGTCTACACGAAGAGTAAGAGCAGTTCCTTTGGCTTTGCCATTCCCCTTAGGAGTGTTTTGCTCTTTTTGATCTTGGCTGAGATGATTTTGCTGAGAAGTCTGTAGCACTGTATCACTCTTTCCAGACACAGGGTTTGCAGGATTTGAAAGACTTGGTGTGAAAAAATATCCACTGGATCTGTTTTGATCTGCATAATTATAGATATTAGGAAACAGAAATATTACTTCTTGTAAATTTTAACCATATTTATTCTTCTCCTCCTTCACTACATTGCTCAAACTTACCTTTTTCTTTAAACTGCATCTGTTCTTCTTGCAACCTGTCGTTATGGCCTTGCTTATGTTTTGTGTGCAGAGCAGGAATAGGCTCTTTCTCATGCCATTCCTCAGGACTGTGCACTTCCTGATTTTCTAGCTGATGACCACTTTGTATGCTTTCTAAAAAATGTTTACTTTTTTCAGTTTTTTGCTGGGGAATACTGGATAATCTTGATCCATGACCAAACCTACTAGCTTCTGCATTGAAATGATGCCTTTGTTGAGTTGATGATGACAATGGATAAACATCTTCAAAGTATTCCACTCCAGGTAATAAATATAATTCAGGATAAAGTGCCTAAAATATGCAGTATATTCATCAGATGGACAAAACAGGAAGTGTACAATGTAAAAGTTTTCTGAAAATGATACATTAAAACCACTCAATACATACATAAGGAGGAGCAAATGACTTCAGTTCCAGTTCTGTTTCTTGCTTTGCTTTCACCTTGGAAGATAAGAACAGAAATGTAATCAATAAAACTCTTCCTTATCAACAATGTTGCTTAATTTCTGTATTTTGTCATCCTCTTTACATACTACAATTTTTCATAACCAGCACTATCTTCTGTGGTGGTGTCATGGGGCAGAAGGAACACAGACTATTATTCCAGTTTCTAACATGGCACTGAAGCTGTATACACTTTCAGATTTCAACAGTCACCCTAAAAACAAAGTCTAAGATAACCAATGTATATTTGAATGATGTGCTCCAGCAGAAGAAAAAAAAAAAAAAAATCTGCGCTTACAGTTCAATAATTAAATTGAACCAAGTATGAGGTTAAATTCCATTCTCAGTAATTGCCAGGCAATGCAACTGATTCTACAGACACAGGCTATATTCAAGAGAAGGAAGTGCAAATTAACCCAGTTTTGGTTTATGTTTATTTTTCATTTAAATACCCTAACTGGCAAATAGAGCACAGTTCTTAGTACTGCTTACATTGTTACTGTTGTGAAACAGAAGACTGGGGGGAAAAAAACACTCCACAAATATTTGATCACGGAGATGTAATTCAATGAGGTTACCATGACCCTAAACAACAAAGAAATGAGCTAGCTGGTTTATTGCTTTACACTTTGTTATAAAGTTAAATAACAAGCAACAGTAAATACGCCAAATTAAAAATCCATCTGCAATTTCTCAATAAAAATCTTCATTTTATCTATCAATATATTTAATTCTCCATTAAAACAGAATATTTTATCAACTTCTTGGCATTCTAAAAGGAGCTGGAAAACATCTCAATTTATTTCAAAATTATCAGTGAGGGAGAAAATATACCCTCCTACTTGTTACCATCCAGCTAAAAAGACCTGAATTCTTTGAAGACAGACACACATTTTCAGATTGTGCCAGACTGTGTCACAGAGTTTAAGTTTCTACCTAGTTTTTTTTCTACCTAGTTTTTGCATATTACTTGGTATCTTCTGTGTGAGTAATTTTAGTGATAACTCAAGAAAAAAATAAATAAAGAATGGCATCAAATTTCCAGTGAGAAAAAGGTAAAATGAGAGGTGAAAAAAGTATTCTATATTTATGTACATGACTTAAGCCTTTGTGTGTTACAAGAACAAATGCTACAGTTGGACTGATTTTCAATCGTATTTAATCTTCAGAGTTTGTAAAATACAGCTAAGCAGAGAATCAAATGATACAGAGAAGTAGGCTGTATTTCAGGCTTGCTTAGGACTACTTAGTGGAATACAAATGTATACCTAGAGAAGTTTCCATTCAGAGACTGATCTTTTAAAGGCCTTTGGGCAAGCCACAGTGGGAGCCATTAGAGGAACTCTGACTTACTCAGTTTCCATTGCAAATTCTTCAATTGCCAGATTCCCAACCATACAGGGATACGAATAATCTTGGGGGAATTTTTTATTTTTTGACCACAGCCAGATCTGTCATATTTAATCCACTGACTTATTGACACTAGCATCTTTTCACTGGATGGCAACTAATCACATCTGATGCTTTACAGGATGTTTCCAATATACCTGTCCACCTCTGCCTGTAGATCTGCTGTGACAAGAGCTAATGCTCCAGCATGTTTAAAACAAATGCTAACAGGATTCCTATACTTATCTCTATTTGTCTTGTGATATTGCCTAACCTGTAGGAATGCAATCTGCAATTTACATTGTAAAGCAGAAGAGCACTAAAGAAAAAAAAAAATTAACTTACCACTGCTAGTTTTTTCCCAATGCATTTTAAAAATTTGAATTTATCTGCAACTGCAACTCCACCCAGGTACTCTCCAAGCTTCTCCCGTAGCACTCTTAATGTGATGTGAGGAGACACCCTAGAATGTTGTTATTCATTAATACATCTGTAAGATCAAATAATGATGGCTAGTTAGTAAGAGGGGGAAGATAACGCTGTATACGTGCTGGCTTGCAGGGACAGAATGACCAAAAAGGGAAACTATGTCCTAGAACTGAGCCTAATAACACATTGGCCAGAGACTCTTAGTGTGGTAAAGTCAGAACACTGCTATCACACTATGGTAGCCTGTGTTACAAGGGCTGTCATAACACAAACTAACAATACTTATGTTTTAGGAACCCCATACAAAGGGAAGAAGCTGAAATTTGAAAATTACTCCTTCAGAGCACCCTTGCTCATTTGCAGATGAACAACAAAACAATTGGAAACTACAGTCATGCATTTCCATGTAGGTGGATTTTGATGCGGCCAGTCCAGGACTGTAGAACGTATCCCTTAAAGCACTCAGGGCCAGAGGGGATTCATCACTGTTCACTTTAAAAAGCAGGCACATTCCTTTGATTTTTGTCTTCTCCCACACAAAGTTAAGTTGGGTGTGTGCATGTGTACATGCAAATGCATTTTAAACCAAAACCAAACACTGCAGTGTGAACATTTCCACCATAGTCTGAGGATGAGAAAACTGATGCAAATAGGAATTGCATCATTTAATGTACTGCTGGAAACTATGCAAATATTAAGTAATGAGTTCAGTATAAAAATCATTATAGAATAAAAAGCATCCCCCGAGATAATAAAACCAAATGTGCACGAGGCACACAAGAGCTTTGCAGTACAACACGAGGAATTCTAATTGCTCTTACGCAGTCAAATAAAATAAACCAGGGAACAAATTCAGGCCTAAAACTATTAATCACCCATGCTGATTAAGGTTTTAGTATAGTATCTAGCAAGATTTTGGCTCAGGCAACTACCACTCTTCAAGGAATGCACAAAGATAGCTTGGGGGATAGCACATGTCATTCTCAGTAAGCAGTATAGACCAGAACATGCCATCCTTTCAGCTCAGACAGGTCTTCAACATTAACCTGTCAGGGTTTATTTCAGCTTTCAACAGCACTATATGCCTTAATTTCATAACCCAGGTATGTAAAAACATCCTCAGCTTCATCTCATAAACACAGACATTTCAGTGGGTTATAAAGCTCCCTTGGATTATTTCAGACACCCTGGACTTAGAGGAACCCTTGTCAAGATTATGAGTCTCTGTCTGCCTTGGAGCACAGACATGTAGCAGAGGAGACCAAAGTCTGCAGAGTGAACACACCTGCACTGCTTGGTCTCTGTTCTGTTCCTGTTTATTTATTCCCTGACCATTTTTTGCCCATGCTTACTGCAGATTTTAGCCCTACATTCATTTATTTCAAATGTATAAAGAAATGTGTGAAAGATGGATCCAGTATACATCCTTTCAAGGTCTTATGTGAGAACAGAGATGATCTATAATAAAAATATCTCTCCTTCACTATCGTTCCTTCAAACTGATGTCTCAGAGAAGATATGTTCCTTGAAGAGTAGTCTTCTCAAACTACATAAATGCAAGCTCTTTCTAACACAATCTTCTATAACACTGCACCTCCTTAACTGATAATGTTTGTCCAAACCAGCAAGAAAGTCTAAATCTAAAGCATTTATGAACAGCAGGGGAAATATCTGAGTGATTTGCTTTGGGATGTTCCTTTAAAAGTAATGCAAACGAGTTCACTGCACATCCCCTCTAAAACAAAAGCATGGCTTCTGTGGTGAGGAATGAGGAATAAATAAAACATCACAGAGGCTGAGAGATCAAGAAATCAAAATCAAATTTGATTTTTGATCATCAAATCATCATTTGATCATCATCAAATTAAGAAATCAAATCTTTATTGTAACAAGAATTCAGGGCCATAGGGAATTAAACACTAGAAGTGGCCTGTACTCAGACCTAGGAATCCTTTGTTAAGCAAACTCAGGCAGTAGGATTGTAAAGGTGACTGGAAACTGCCATCAGCAATGTCCAACAGCATTAGGACCAGCAAGGCTGCTGTTCCCTCTCTCACTTAATAAAGTAAGAAAATTTTTGTAAAATATTTGTTTTTAAAGGCAGTGATACACTGAGGAGTTGCTAGTTAGTGCAAACATGAATGTTTTGCAGCTTTGCATAGTACCCGTAGTATAATTAATTAGCAATTAAGAGTCCTTAAGAAGCTACAAAAACGCAGATATATATAAACCCACTGAAATAAATGAGAATATTAATTTAAATTGGTGCTTAGTTGACACTGGAGAACTGAGGGCAGTGGCAGATGTAATGAAATTATTTGCTCTAGCCATGTATCTTACACCTCTGCTGGAGACCAGAACAAACAAAATGGATTTCCTCTGAAATGCACTGATTTCCTCTGCTTTTGAGAAGCTTTTCAACAAAAGAAGCTGTGAGAATTAATACATTCTGTGCTACAAGCTCATAACCTGACTGCTGTCAATTCTTTCAGCTTACACAATATATTTTATAGCATATTGTCTGAAGTGGGCAAGCCAAGCCTAAATTTAAATTAATTAAAACCCATATTCCCTACAATTTAAGACAAAGTTATAGGTTTTGCACAGGAGCAAAGCATATAAAAGGTACATGTAAAACCTCTGTTTCAATACATGTTTTTATGTTATTTAATCTTTCTACAACTTCTTACCATACTAGATACACACATATTTTGCGAGTAAAGTGTTTAGGACCGTAAAACAAACTTTCAGATTTATGAAAGATGAAAACTGCATCCAGATTTGGGCCTAGCACAGAAAACTGCCGGATTTGGGCCTACCACTGGGAACCAGAGTGTTCCTCCCCCCAAGCAGCTACCTGAGAGCACAAATAGCACATGGTGCTGTGCACAACCTTTCAGAAATGCTCCTAAGAAGAAAGAAGCTATGCTGGTGTTTTGTATGGGCTGTAATTCTTTAATTCTTCCCCTTGAGAAAGACTTAAGCTCCTTCTTTGCTCTGAAAGAGCTCAGACTGTTACATCCCTGTCCCTGGGAACTGACCGACTATCCCATTTTCATCAAGCCACTCTGTCTTGAAGCTGGCTGATGGCTGAAAAAATATTCAGCCTGATAATCAGGCTTTAGGAGACAGAAAGATTGTGATTTTACAATGTACATTATTCTGCAGAAATACTAGCAGCATTTCAACTGTCTACACCAGGGTCTGCAATGGAACTAAGCCTGGAACAGTCTAAATAAACAAAACAGTAGTCATGGGCACCACCTGCCCTCCAGAAATTATTAGAAAACAAGTATCTATTGACAGATGTAATTGTGCTCTATAGAGCAAGAGCTGAATTAAATGACTGAAGGACAATGTAAAGGACCTATCATGTACATAAGACCAAAGACTATACTCACCTTATAAATCCAGCTGAGATGAATTTGCTAGTAAAAGCTACAGGAACTGTATTCAGCTTGAAGTCCCACACTCCTTCTGGGACATAAAAAACATGAAGCTCCAGCAACTAAATAAAGAACAAATGATCATTACTGTAGCTATATTATAACCCTCTTCCTGTATGCTTTTTTTTTGCTTAGGTGGCCTTTCAATTTCTGGAGGCAGGAATGACTTATTTGATGTTAGCACATAGACTGCAAGATTGAGGCTCTATATGACAACGATCACTAGATAGTGAAAACAATAAGCAGAACAATTTGTGGTTGAATGCCAGCTGGCAGCATCAAAATTGGTCACATTAGAACAAGCTCAACAATGGAAGAGAGAGAAAAGAGAGCCTGTGGTACTGCTATGTCACTCTGACAGCAATGGACAGAGATTACCAAGAACAGTAGATACCCTGGAGCACGTCATGTTTACAAGAATACTTCAGCTGAAATCCTACCTTTCTTCATCTCACAAAAAATGCAAAGCCCTGAAAGCTTGATCCAAACAGCACCACAACTTGACCATGTCAGCAAGAAAAAAAAAAAAAAAAAAATCAAAATATCTCTGACAGTTGTTAATAATATTAGCTGCCTTGGAAGCATAGAAATGCTCCTGGTAATGTCTGCAAAATAAATAACTAAGCCTTCCCTGAGCAAGGTTCATTTATATTGTGTTCAAATCTGTCGTAGTTGTGCGACTTCTAATATTTAAGTCTTGGTATTTTTAGAGAAAATCAGATGGCTCTGACAAGGATGGTACACTTCTCCACAACTACAAGCCACTCAGATAAGCTATATTAATATTTCTGCAACTGTTTAGTTACTAAATACAACTAGAAAAGAGTGCTTTCTATTTATATTATGTTAGAAGAACTGTTTTTTTCTCCTCTCAGGACTCCTAGAAATAGTACAGTGTCACTTATTTTAGTATTTTTTACTTTTATTAGTGAAATCTAAAAAAATTTCTATGCAACAGTACAAAAATTCTCACCTGTGAGGCTGGGGGTCTCATATGACCAACCGACATGTTGGTCCCTGAACTTGATCACAGGAAAGCCAGGAGAGCTTTCTAATTTTCTTTTTTGGTTGGAACATTCTTTAAGAATGAGCTTCTTGCTTATCAGTTATGAGATAAGTTACTCCATTAATACCTTTCATTTTCATTTACTGCTCTTCTTTCCATTTATGAAAATGGAAAAAACTTTTCTGTGCTGAGGCAGAAAGCTTACAGCTAAGTGCAGCCAAACAGACTCAACCACACCTTCTACACAAGTGTCACCTAAGTAACTGGGGACATTGCTAAATCACAGTCCTGCAGCTCCAGAAGATTTGTGCTGGAGTGTTTCCTCTTAACATTATCTTCCCTTCTGTAAAAATAATTTGGCTGTGTATAACTTTCTACACAGCAGTGCTGCTGCCTTCCTAAAGACACAGACCTAAATCCCCACAGAATGGGATTCTTTCAGGGTCCGGGTTTCTCTCTCACGAAGGGACAATTATTGTGAACTGCACCCACATGCATGGCACATTGTGCACTATTCCAAAGCCAACAGTGCTGGGTGACCATGTCAGACACATCCTGCTGTAAGCTACAAACTGTGGTTCTGCCCTCACCTTGTTACGACTTTCTGCAGTGCTCTCTTTGAAGGCTCTTCCAGCACCTCCAAGCTTACAAACCTCCTGATTTTTAGCCTGCTGAACGACCTCACTGTTCTGATCATCTCAGCAGCTCTCCCTCACACACCTTGATACTTCTACTTCACCTTTTCCTGAGCACAAGTGACCTGCCCTTCCAGACGCCTGTTTAGGTCTGACCCTTGTTCCATGAGGTGGAATCAGTATCTCCTCATCTCATCGGGGAGCGCCTACTTACCCGGCCCTGTGTCTGCACTTGCCTCTTCCGTTGCACTGCAAGGAGCTCTCAGGAATAACCCAAGTGGAACCTCCTCTCCTTACTGCCAAAGACACAGAGGTTACAGCCCAGCTACATCAGCCCTTGTACCCATGCAAGATGCTGCACTCTGCATTCAAACATGTCACCCTGTGCCATGATTCCAGGCTTCACAGCCATTCTTGGACACTTTCCTCAGTAAACATCTCTCCTCTCTTCCAGACTGTAGTCAAGACTCAAACACGTTGGCAAGAGCACAATTGGTACTTGGCTCACTAAATCTCAAAATAAGCTCCAAACTAGGATCTCATGGGATACAATCTGCAAGATTTGCCACGTTGTTCTTGTCTCCACTTTTAATACACTCTATAGATAAAAAGGGGGTGCGGGCAAGGAATCTTATTTCCGTGTTTCCGGGCGCTTCCCCACAGGGAGAATTCCCACCGGGCAAACTCCCACCGGGCTCTCACAGGGAGAATTCCTACCGGGAGAACTCCCACCGGGCGAAATCCCACAGGACCGGGCCTCGCAGCGCCCCCCGCGGCCCCGGGTGCGGCGGCTGCTGCGCAGGCGCTGCCGGTCCGGAGAGTTTGGGACGCGCCGGGAAGTTGGGGCTGGGTGTGCCGCCGGCTGCCGTGCCCGCTGTCTTTCCCACTATGTCGGGCTCCTCCAACGTGGCGGCCATGAAGAAGGTGGTGCAGCAGCTGCGCCTGGAGGCCAGCGTCACCCGCGTGAAGGTGAGGAGCGCAGACGGGACGGGACGGGATGGGACGGGACGGGGCGGACGCGCCGCCATTACACCGCCCCGGGGCCGCCCCGCGGTGCTGCTCGAAGGCGGCTGGGCTGCCCGGCGGAGCAGGGGCCGGGCTGGGGTAGGCAGCTCCGACCTGCCCCGCTCCGCCCCGCCGCCCTTCCTTGGCTGCAACCCTCTGCCAGGCTTTATCCCCCGGGCTCCTCTGGGCCTCCCTCGCCTCGCCTCGCCCCGGGGTGGCTGCGCAGCTGCGACCCTTCCCGCTGCCGCCTCCCTGGGGCCCGGCCCGGTCCGCCGCGCCCTCGCTTCCTGCAGCCTTCTCGGGGCCCCCGGGTCCGGCCGAGGGGCTCACACGGGAGTGGGGGAGGGAGGGGAAAACACGGACTTGACCCCCAGTCCCCATTTACTTTCTGGTTCTGGGGAATGCCTTCTTCCATCAGACTCTGGTGAGAGTCGGGGCTGACAACAGGTTGCCTTGGCTGGGCTGGCCCCGGCACGGTAAAATGGAGGCTTTGCTGCAACACACCGAGTGCGCTTGACTTGGGCATTTTCGGGGTGAGACTGGGCCCTGCCAAATTAGAGAAACTCTGGGTAAACCGCAAATAGAAGATAGCAGTGAAGATGATACTTTCTGAGACTTTGATAGTTATTTTTTTGTGAGTTCAGAGCAAAGAAAAGCAAGAGAAAATTTGTTCACTGTTCTGGTTTTAGGTAGGTACAGCCAACCACTATCCCCATACTGCCTCATCGTGAGGGTAGCTTTACAGTTCAGAACGCCAGTTTGTAGAGTTCTAAACTAGACACTATTTTGAAACGACTTATGCTAGAACAAGAATTTTCATATATTTAACAAAGCCAACTCCAAACTGTTGCTCATCTTTCACCCTTCAGGCTTAGAAGCTTGACATGAACATTTTGCCAATTAATTCATATTCTTGTTTTTGTCGTCCTGTCTTTAGGAAAATGTATGTAAGCTGTATTGCAGAATTATTTAGCAGTATTCCTTATGCTTTTTGATGTCATTACATACTCAGTGTTAATTCTAATGCCAGCTTTTATTATTACTAGGTTTCCCAGGCTGCAGCAGACTTGAAGCAATTCTGTGTGCAGAATGCACAACATGATCCCCTATTGACAGGGGTATCATCAAGTACAAACCCATTCAGACCCCAGAAAGTTTGTTCATTTTTGTAATTACGTGAAGTACATTGGTATCTTTCATCGGTAAGTTGTTGAGTTACAATTCATAAACTGTTCTCATTAAAAATAGCTCACTTATTTAAGCGATGCTGCTTGTATTAAAAATATTCAGAAGAGACACCTGACTTTTGCAGCTGGTGTTGGTCTAGATCCCCATTTTGGTCCTTTTCTCCCTTACTCTGGTTGTACCATGCTGGACACATGCTGCCTCTAAGCACTATGAGTGGCATTTGCTGAAGCAAAGTAGCAGTGGGGCCAGCAGCTGCTGAGCTGCTATTTGGAGCAATGTGGTTGTACAGTAGTTCTACTGTATCTTCCTGAGTAAGGGTATTGTTTCCCTTTTCTCACATAGTATTGCTTGCCTGACAGCATGCATGGTGAATCTTAATTGTGGCAGATTTTAGTTCTTAAACTTAGAAAGTGCACTTCCAAAGACAGGCTAATTGTCATCTGCAGGAGCAGCACTGTCACCTCTAGGGCATGTTCTCTCAGCCAAAAGAGAAATGTATGTAGTCCAAGAACTGTATCAAGGTCAGTACTCCGCTCAAATAAGCTACTGCATGTGTAGCACTTTTAACAGGAAGCATCTGAATATTCATTTTAATTTCAAAACTTTTATAGGTTAGCACTACTGTTGTCACTATGAAGACTACTAATCTGGCATTCTTTGAAAATTCTGGCAATTAGATTTGAGTCTAGAATCTGATCTTTTGGCTTAGAGGGCATGTTCTGTAGAGAACAACATGGTTCTTGTACTCTAGCTCCGAAACTCATCTTTCTAGATAGGTGATTAGATTTAGAAAAATGAATTTTAGATCCATACTAGTCTAACCAAGACTGAGAGTCACAGTAATTTGGTATTTTGCCCTCAGTAAAGGCATGATAAGTTTACCATGTCCCTCTTTGTCACTGCCCCTTGACTTTGATCTGTTGGGGGTGAGAGCATATACATTATTTTGAGACACCTGATACTCAGTTAACCATCGTTCACTGCCCTTAGAAACCTCATGGCAGGCCTTAACCTTGAAGAATTTTGGTTTTGTAGCTGACTTACATGACCAAAGAATTGTATATTGCTCGATGACACATGAAGTTCTGCACTGAGCTTTGCCAAGGACTAGCAGTTCCTGGGTGTGGATGGCAGGAAGTACATTTCTTCTGTCCAACACACAGGTGTGCATACAGGGGGCATAAAAGGCTTAATATTTTCTTCCACAGTTACAACTTTTGTCTTCCCCCTTTTTGATTTTGGAACAGAACACTTTTTTCTGCTGATGTTACAGGCAAAATACATTAGAACAGCAGTTATATTACTTACATGGACAATTGTGGTTTTTCACTGTATCTCTCGTAAGCACTTCCTTAAAATATTTAATTTCTCGGTTGTACTTCAAGTGTTTTCACAATGAGCCAAGAGAGCTCAGGTTTCCTCAGTCCACCACCTCTGTGAGGAGGCAGTGCAGTTTGTTAGTTACACAGACTCCCCCTGCTTTTCAAGGCAAAGTTCTGATAGTTCTTCAGGCACCAAGTGACTAAGAACAGCTTTTACTGTCTTTCAGCTTAGGCTTCCAGGAGACACAGAGCTTCAGTTCTTTGATAACAGCTTTGATCATCTTGTACCTTTAGGGATAGCTTCATGATTTTAGTAGTAAATTTTATAAACAGTTCTATAAAACAGCTGTGGACAAGTGTATTTTTTTTTTTAATAGCTGACCATGGCATATCCTGAAGGTACATATTCTTAGAACAGACTTGCTTCATTTAGCACTGATACTTTTCTAATTACATTTTGTTTTTGTTTTTCAGGTCTTTTAGCATCTTTTCCTAGCTGCTGATGTGTGTATGGGCAGAGTGCCTCAAGGAGTGGCCTGTACAAAAGCTTAGCTTTAACGTGCCAAAACTAACTGTACAATTGCTACTGTCATCAAACTTCTTACCATCTACCTCTCCAAATGAAGTGTATGCTAGTTACAATACTTCTGTTTCAAAGGGGAATCAGTTTTATATGCCAAGCAAAAAATAAAAGTGTCTTGACTTACTCTGGTTTTGAAATCAGTGTAACAGTTGATTATCTTCTGAATATGTTGGTATCTCAGCAGGAGAGTGTACATAGGAGTCTGTCTTTAAATTTTCCATGCTACAAGTTTGCTTGTGGTTTATAGTCTTACAGCACAATGAGGCTTTATCAGTACTATAATATGAAGCATAATAGAAAAGCAAAAAATTTTTGGCTGTCACTTTGTACCTTGCCTACACAGCTGTCCCATTTCATAGTCATTAAATAAAGACAATGAGTAACTTAACTGTTATTTATCTCAAAGAGTAATTCTACCCTACTAGATGACTTACACTATAAGCAATCTTACTCTTAAGGTAAATACAAAAAAGCACTTACTACAGCTGCATATGAAAAGTAACTCAAAGAAAACTCAAGTTTTTAGCTGCCAGTAAATGTGCAAACTTACGGTTGAAGAGTCGTTCATACTGCAGGTAATACCAGCTCTGTAGCTACGAGACTGAAGAAGCTTATTTAAGATTTTGATGGGAAACACCCTGCTTAGAGACCTCCAGTTCAACTGAACATTATTTTCAGAGGAGAGAGCTTTATGTATTTCCTGTAAAGTGGCCTTACAAATACTTTCCCATCAGTGTTTTTTGCATACAAGAATATCAACTGCTTTGGGTTTATACCTATTCTAAATAGGACATTAATAGAAGAGATACCTGGAGGAGTCAAGCATATTATTTTTGTAACTTCAGCAACATGCTTTTTATGCAAGGTGTTAATTAAATAAAATACCATATACTTCCTGGATTGCACACAGCTTTCTCAAAGTCCCTAGCTAGGAAAGCATTCTGGAAAACTAAAACCTACTATCAGGGAGCAGCATACTTACAGTAAGGTTTAAATACATAATCTATTACCTGATTAATGGAGGACACCTGGGTTTATCTTCTTAAAAGAAAAAAAGCGCTATATAACTAGAAACACTTTATTTTGAGAATCTTTACAAAAATCTTGTATTGTCTTTGATGTTGCAAAGTGTAATTTAGAGCACAGTAGCAGTCATGGCAAATCTTGAGTGACAGCTACAAGTTGCTCTGACACTGCCATAGTTTTTCTGGCTCAACTGGAAAAGCAGTCACTGTACTTTCCATGTTGGATTTAGCCACAGACATAGGAAGAAAGATGGATTCTACTTGACTTGTTCCTGTAGAAAATTTTGATGTTCAGTTTGTCTTTCTGCAGATAACGTTCAGTATCATTATCATAAGTTAGGAGTGATGAAATAATCCCTAGTTGAAAGCAGCTTTATTTCTGGTCATCAGCAGCTGGCAGGTAGTTGTCCCTTATAAATGAAATTTTCTTCTACTTGTGTCCATTTCTCGGCGCTGAAATTTAAAAGAAAAGTTATTAGCCAGCAAATTCATGCAAAAGAAGAGAAGAAAGGATGATGTTTGCCTTTATTCTAAAAGTTGTGAAATGTAACAACTTGTCTTCCAATGAACTGTGGATCATGTGGGAAGAGAAAAGCAAACGTGACCAACAGAGTGGCCAAGGTGCATTATAAAGTTACTCCAGATTACTTCAGATGCTTCAGAATAAAATAATCCAGTCATGCCCTGTACCAGTAATATTAAAGTTTTCCATCTGGTATAGCTTAGCTACTCACTTCTAAGTTTTGCCAGTCAACTGCATGGTAGAAATAATAGGGAAAGGTGGCTGAAGTAATACTTCAGTTTGACTTCAAAGATGTGCAGAGGTCAGTGTTATTTTCCATTCACTATTAAGAAGTGACATTTATGTAAATAGCCTTAATAATTTTTACATTATGATTCTTGCATTCACCTTGCACAAAAATAGCTCTAGTCAGATTTACTAGGCTTCCAATAAAGGCTTACACCAGGAGAGCATTTTTCACATTTTACTTAGATCTATCTTAAAGAATTTGCATCCTCCAAATAAGAAGTCACAGTATATTGATAATCATCATCCTTGCCATTTTTATTTTTTACTTGTAATATGGCATATGGCTCCTACTTTGTATATTTCTCAAAATACACTTTTAAATCTTTTAGATAAACACTTCTGTATCGAGAACTACATTTATTCAGCTTTTTTAGTCTAAAATTTGTGGTTACATTTCATGTTGGATTTGTTCTCCCTCCCCAGGCAGAAGTATTATCATTACTTAAACATACCTTATGAATCCATTCATATTCTCCAAATTTGGAATCAAAGGTTCCTTTTTGAAGAGACCTCAGCTTTAATGTAAAACGTGGCCCAAGTTCCTGAATTCCCACTTTCTTTTCACTCTTGAAAATGTATCTTGGGGAAGAAAAAAAAGTATTAGGAATCAAGTTACAAGAACATACTCTCTCATTTGTGAGTTTTGTGGAAAATGATACCTGTGGAATCTGAAGAAAATGTAGTCCCTCTGGTTGTGAAACGTGGCCACTTGTCTTCCAATGAACTGAGGGTCGTGGGGGAAGAGAGAAGCAAACATGCGACCAATGGAATGGCCGAGTCGTGTTGTAAAATTATTCAGGATTACTTCAGGTACATGTTCTGTGGGCTCTTTCCCTTTTCGCTGAAATGAAAGTAATAGGCAAAATTGGAAAGAACAGACCAATTACAAAAGGATTTTAATGTATTATCAAATCAGAGTTCGAAACAAAATAGGAGGAAGACAACCAGGGCTAGTTTCCAGTAACAGGGCTGGTAACATGCTCTAGTAATTTTTTCAAACACAATTTAAGTTCAGCTGTATAAATTGAATGAAAAAGCTTTATCAAGTGAAAAATCAGTTTACAATTCCTCTCTCCTGCACTAATTTCTACTGCTGGCAGCACCCATTATAGCTGTCTACCTGTTAATGCAGTCTGCCTCTCACAGGAGACTTCTCTCTATACTAAGACCAACTAAGAGAATCTGGAACTAAGGGTATGAGGGATTCTTCTTGAGCAAGAACAGATGAAGTTTAAAAATTACTTATTCCAAAGGAGGAAAAATAACAAGTGCAAACTAGGGTTTAGTTAAGCAATACTTAGCTACGGAAGAGGTGACAGGGTTGTAAGAAAAACTAGGTTTTATTAAAGATGAGAAACTGCATCTACTGAAAACTTGTATACTGATGACTGTGACATACTTTGCTTGTGTGTACTATACACTGGGTATTCCCTATTGATGTAGGTTATTAGCTGCTGTTCAATGGCATTACTATAAAAAATACTTGGCACACAGTCCAACAAATAACTACAAAAATGGAAATATGCTGCTTCTGAAAGTTAACATACACTGACTAGTCCTTGGACTCCTGTTACCTGATGAAAAAATAAGATCTTAACAAGATCAGCTGAATTGTACAAAAGTGCAGCCAGTCTGGATGGTTCAAATAGACTGAACATATTATTAAACAATGGACTACCATTTTTTTAATTGTTGGAGTCTCACCTTTATTTCTTTCCGCAAACGGACGCTACTCATTCTAAAATGAGCAGTTGGACCCTCAGGCAGGTGACTTAAAACCAGACCATCTGTTCAGCAAGTTAAAAAAGAAAAGCTGGTAAAATTCAACGCGATTTACAGAGGAACTTTTTCTGCAAAATGCAGTATTACATTAGACTATTATATCCATAACACGTGCCTGATTTACAGGATTTAATTATATTTTCAAGCATACATTCATAAACTAGTTAACTACTGTTCTGAAGTACAGAACAGTACTTGTTTGGTTTCAATAGCTCACCACAGTTACCATCTTAACCACTTTTTCACATTTTGATTAGTAATGGTTATCTAGTAATCAAAATTAAATGGCCAGAAAAACTTGTTAATTAATCAAACTGTTGAATTTACTGAAATTCAAAGATTGTCCACGCGTTACAAACAAACAAAAAGACAGACAGAGAGTTGGGTTTATTCAGTCTGTAGAGGAGAAAGCTCCAAGGAGACCTTATTGTAGCCTTACAGTATGTGAAGCAGGCCTACAAGAAAGCTGGTGATGGACTTCTTAGGATGTCAGGCAGTGACAGGACTAGGGGGAATGGATTCAAACTGAAGGAGGGTAAATTTAGATTGATAAGATATTAGGAAGAAGTTCTTCACCAGGAGGGTGGTGAAATACTGGAACAGTTTGCCCAGAGAGGTGGTGGAAGCCCCATCCCTGGAAGTTTTTAAGGCCAAGCTGAATAGGGCTCTGAGCAACCTGACCTAGTGGGAGCTGTCCCTGCCCATGGCAGGGGGGTTGGAACTAGATGATCTTAAAGGTCCCTTCCAACCCTGAAAATTCTATGTTTCTAAAAAAAAAGACACCAATTTCTTCAGTAATTCTAAGCTCCATTAGCCATCAGATACTCGAGTGAGCACAGTGATCTTTAAATCTATAGTTACACTATAAGCTGTACAGTGAAAGGGGAAAAAAAAATAAAAAAATCAAGAATATCATAGATCTTTGATGCACCCTACTAGAATTATTTTCTTTCCCTAACAGGCCCAAAGCCAGAGTATCTATTTTCATAAATACACAAAAGCATACTTGGTATTTTGCGATCTTCGTTAATGACGATTAAGTCCGTGAAGTCCCTGGCAATGCACTGAGGAATAATTCTTTTCAGAGCCAGACCTCTTCGGTAGTAGACATGTGAGTTGGGTATGACAGTAGAGAGTTGTTCACAGAACCTCACTGTTCTCTGCAAAACAGGAGTTAAATTGCAATGTGGTAAATACAGTGCTAAATTCAAATACTAGGGGAACAGAGGGTTGGTTGGTCTAACTGTCCTCCCTGGTTACTCCCAGTATCTCTATAAATATTTGAAAACAAAATATTTTGCAGTAAAGACTACAGCACACAGGAACACACAGGAACATTTATAAAAAAACAAAACCAAAAATGATTTTGTTTTCCTCTCGTAATCATTGAGAAGCAGGAAAATTCCAAAAAGCATAACCTTCAAACTCATTATTTATTAAGGACACTGGTTTACAGAAAATTCATAACATATCAAAATACAACAGTACTAAAACTTCAGTTACTAACATCTGAGTTTCCAGCTAAACTGTGCTTTTTTCCTGTCTTCAAACCCACTTATTTTATGGTTTTCACAAATGTCATTCATCTCACCAGTTAAGTAATGCAGATCATTCACATACAAGAACATATGCATGAAGTTGTTTTTTGTTATGGAGGAAACAAACAGTGCTAGGGAAACCAATCTTACATGCATACACAAGGTTATTGATGCTCACTAAATAAAATAGCAGGGGAAAAAAAAAGTTAAAGCTATTGTTTTCAGCTTTACTTTACCAAACCCTGGTATATTATAACCAGTTGATAGCTCAGAGCTCTCCAGCTACAACATACGTACCCCGCGAGGTCTGTCTGATGTTGTAATAAGAATCTTGGGAACTGTCTGTCTGTTGAAGTATGGTGCAAATTCATCAGTTGCTTCATCAAAAGCAACCTGGAAGAACAGAATTGTTGTTAATCCACCATAAATGAAATAACTGAAGAACAATTGCTTAATCTGATCTAAATTCTGACAAATTTAGTAGGAAGAAAATTTAATTCACAAGCTCTATAGTTATTCATCACAAGGCAGATGGTTTTTACGTTTTTATTCAGTATGACAGACATGGGCAGGTTTTACTGTCACTAACAGTACTGCAAAAAAGTTATCTAATACAGATAGTGAAACAATGACATCATGTCTTAGGGAACCCATCACATAAAAAGTTATTCCATCAACACCTTGCTGGAGTAGGAAATGCTAAGTTTTATCAACCCATTTTCCTTTTTGGAAAAAAATGGTTAACTTGATAGCAGATGCAAAAATTAAGCAGTTACCTCTTCATCATTGGGATCTACAGTTGTTTCATCGTACACTCTCTGATTTTCAATAGTCTTTGGTATGGCTTTTGGGGGTGCCTAAAATAAATCAGTTTATTAAAACATCAATGTAATTATTCAGTATGTTGCAAAAAACACATTTATACTACCATGGAACTATGTTTATTTCTACACAGAACCAGAGTATTTTTTACTCTAAGCCAGCTTTTAAAAAACAAGTTACAACATCACCTTGATTAAAAGTATGCATGGGTGCTGGGACACCAGAAAGCATCACATGGAGGAGAACCATTGTTAGAATGGTGACACCATTTAATTTCTGTCCAAATAAGAAACAGGGCTACAAAACAAAATAAAAAAGATGGAACTTTCTAACCACTTTTCTCTTCCATGGAAGAAAAAAGCTCTGTTTTCAACAGCACCATGTTTTAGCCTTGACACGTATAATTTAATGGCCAGTAGCATATAATGCTTACCCTGTTAATTACACTTTTCTTGTGAGCAGTGAGATAATACAACTGTTGTCAGTTATCATTGAGCTTCTGAAGTAGTTCAGGAACAGAAGCAAACTTTTGTTCTTGGCTAGGCTTGGAAACAGGCCGACAACTGGCCCTTAGCAGGGTTTGGTTTGATCTGATTCTTTAATTTTCACAGAAGTTACTTCTTAAAGTCTAATTCCTAGTAGCAGCAACACAGTGCTGTAGCAGTCAAACGGGACAGAGTCTTCCAGAAGACCCTGCTTTTAGGCCCTTACTGGCTTAAAACTCACCCTGCCCGATTACAGCATCATTTCACACAGCACCAACACCATTTCCACGTTCGACTCCTGGCTACACAGCGCTGCGCCTCTGGAGGCCACCACGGCCCCGAGCACCCAGACCACTGCTCCTCTCCACTGAGGTCTGTGGAGAAGCCGTGTCACCCAGGGGCCCCCAGCAGGACCCCCAGCACAGGGCAGGGCAGCTCTGCCCCGCTGCGGGACGCCCGGGACACCGCACGGGAGGGAGCCCTTACTTTGTCTCCGAGAGCTTCCCGCTCCTTTCTCCGCTTCTTCTTGGCCGCAAGCTTCTCCTAGCGGGACAGGGGGAGATCCGTTAGCCAGGGCCGCCGCACGGCCGGGACGCCCTCCCCGGGGCTTCCTCCCCAGGACACCACCCGGGACGCCCTCCCCGGGACGCCCTCCCCGGGTCTTCCTCCCCAGGACACCCCCCGGGACGCCCTCCCCGGGTCTTCCTCCCCAGGACACCCCCCGGGACGCCCTCCCCGGGTGTCCCTCTCCTCACGGCAGCCACGCCGGGCCCTGCCCCACCTTCCGCTGCTGCTGCTTCCAGCGAAGGAACATGAAGTGCCGCCGCTGCTTGTTCTTGATCTCGGACACGCTGAAGGTCGGCGGGAAGAGAACCCGCTCCGGAGCTGGCGGTGCCCCATTCTCCGCCGCGGAGCTCCCCGCCACGCCGGTCTCCCCCGCCATGCCGGTACCGCCGGGCCGGGCCATCTCACCCCTCACCCTTCACCCCTGACCCCGCCCGCTGCGCCTGCGCCGGGGGACGCGTGACGGAAAGGTGGGATCCCCCTGCGCGTGCGTGGGGAGGGCGGGGCTCGCGCTTGAGACCCGGGGGTTCTGTTGGACCCGGGACCCGGACCTGGGGAGCCGGACCCGCTGTGCCCGCGGTGCCTGAGGCGCTCGCGTGGCCCCGCTGTGTGCTGAGGTACCCGCGGGACGGCTGCGGCAGCTGCTCAGCTTTGGATGAGAGTGTTTAATGCAAATTATTGCTGCAGCGTGACTTGTAATCAGGGTTAGCAATGTCAAAATAGGGAACGTGACACACCGGTGGTTTACAGGAATGATGGCACCGCCCTGACCCGGCAGTGGTTCTGCTCACATCTCACATGCGGACGGACGTGCTCACAGAGCAGGAATGAGCTGAGGTGTAGCAAGCATCTGCTTAAGAAGAAATCATCGAGATTTTTGACGGTTATGTTCCAGGAAATTATCTTCATTCACCTTTCAAATGTAACCTTTAAAAGATAACCTTTTAAAACTGAGGTTGAAATGAGAACTCCGAAATAAAAGAGATTTATGTAAAGCTAGAATTTATGATTTCTGTTCCTGAGCTGATTTTCCCTCTCAGAGGTGTGCAAGTGCTGCTGCCCAGTGAAGGTTTAGATTGTACAGAAATCAAGTACCCAGGGGTTCTGTGGGGCCTGGGCTAAATTAGAGCCATTTGTAAATCTTGAACTGCGAAATTCTGAGCCTCGGTGGGACTGAGTAGTTCCATTTTCCTCAAAAGCTCAGAATATGCTTCAAATTTTATACACAAATACTGTTATGCATTACCAAGTTTCTCATACTGCAGAAGTGAAAAGGAAATCTGTTACCATCAACACATAAAGACAATGTCAACAAACCTGGTAATAACTTGATCTAGATAATGTCTCAAAATTTTGTCTGCCCTATAAATGACTAACTCTGTCACTCAGCTTGCTTCACTGAGGTTATTTCTACTTAACATAGGTGTGAACAAAAGATGGAAGGCAATCCAGTATTCTTCTGCCCTCACTCCCATTTTTTGTGAAAATATTTCAGCTGTCCTTTGTGCCCTATGGATAAGTAGATTCCATGGCAATTCAGGTTTGGGGGATTTAGCTGAGAATTTGTTAACTGAGAACTTCCTGTAACTATCTTATTAGCTAATTCCAATATCAGAGATTCCAACCTGTATTTCTGAAGTTTCATCAGTGCTGTTAGCAGAGCTAATAGGGAATTCTGAGTTATTTGTAGTTCCAGTTTGTGGTGGTGTTTCTGTTGGGATCATTGCAAACTGGTGTGCAGCATAATTGTGTGCTGCTCACTGAGTGCTTACGTGTGGAAAAAACATTATCTTTCTCCCTTCCAGCAAGAGGGAAGACAACCTCCTAATATTATTCAAAGACTTCTTGCAAGGACTCAAAGGACAAAATAATGATACACAATAATACAAGAACTTCCCAGGGCAGGGGTGGGGCAGTAGAAAGACACCAGAAACACTGTGCAGACTTGCTAAAATAAGATCACTAACAAGGTACAATTATCACTTCAGTAGAAGGCCCAAGTAATAAATGCATGCAAAGTATTAAATTTCTTCATAGAGGAGGTGCCAGGGTCTTCTGCTTATTTTGGCTACGAACTCTGTTCTGGGTAAATAAGGATAGTCCTTTTTTTACAACTAAGGTAACATTGCCAGGAAATCATCTTTTGAAGAAGCTTCTTGGTTAAAAAATAACAAAAAACACAACAACAGCAAAACCCTCCAGAAAACACCAGTAGCTTTGATTTGTGTAAAACAACAAGCAAGTTATCCAGTGGAGATTGATGAATGAAGACATTTATTTCATGTCAGCACTAAGGAATTTTTGAGGAAACATTCCAGTAAATTACCACTGACCCAGCTGCAGCAGGGGACACCTTTTTGAGCTATATCATCAGAGCACTGGGATTTTTTGCTGTTCTGTCATGTCAAGTGATTGAAAAATATTTTGTAATTAAGTCAAAAGAAAAAAAATCAACTGGGAAAGGAACTTAAGGTAGAAATTATTTATGGAAGGGTATGAGAAAAGAGGGTAAGGTGCCTCCGAATTCCAGGATTTATTAGAGATGGAACTGTTTTTTTATTAAAAAAAACCAAACAAAACCACAAAACCTGAAAAGCCCAACCAAATAAAAAGTAACAACCAACATCTGTCTATTTTCCTGCTTTGTTTTTCTTAATTTCATTGCCTGAAGGTAGAGAGGACATACTTCTTGTCTTCAAGATTCATTGTACTGAACAAAATGCCCCAGAAGATGCAGGGTTCCAAACCACATAAACCATTATCTATGTCAGAAGAGTACCGTTCTTTTCATGTGGGGAAAAAAAAAAAGTTTTATATGTTTTAAAAATTGATTAATTACTAATTTTAACTTGGATTCATTTTTACATTGCCTTGTTCATGTGGCAACACAATTTCCTCTCAGAATCAGTGAGCCAGAATTCTTTGTGGTTGTTGTTAAAATAGATAACAATCAATTAATTGCTACATTAGGGCTGTGCACTGGGAGTCAGGCTGAGTCAGAGATGCTCATGCACTGGAACAGCACCAGGAAACGTGGAGCAGAAACATGAGCTGGGGCCTTGCAGTGTGGCTGATGGAGCAGACATCCACATCCCTGGTGTGGTGGCCAGGAGGGTTAACTTCAGGGAGCAGGCTGCTGAGCTGAGACAAGTGTACCCTTCTGATTCTTGTGTTCAGCTTGTCCTCCCACTCCCCCGTGGTGCAGTGTGGATAATGAAGTTGTACCCCAAAGGTCTGGGGTTTGTTATCCCTGTAAGCTCCTCAGCCTTGCAGAGCTGTTATCACAGCTTTGATGGGAGCTGAGCCTCAGATGCACCCCTGCTTGCAGCCTCTCCAGGAGGCATTCTCAGGGACTGTTCAACAGCATTGACTTCAGCAAGGTTAGTGATAGCAGCATCACTTAACTGGTAGATCAAGAGTTAAAGTACTCACATTTGATACAGAAGATGGGACTTCCCAGCCTCTGGAGTCTGAGAATAACATCTTACATTTCCATGGAACAATCAAAGAACAAGCCTGCAGGTTTCTCAGAGGTGAGAATGGTTCTTCATTCTTCCAAGTGAAGCTGTTGCTGAATGTAGAATAAGATTTTTTAAAAAAACAAACAAAACAAACAAACAAACAAAAAAACCCCTGGACCAATAACTAATGGCTGTAATGGCTCCGAACTCTCTTCCTGAAAGGTGGGACTGCTACTGATGGATTCCTGGACATGTCTTAATACTCTCTCTGTAGCTTCCTTTAAAAAGTTACACATAAAAGCAAGAACAGGCCATAGAGAATGGACTGTAACTAGATTCAGTCTCTAGGATGGTGCCCTCATCATGGGGCTAAAGAGTGTTTCCATTTGTGCTCCTGGCCTGATGCTCTGTTGGACTTGCACAGTGAAGAAAGGCTGATGTGGTCTCACTAACATGGAATATGCAGAGAGTAGTGGGACATACTCCATGTGGCAGAATAATCTGGGTTTCAGTCCATGTCTCATTAACTGAGAAAAAATTGAACATGGGCCCACCACAAGATGAAAGTCATATGAAAGATGGACATAAAAACCATCTCTTTTTGAGAGAAAGCCTGCACTGTGCTTTGTAGAGAGGCCTGTGATGCTTGTTATGTGTTATCATACCAAGCCATCTGGGATCTCTGCTATAGAAAAGCCTCTTGCTCGTCCAGCCAGGCATAAGCATGAAATAGATGCTAAAGTACTTAGCTCTCTCCAGACTGTTCCCAGACTTGGACATACCCAGAGGTGTTTCTCCAAGGGAGCATTACACAGGGGAGCAAAGTAAAATTACAAGGTGCCTATGCAGGAACTGCGTGGGTAGCTTTCCAGATCATCTGTTTGGGACTTACAGGCTTGCATTCCTCAGTGGATCTTGTTCACAGGCTTTAACTTCAGTATTTTCAGTCACCTAGGGCAATCTATCTAATGGATAAAATGGGGATTATGCTCAGTAAAGTTGGATAGTATTTAACATTTTAGGATGAACACTAAATCTTACTATGTGTGCCCAATACCTGACCTCATCCCATAGCTTAACACAAAAATTAATTATTTTCATATGCTTTTCTAGGTAACTTCAGTATCTGAGCAACATACAAACATTAGGTTGCTAACTGGAAAATAGGTATTATGTCCATTATACATATGGGAAAATTAAGCAACTTTGCTAAAACAAAATTGATCAAATGTATCTGTGAATTTAGAATGCTCAGTGCAAGTCACCCAAGGCTGGATATTTTGGGAAGTTTTTGGAACCTGAGAAAGCAAAACTTAAATATTCTAAGGAAAATAAAGCAAAGGAGAGCATTTTAAAAAGAAGGTTATTTTATGTGGTATTCTTGAAAAAAACTTGGAAATGTATTATTTAAAAATGATGGAATAATTCAATAGTCTGCTGCATATGAGTGTCCAGCTTTAAAGCTCATTAGGATTTGAAAAAAATACTTTACAGCTGCTTTATTAATGGCTGTCAACACAATCTTAGATGTAGTTATAACAACCATTACAATAATTCCTTCCCACAGGACGTATCAAGATGGCACAGCTGCCCATTATCTTAATCTGGGAAGATTAGTCTGATGCATACTAGGTGTTTGGTTTACTACAAGTCTGTCAGCATTTCTGGTTAGTTAGTAGATTAAAACTACTAGATAATATAGTAATTGGATGTAGGCCAGGAAAAAAAAAATTAAAAAATTATGAATTTGCTGAAGCTTCAAGTGCCTTGTGCAGAAAACTGGAATACTTCCTCAGACAGAAATTCTATAAACCAGAAAATTGTCATTCGATACATTTAGACTTTTTGAGTTCACCCAATAGCTACCCATGGCAAAGTGCTGAAGAAGCATCTACTGTTTCCAGCCTGGTATATTGCTGAATTCATTTTGCTGCTTCTGCAGAGCACTGCTCAGTTCTAAAGAATTGCCTTGTAAAAGGGAGGGTAATCAATGGCAACATTTCATCAGCTTTGTGGGTATGTAGAAAAACTTGTGTTTCCTGGGGGGTGTGGTCCTCCTTGTAGGAACTGCTGCTACAATCTTTCTGCTAGTGGCAATCACACATAGCTTGGACTACCTTAATAAAACATTCCTTCACGTAATGAAGAAGAAACAATTTAGTTAATATTAGAGTATGACTCATTTAGAGCCAGATATTTTTCAGCAAATGGTACCTTCTTTTTATTTCTAGACTTCCTGTTATTTTACATTAAGGTGCATTTGTGCTGTAGTGCAAAAATTTCTCAGTAATAAATACAACTTGGTATAGCAAATAATTTCAGATCTTTATCTGCTTGCAGGTTGCCCACAGATACCTAAAATATCTTATTTAAAATGTAATTTGCAGGTGTAACTATAGAGATAAGGTACCTATTTTGTTACACAGTAAAATATCTCAAGTGAAATTGTTCTCCTTGCAGGTCACTCTTGATACATTTCACTGTCTGGCTATAATACTCTTTAGCTCTTGGTAGATACTTTACTTTTTGAATTGGGAAAAGAAAAATCCAAAACAGTCAGGATCATTTTCTACCTGGTATTATTAAGTTAGAAGTGTTTAACACATATTATTTAGTTTACGAATGCCTAAGATACTATTTGCATAAGAATCAGCAATTGTGAAGTGATACATGGTAAGGATTTATTTGACAGTGTTACCAGAGTCTTTGGTAAGATGAGCTAACTTGAACAATGAGCATTTTAAGTGCAGGCTAATATTTCTAGGTAAGAAAAATATAAGACCAGTTATCTAATGGAGGACTGCATTATGAAAAGTAACAACACAGAAGAGCAACTAAAACCAGACAGAAATGCTGTCCTTGTGGGTCAGTGTGGGGAGCACTCTGTAGCAATGGGGGTTTTGTTGGTGGAGCAGTTATGTCTCAGCCTGATACCCAGCCAAAACCAGAGAAAATGGTCAAGCAGAGCTATATGGTTGCTTTGGGATCTAGAAACCATTCTTACAGAAGAGAATTAAAAGCTTAATCTCTCATCAATGAATCGCATAAGAGCTAACTCACCTAGAGCTGTAGTAGTAAAAATCTTCAGTTTAGCAGACAAATCTGTTAAGATATAGCATTTGAAATCTGAGCCAAAAGACATCTTGTGATTAAAAACCAAAATTAAACTAAACCAGAAAAAAATGTTAGACTAACAAAGCCTTGGGAAAAAGTTTAGATAGACAGGCCTGTGAAATATTCCTTGTCACCTGAAATCTTTAAACCAAGAAGGTGAATTTTTTTCCAAAGGAGTGTTCTAGCTCCACCAGAAATTGTGTAGAAGTCACTTGATCTAATTGTCAGCTGCACTGTGCAAAACTCAGGCTGGAGAATCAGTATTTTCTTCTGGCCTGAAAATCTGTGATGTTATGAAACATCAAAATGTAGCAAACCAAACCTAACCAAAACCTCTAAAATGTTTTGTAAGAATTTTACAATACCTGCCATAATATTTGGATAGGATGGGGTTAGAAACTGCAATAAATGTTTTTTTTAATATTTTAACAGAAAATTTTAGCTACATTACAGAAGTAGTTTTTTTCATGATTTGTATTGCTAAATTTTGACAAATAGTCACAAGAATTGCAGTACTTTTAAAAATGTAATGCTATCCAGCACCTATTCCATGATAAGATTCTGTTTCCTTTCTTTATTGGTTTATCAAATCTGTTAAGACTGATATTTCCTGGGTGTCACCTGAGGATAACTTTATGAAAGCTTAGTTGTCTATTTCGTGGTGATCATAAACAACATCAAAAGCAGATGACTAAAGATAATTTTTTAAAAAGTTAGTGCAGGAAGTGATTCCAAAATATTAGTCAGATGGCTGAGATAACTTAAGAGATTTACCAGGAAATTTCCTTCACTTTTATATTATAAACTGTTGGCAGAAGTTCTCTTTTTTGTGAACATGTGAACATGCTTTTGGACACTTAAAAGTGCTAATGACAAAATAACAAAGGTAATGAGCATTATAAGACATTTAGTTGGCAACATATAATAATCCCAGTGTCAGATAAACTCTTTTCCAGTATGCATATGCAGCTCTTATTAATGAACTCAAGCTGTCTCTAATTACTAGTAGCTGAAAACCACTGGCATTTACCTCCCACGAACAGAGCCACACCTTGCCCTCCAGGAAATCCAGAGAGCTTCCCAAGAACTGTGCCTTGCTCTGGTCTCGATTTCAGTCCCTTCTGTAGCATTTCATAGCAGAAGCTTCTCAGACCCAAACCTGCCTGGTGCACAGGGTTTGACTGAATGAAGAAATAAAATTCATTATGAAATCTGGTTTTAAGTTAGACCTTTTATTACAGTGGTTCTTTTGCTGTGTCTACATGATTCAGCAAGTTTGGTGTTCTGCCCAACACAGATGGATGCTGCAAACTATCTGTTCCCTACAGTAGCAGACAGAGGCCAGAATGAAAGTCACTATTTCAGTAAAAGGTACCGTGCAAGACGACAAGGAAGAATTAGCTAAGATGATATTTTCCTTTATCTGTGTTTCCAACTAGATCACATTTTCCTCCTGCTTGGGAAAATACATTATTTCCTGAATTTATGTGGGGTTATTTATGAAAGAGAAGGTATGGCATGGTTATCTGTGGGAGGAAAGAGTTAGGCTAAATGGTTCAAGCCTTACTTTTTCTATTTCACCAGAAGTTTAAATGTATCTGAAAAGAAATTATGACATTCAGTCTGTTACCAGGGTTGTATTCATCAGCTGACAATGCACCTGGTCACAGCCTGTGCAATTGTACTTCGAATGTTATTGTGCAGTACTAGTGCCAATATGGGATTCAGAAGACCTGTCCTGTCCAATTTCCTTCCTCACAAATACTTCCTGGTTACCTCTAGTAAATTGCTTTGTGCCTTATTCTTCTACAAAATCAGTGCTAAACCATTTTTGCTTTATATACATAAATAAGCATAACAGATATTCTAGAAAGAAGAGCGAGTACCAGTAAATCTCAGAGGGAGGCCTCTGCTGGGATGAAGTCATAGAGAAGAGCTGGAGACTAACAGAGCAGAGTTGTTACTTACCTGCCACAGTGGCTAGGACAGGGAATCTAACTCTTCATTGGCCAAGCAAGTAAATATTAAGAAAGAATAGAGAGATTTATACCTCCTCTGTACCTGGTACAGATGCAAGGCAAATTGGAATATTGTATATGTCCTAAATACAAAAGGAGTGATGAAAAATTAGAGGGATTTCAGAGAATAGACAAGGCATGTTTAAGGGATTAGGATACTCTCCTTCTAATGTGGGGCTCAAGGAGTTCCACCTATTTAGCTTATCAAAGAGGAAGTTAATGAGGGTCTTTTATGTACCTTTCTATGTAGTAAATATACATTTAAAATTATGTGGCTTAGCTCTAGCAGCCAAAGATCCACGACCTGCAATCTCAATTTATAGTTACCAATAATTAATCACTGAGATAGTTACCAAGAATGATGGTTTTATTTTAATATGTGTATCAAGATTTGACATTTCCCCCTTCACATGATACAATCTAGTTGAGACAGAAACCAGCTCAGGGGAAGCTCCCCTCCATTATACAGGAAGTCAGAGTAGAAGATCATACAGGTTACTTCAGGATTTCTAATCTGTTAATTAAGTAGCTTATATAAATCCAGTTTAATTGGTTCTATGATTTTTAATAAACAGTATTTTTACTGTTTCATGTTTGACTGCAGCCTCACCTAATCTCAATTACTTCTTACTGTATGTGGGTGGTGGGACTTCATCATCCAGCCAGCACCTCCGCCTTCATCCCTGAGGGTTGCATCATGGCTGCGTTACACAACCTGCAGGGCTGATACTGTTGATCCAATGCAAACCACAGAAATCACTGAGATATCCAGTGATATCCACTGAGATATTCCAGGGGATCCCAGCAGAACTACTCTAGATCCCACACACAAGCCATCTATCAAGACCATGTTCTGCTGTACTTTAAAAAAACACTGCTCAGGTGTCTGTAGTCTCTTTGCAGGTCCCTGTTTATGATTTTTAGCATGTCATTCTAGATTTTTTTTTTTACAACTAATGTATAGTTTTCTAGGCTTTTATCCAGACTGAGGTTGATATTTAAAATTTTATTCTCACTCATTCATTCAGCTGTATTTTGCTTGGTATTCCTCAGCTGTATTTTGCTTGGTATTCCTGGAAACAGACTGACATCATGACAAAGGTAAACAGCATTCCTTGACATGCTTTTTTTTCTCTGGGCACCCCTCCAGCTTTGCATGGAGAACTGCCTGTCCTTAAAACCATGTCATGAGGAAGCATTACATATTTTGGGGGATACAAATGAATTGCTTTCCTTCAGGCTCCATATCTTTCATTCCATTATGCCTGTTGACATAAATTAAATAAGGAAATTTCATTGTTTGAGGTGAGATGTCATCTGATACCCTCACCTGCTGGCTGTACTTCTAGGCATTATCCTGCCGTAGGAAGAGACAGCTCCCTGCAGTTGAAAACTCTTTGAAAAGTGCCATTCCCTTTATGTCTGAATTAATAAATTATTTCCATTTTTCTCACTTAAAAAAATCAAGCTGCAGCAGATAACCCTCTTCACTCTGTTGTCCCACATTTTGGTGCCAATTAATCTCCTGTTATCTTCCTGAACCATCTGGCCTTTCAGTACTACCTGCATTTCCAAGAATTTTTAACAATCACTACCCAAAACTTCAATGCTGATGGATGTTCTGGTACATTCTCATCCCAAGCTTCCACCTACTGTGATTTGAAAAGGACATTACATATACAAGACTTTGTATACTGGGAATACTTTTTGAATACTGGGATCCTTTTCAGTATTAAAGCCTCTGGGACACAGGGCCATAGGAGTATGGAGTAAGAGGAATCTAAATATCTGCACTGGCAAGAGTGATTTGTTTTCAGTCCAAGATTTGTTTTTTAATAAACCCCAAGAACCAAAAAACATAAATTGGATTTATGGGGAAATAAGCTGGGGCATCTAATCCCTGCAACGGAGGGAAGTGGCTGAGCTGCACAGAAAGCAGACTCTGGGCATCTGCAGTGACAGCCTCCTCCTGGGAGTAATCAAAACAGAAAATTAAAAGCAGTAACTGATACAAGATTTTGTCAGCAAAGAAAGAAATAACATGTGGTTGTTTGGTTTTTTGTTTTCTTTAAGAACAAAATCCTGAGTTCTAACTGAGAATATGGCCAAGAAGTGTCTATGTGTGAAATATTTAAAAGGTTTATGCCTTTGAATGTATGAGGTCCAATTTCCAATGCTGTTGAGAATTCACCAATTGGATCATTTTCAGTTGTAATCATGACAGATTACTGTCAGAAAAGCTGACTTTCATTTTTTAAGACAAATCCTGAGAAGATATTGAAAATCAGGGCTCACCCTCAATATTTCTAATCATCCTTTAATAGTTTTTTCATATGGAGCAATACTGGTAACATAATAGCTTTGCTAGAGAGCTTTTGAAAACTGGTCTCTCAAGCTTAGCAAATCTGTGTGAAGAAAGTAATAGTTATCATTCAAACGTGACGCCAGACTAATTATTACTTCAAACACAAGAACATAGCATCAACAGGATTATTTTTTTTCACTCTCTTTGGTAAACTGTAGTAGCCACACCTACATCTTCTTAGAAGAAACCTATTTCTCTTCTCCTGAACACTTTGCACAAATTCTTAATAATTTAAATTAATAAATTATAATTTTGTCCTGAGTTTAGCTCTTCAAGATTTTTACACAGATTGTCTTATTTTCATGCTTCATACATTTAGATTACATCAGACTTACTTCAAATGCTGTTAGCCCTTGAAATTTGCCTTACTTAGGGAAGAGATCATCCATATTGTGTACGTGGTAAGGACCATGAAGTTGCTCAGTTTCACGTTGTCTTTGCCACATTGGTTTAACTAATCTAATCAAATTCGTAGTGTTCAATAGTGTTATGCTGAAGAGTGTCATTTGATCCCACAAGGCACTGGAGAAGAAAAGGACCATGAAATAAAGATTAGTTTCTTAGTGCAATAAAGGTGAAACACAGTATTGCATATATCTGTCTAGTTGACAGTCATTTTAGCTGGATTACCAAGCTAAGCCTACAAACTCAAATAGCATTATTATATGATTTTCAAAGCAGCTACATCACACGCTTCATTCCTCAGTTCTTACACACCAATTGCATACATTCTGATTGCTAAAAATGAGTGCACTGGAAACCAAAGGAATTTAGCTTTGCATAAAATACTGGTTTTTGCTGAAATAACGCTGAAACCATAATTTGTCTGTTCTTCAGCATCGTGACCAGTGGTTTCATTAAAAAAAAAACAAAACACAAAACCCAAAGCAGAACAAAACCCACATAAAATCTCCAAACAAACAATCCAACAAAGAAAAAACAAAAGCAAAGAAAAAAGACAAAAAAGAACCCCCCCAAACAACTGTATATTTTGATATGCAATATAGATCTGAATTGCACAAAGCATAGCTTTTGAACTCTCTATATACTTTTGCAGTAAAGGTATACACTTCCTTAAGAAATTTAAGATGTGGGAAATATGCATGAATTTCTATTTTGTAGTCATATTTGTGGCTTTCTTAAAGGTTGTCCTCAGATCTCTCTGGGACATCAAGGGATGGAAAACATTGCAATAGCAGAGACAGAGATATTGCCATATGGTAAATACACTTCTTCCAAAGGGCCTTGATAGGACCTGCAATGGGCTGGTGGCATCCATACAAAATATAACTTGAAATTACACAGGAGGATTTAGTTAAGGTACCGAGTTCCAGGGAACATTTTCCTGAAACACCTCACATTAGCTGGATTTTGGTTTCTTTGGAAGGGTCTATGTTGTCAGACTTATTCTTGCAACAAATAATGAAGGACTAAGAGGTACTTTTTCTTAAAGAAGTCAAATAGGAATACCAGGAGCTGCGTGTTTGTGGGGCGTATGAACTCACCCATCAAGAGTGTAACAACCTCTCCAGTTTGTACATTGTGTTCATTTTCATACAATGAGTTGATACTGTGTCATATGCAATCCCAGGAATGGAAGAAGCACAAAGAGTTGCCAAAAAGAAAGAGAGGAAAACTTATTCTGCTGTTAGGAGAAGAATAGCAGCTCTGTTTTTTTAATTTCTAGTTTGCTGTATGGTGCCAGTATAGAAAGGGATGCTTAGGAATGAGTTTCCTCACCTGGTCTTTCCTACATTATTTTTCACAACATTTGCATACAGAATGCACCCAGGATGTGTTCTTAGTCCTTGAGGGAGATCTAAAATCTTCCTGAAGAAGCACTGATTCTTTCTATCTGCACCCTTTCTATCTAACACAAGGTAGGACTGAGGAGATAAAGCTTTCAGTCTCCATTTTGCCAGATTTGAAATAATATCTTAAATTAGTGAGATGGTTAAAAAAAAAAAAAAAAAATACCTCTAAAGGTGAGGATATCACTTCTTCGTGACTTGGGCACTGAAAGCAAAGCCATGAGCAGCAAGAGAGGCAGTGTTCACCAAGAAAAGGCTCATCTCTGTCCAGCTTCTGCATGGTCCTTCCTCAGAACCTGCTCATGCTTATGGCCTCACTGACTTGTGTCCCAACACCTCCCTGGCAGCACTGTGGACAAGGCTGTGGCCAAGCCAGGATGTGAATCTCCTGCTGGGGACATTTCCACCATGTCAGGACTACACTACCATCCTCTAAACAGGGGTTGTGTCAAAGATCACAGAAAGATTCAGATTTTATCCTTTTTTTATGGGTCATTCCTGTGTCTTTGAAGTTCTTTCCCCATTGACGATGAAGGAAAATTCCTACTGATATTAATGGGGTTAGGATGTGTCCTTGTCTTTATTTTTGCTTTTTTTCCCCTTTGTTGTAGTAGACTTATTCTTTAATAAAGGAATAGGTTTGCCACCCTTGCCTGAAGGAAAAAGAAAAGCCACGTTACTAAATAAATTATGAAATATTTACATTTGTGAGGCCACCCCCTTATGCCTAGCTCCTCCTCTGATATTAGGATGACACTTTTTATAGAGCTACAGCTTCTATACTGCCATTATTCCTCTGTGAGTTCCAAGACCAGGAGGTGACAAAACAGCAGGCAAACATGAGCCAAGTGACAGTAAGTAATATCTAGGAATGCTTGCTGACTTCAGATCAGTGCAGTGAGAAACAGCTGAATTAGACTGATGGTGGCTTAATTAGTGTTGGAGGGCAAAGTAGGATCAGATGAAAGCAAAGAAAACATAAAATTGTGAAGGTTTCTGAATTAAGCTTGATTTTTACCTGAGCATACAAGGCAGTATGTTGTAGAGGTACCTGTAAGAATAATCTTAAGAGCCAAGTGTTAAAGGCATGAGTTTCCTTATAATTTTATGTTCTTATTTATGTTGCTTTATTTATATTGTTTTGTATTTGTATTTACTTTTTTTGCCTGCCATTCTCCCAATGCCACAAGAATGAATGAAGCTAGCCTTTGTGTCACTATCCATAATGAAATGATCAGCAGTTACTCTTGTGAATGTTTTGCATCTCTTGTCATTGTATTTTTAATCGACTTTAAACTGAACAGTAGCTTTCTTTACAAGTGGCTTAGCATGTTGTTCAAATACGTGTGGTTCAAACTGCTTGGCTTAGTTTATCATTTCTCCCTCCCTACTTTTACATATTTATTACTTCTGGCTTTGCCTTGCCCCACCTCTTGCAGGTTTGGTAACAGATAGGTAGTGTCTTTCTCTCTGGGTGTTGGTTTGTTGGGTTGGCTTTTTTAATACTTGGCTAAGTCATTTCAGTTTATGCCTCTGATTTTTATCTCTCTGTGGAGAGATAAAATTTTTATCGTATGGAGGCTGTATCTGTAAAATGAATGAGTAAATGAAACATCTTGCTAACTGGATTTCTGCACAGTTAACTCCTAATGGTTCTCTGTAACCAAACTCAAGACCTCCCTGGTGTCACCCATCTTAATGTTTCTTCTGCTCTTCCCTTGTTTTTTCTCTCTTGCTCACTTTCAGTTGTCTTCTCTCTTCTGAATTTTCTGCTTGGTTTTTCCTGCAAGCTCCTTTTGCTCCTCCCATTTCTCTGGTTCTTCATGTATTGGGCAGCAACAAGGAGGGCAGTTTGGTGGGTGGCTGGGAACACAACTGCAGTGTTTGCTGTGCAGCATTTCTTCCACGGTCTTTCCTTATTCTCACCTTGACTTTCATGAAAGAAATATTTGGAGTAGTTATGAAGCAAGAGAGGAAAAGATGCAGATACCCTTTGCGCAATGCTTAGGATTTACAAGGTCAGTATGTGAACTCGAGCAGCCTCCAGAGCAGGGAAGGAAACAGTTTCTGAAATGTGTACTGAGCTGGGCATTTTTAATTTTCAAAAGTGGTGGACAGTGGTGCTGAGCCTACCCTACCCACACCAGTGCAAAAGTACATTCTTAAAATCACACTATCACAAGAGAAGTACTGATTGTTGGCTGGCAGAATCTTAGTCCAAAAAGAACCTCTGAAAAAAAGACAGACACAAAAAACCTTGGAGCTAAATACTCTCACACTTTAGAAAGTCAGAAGTAGGGAATAAAAAGAAAACACTTGAAGACAGGACTTTCAGTGAGCTTTTGGCAGGTTATGGAATGTCACGGGGAAACCATGTATTGCTGTAGCCTGACACATTTAATTGTGGGCCTTAATAGGTGTGAAGACAGATTTTTGTGTTACTGTATCATGAGACACAACTGTGTGGCTAATTTGCATATGAAATTGCTATTATTAATAAAATAGGCAATGCTAGTACATGTGTACTACAGTCAGCAACTGTAGCAATCACCAGCATTCTAGCAGGCAAATTAAATACTGTTCTATGTGCCAATAAAGCCTGGAATATTTAAATATCAGTTTGCACTCCAAAGATTCAAAGTGACCAAAGGAGTGGAAGAATGTTCCTTACTATCACCCCTCTTACAGGATAATCAGAATAGTCAATAGATACCTTTTGTAGGAATGTAAAACAAACCCAACTGAAAAAAAAAGGAAACCAAGAGGATTTACTAAAATCACTTGAGTAAAAGTGTAGCACAGCTATTTATAAAAAGCAAGATATGCTTTTTCAAGTTCTTATGTTTTGTATTTAACAATCTGAGTAAAATTAACATATCAAATATGCACAGAATAGCATATTCTTAATATTAGGATAAATCAGTTAAAAACCATAAAGTTAATCATTAAAAATTTACATTATAGGCTAACTTCTGGCTGAAGCCAAGACCTTAAAGTACAAAAATTGACTTCTGAAATGTATGCAGCTTCTTTTACTGCATTCATGCCAAGTTCATAAGAACTGGGAGAAAATTCAGCAGATTAGGCCTTTAATCTGGTATCTCCAATCCAAATCCAGAAAAGTGTCAGATATGGCTATGCTATGCAGGATATCAGGATATCTAGAAAAAACTGATATGCCTATCCTAGCTTGAAATTTCAGGTCATGCTCTTTGCCTTACACAATCAAGACTGAATTCCCTGATACAAGGGTATTTTTTTCCATGTGTTGCCTAACATGAACTTCTGTTAATCTCCATTCTCATTTTTAACTTTGTGTCTTTAAAAGAAATCTCTTGTGCACTACAAGAGGCACACCATGTTCTTGCATCACATGCTAAGCCCAGTTAGGCTTTGGCTTACACGGAGCTGTTAGAAGACACTGCCAGCACAGCCCCGTATCCCAAACATTTTACCCAGGGCACAAGCAGCTCACACCTTCTGAAGCAATTACCATACTAAGCACCCAGTGATGTATCTTTCCCAGAAACTGAAAACTAAGGTATGAAAGAGATCCACACGCTAATTTATGGGCTTTAACATATGGGTGTCAGTTTCTCTGAGGATAATTATGTGGCTATGCTAACAACACCAAGGATGCTTTGATACATTAAAACAAATTCTCACAATTATGTTCTCCAGCATCTCATTACTGTCAGGAGTCTGTATACATTTAACCAGGAGAGGCTTCGTGAAAGTAATGCTATTCCCTTCTCATGAGGAAGCCCTGTTTGACACAGGTGCTTACATTACATGAATTTAATGGAAACTTTTGAGAGCAGAAAACTACACAAAGTGTGCTGAGAGAGGAGCAGTGTGTGCAGTTTGCGAGGGTATCTGGAAAAATGGCTATTACTGACAACAAAACAAATAAGCCTCCAGGGCCTGGCAGGACTTCTGTACTTTTAAGAAGTACAACCTGGCACACTTTGAAGCAGAACTTGCTGTGGTTCCTCTGAACCCCTGTGACACGTTGAAGTGCCAGGCTAAGTTAGCATGCCTTGGAGAGGGGAAGGGTCCCAGCTCAATCAGAGAAATTTCTCCCAAAGCTTCCTTTGACTTGCTGGGCAGGCAGCTGCCATGGAGTCCCACGTCCCTCAAGGCTGCCCTCTGAAGTGAGCTCAGGCTGCAATGCCTGTACTTGTTTTCCAATAGCATAATTGCTCAGCTGGAATTAAACTTCACACAGCTGAAGTTTTTATGGCTTCAAATACTGTTGGTTTGTTTTGGGTGTTTTTAGCTTTTCTTCTAGTGAGGCTACTGACTAATTCTTTGACCTCTTACATTAAATCTGTGTAAAACTGCACTCTTTAAACACAATAAACCAGTACCCTAATGATCCACAATCACCAGCGTTACAGTGCTTCTCTGAGGACACAGGGGCTTACAGAAAAATCATCAGGGAATTTCTTTTGAGCAGTGACAGGGAGACAGAGTGGCAGTTGCCATGGTGAGGGTGGGGGTCGTGCTGGTGGCTGAGCGGGTGGCAGGCGAGTGTTTGGAGAGGCTGGATTTGCATTTCCTGCTCCTTGTGAGCTTGTCAGGCATGCTGGGACCAAGTCTCAGCTTGTGGAAATGACTGCATGGCAATTTATACCAAACAACAATCCCTACTCTTGTGTTTGTTACAAATTTGGATGCAGTACAGTAATGTTTAGTGGCTTAATAATGTCATCTTTTGACCTAGCCTACTGCAACAATTTTCATGCATAACAAATATTCTCATTTAGTCTCACTAGAACAGAGCCCAAGGGTCAGAATAGCCATACCTGCATGCTGAGGAGAAGAGACTTTGGGTTTCCAGAGGAAAGACCAACTTTCTCCCCTCTCCATGCCAGTGTCCAAAACTTCTGTGCTCTCACAGGACCAGCTCTGCTGGGAAGGGCCTCTGGAATTGCAGAAGGGGCAGGAGAACATCTGCTCAGTCAGCACGGTGGCAGTGGGCAGCTCAGGCAGCCCAGAGTCACTGGAACAGCCAGATAATTGTGAGTGTTTGGCATTTTGAAAAAGAAAAGTACATTTTAAAATTAAAAACTTAATGAATATGTGTATAAAATATGCAAAAATAAATATTTGACACCAGTGACTGGTCACAGTGCATCCTGTGAAGACATACAACGGTGAGTAAGTGGCATATGGTCTTGACTTTGCATAGGAAGCCTGAGAGTTACAAACCCTTAAAAAAGGTGTATGGTTTACCTTGTTGATTATCAGTCTCTTGGAAAACAAAGTCTGCCCACGTTTCATAATATGTGTAGTAGGAATACCAGGATATGCAAATGTGGAAGTTACACAATGAAAGCAAAACTAAAACTGTTTACAGTAAAAAAATTAGAGAACTAGAACACACCACTGAAAAGAATGTGAGCACAACCTGGCTATTTACATGCTTGTAGCATTTTATAGTACAACTGCTTCTCTCCATCTTCACACTGCTCTTTCTGCCTCTTCAGTGACAGCTAAAACAGAGGCCAACAATCTTGGGTATAATGAGAGAAGAGTAAATAGTCTTGTGAAGCTTTCTGACAGCTATCAATTGATCAAATAATTAAGAATAACAATTAGCACTTAAAGTCAAGTGATGGACAGTTGATTTTTAGCCTGGGGGGAAAGGCTATAGCAACACTGCTTTGACAGCCAGTGGTTGAAGGCTCTTTGCTATTGAACTCTGTGACCCAAATGCTGTGGCTGAGCATCAGCCACCAGCCGTGCAGGTTGTATTCTAGGTCCAGGTGCCCTCTGGTGCACCATGGGGAACTTCACCAGCAATGCTTCCAGATTTCCCGACATTCCTGTACACTGAGGTCATGCATGGGCCAAGATGTAAGAGTTTAGGCAGGTTGGGTTAAGTTACTGTCTGCTAGGAAAAGGTGCACATGAGAAATTAATTTTATCTTTGCTTATCTGAGTGATGCCCTGACGTCCCACTGCTGTCTGTGTCACTGTCAATTTCCACAGCCACAATTTGGTGTTGCTTGACCACAGCTAGTAAAACAAAAAATACAGATATATGAAACAATTTGACAAGCATCAGAAAAAAAATATTATCAAGAAAATTATTTATCAAATGTTTTTTGATATATGCATATGCAGGGCAAAGAAAAATCCTGTTTTGTGCAGAACATCTAAACTACTCACACATAATTTCACTGAGTGATGAGACTCAGATTTGCCTTCAATCCAGATCAACTAAATACAGAATTTATTCCTGGATGATTCTCCTCATTAAGCAGGCCAGATACATTATGTTTATTTCTTTAAAAAGTATGCACAAATGTTTTATGAAATTAATTTGTTGGCACCTTGTGAACTTTGTTGTTTGGTTGATTTATCTACTGCCTTTTAAGAGCCTGTGCTGGAGTATCAGTGGTATGGACTATGAACACAGCAAAATAGAAATATTAACAGGATGCCCAATGCTTTAGAGTGCAGTTTACATTAGCAGTTAAAAAAATAGCAACATATAATGCTATAAATATATCTAGGAACATATTAAATATAGATACACTTTTGAAATCTGAACCAAGGAATGTATCTGGATTTTGCAAACTACCTTTGTTTTATAGCAAGTCCATGAAAACTTCAGGTTGTAAGGCTGGGACTGGATTTATTGAAAATAAACAGCCATGTTTGTTGTAGAATGAAAATGTAGGTGAAATTATACCTTCTTTCAAATATTTTATTCTCTTTTCTTTTTAGTTTTTATCCCTAATTTTCCTGTTTTCAATTTTTCCCAATTGATTCCACTTTTTCCTTTGGCAGATAGAAAACATTGTAACCAACCACAAATAATTATAAAGATGGAAAACAAAGACTGTAAACAGACCATTTTAGCTCTTAATTTATTTTGCTTATTACTATTTTGGACATGTTTATTTCCTTTTAAGATAGATGGACATGAATATATGTACTAGAAATAGTCCCAAGCCATTGGTTACAAATGATTTAAACTCATTTCTTCTCTAAAAATTAATCATGTAAAAATTAAGCCTTCCTCTCCAGAGATCTACTCCTCTCCCTGTCTGTATCCAGCTACATCAGCTCTTTAAGAGATTGACCATGACTGAAATGAGCAGAAATGCTGTCACTGATCACAACAGGGACTGGAATATGGGGCAGTTTTGAAGCATTTTGGGGTACTTTGCCCTGCCAAGTGCCCCTTCCCAACAGCCTAACTAACGAGAGGTTTCTGTTGTTCCTCCCATTCCAAGCCCAACATCACTCACAAATTCCCTGAGACACCTCTGCACAGTGGCTCACAGCAAGGTGTTTTGGTGCAGCTTGTGCAGCAGCATCACAGCCCAGAGCTGAGAAGAGAGCAGAGAGTGGCTCAGCACACAGAGAGCCTGCTGGTCCACCACCCAGAGAAAAACAGCCACCATTTATCTGCAAACCACCTGCTTTTATAGCTAACAAGGTGAAGGTCTAACACTGCTGACGACTCGCAGGGCTATTTTTCAAAGTGAAAATATAGTTTAAAGGAGATGTTTCTTAGGCTTTCTGTGTAACAAGGGCTATGCTGTTTCAAAGGAATGGTTCATTATATCAGTGTGGAAGCATCAGTGCAACTTTCATAGTGGCTTATCAAATGCCTGAATCCTTTGTAGATGTGTTCATTCTGTGTGCAGATGAACCCACCACTTCTCCAAGCTTGCTCGGCAGCGCGGTTTAAGTCTCCAATGCAAGTCCACTGATCTTTGTATTCCTTTGAAACAGCCCATTTGGAATGATCATTGATGGAATAAAAGGTGGAATTCAATGGTGTCCCTATTAGGTTAATGTTGTAGACACGGTAGTCAAGAGAGCAATTTGAGGGAAGTTTTCGGCCAGAATGCTGCCAGGATTCAGCCAACAAATCCGTCTTCAGTTCCTGAGCCATCCAGGCCACGTAGATATCTGTGGAATAAAAAAATTAGTCTTTCACATCTCTTCATTTAAAAGGGGACTGAAAAGCATCACCTAAGCTGGGCTTGTTTGTGCATAAAGTGGGGCAGAAGGGATTTTGCCCCCCCCCCCTTTATTTTGACTTTTGCTTCTCAAGTTCATTTCTACTTTGTATTCTTCTTCTTCTGGAAAACCAGTTACAAACAATCAGCAGGGAAAAAAAAGGAAAGGAAAAAAAGCCCCTAAGTCTTATCAGAACAAAAGAAAGCAGATGATTCAAACACTATTTTTGTTCTTTGTTGTTACTATTGAATGGCAGGAAATAAATTTTCTGAAAATCCTATTATTGAGCACTTTAAGAAGGTATTTGAAGAACCACAGTTTTTTGTGTCGTGGGGCTGAGAGGATGTTACAATGAGAAGATGCCTTTTTCTGCCCTCTGTAACATTTATTTCTGAAGCTGATTCTTTCTTCCCGCACAGAGAAGATACTAATTGCCAATTAATATATTAATCACTTACTACTTCCATGAGAACATGTGACAGATAAAAGCAACAGGTTCTCTTACCATCTATGTATGCTTGTGACTTTGCAAAGTGAAGAAAGGTTTCCCCATGAGCTGACTGCAGTTTGGAGAGGTGGCACAAGGGGCCTGAGGGCAGCTTGGACCCTGTGCAGAGCTTCTGCAGATTTTGGAGATCAGCTTGGAAGATGTTAGGGATGGAGCAGCTGTAGATTCCTGGATTATAACTCAGCATTTGTTGGTCTGAAAAAAACCAAAGAAATTAACACATACAGAATTAAAATGGGTTAAAGTGAAGGAATCAAGATATTAAAAGTTCTGCCTTGGAAAGTAAACCTAAATCCAACTTAATCTTCACATCCTATCTCCTGCAGGAGGTCAGGGTCAAAGTATGTTATTTTAGCAACCAAAATCATATATAATTGCTTTGTAGTCTGTTTGGCCCTGCAGCATGTAAACTGGCTGCAAGAGCATGCTCAGGTTTTTCCATTTGCACCTCATTATTCTCAGCAGAAGTGTTTACTGATAGTCTCTGTCCACTGCCACTTCCATCCATGCTCATCTTCAGGCCCCTAAGCACACAGCATGTCCATATTTACAGGAGTAGTTTCCAGTCACAGTTGCCAAGCCAAATGCAAACAGAAGAGCTGCCAAAGGGTCTGGTTTGGTTTTAGGGAGAACAGCGCTTGACTTTCAGCATTTGGATTGAATTATTAGCAAAGGAAAATTACTTTTCTGTACAGTACACATCTTAACTGTAGAAGTCCTTGCCACGGATATGGTAAAGAGCAAGAGAATAAAATGGGCTCATTAGATGAGATCACAGAAGACCAGTCCATCAGGAACTTTCCAGTTGTTCTGGATCAGGAAATCCCCGAATGACAGATTACCAGAAGCTAGGAGGATGGAGCAGGAAAAGCATTACTGTATGCCTCTCCTTTTCTTATCCTCTTTCCCTAAACACATGCGTAGATGTGCTTCCACAAGCAGGAACTTGGTTTAGATAGCTTTGGGGTGTGGCAAGTCTGGCTATTTGCACAGCCTGTGTGTTTCATTAATATAATAGAAGCTTATAACAGAAAAAAGTGAAAAACAGTGGGAAAGCATCAAGGACCTTACCAGTATTGTTTCTTATTACAACCTTTGATAGTCCCTTTTCAGGATTCTAGTACCAGATATCACTGACAGATCGTTCTGATTCTTAGAGGTATAGATTCCTTTTTTATTATTATTTTTTATTGGTCTTTCATGAGGCAAAAGGCACTGGGGGAAATTCTGGTCATATGTATTTCATACTTCATCTTCCTGATATGTCAGTGCTACTTACTATCTAGCTCAAGCAGTGGTTGCCTTACATTTTTAGAACTGCAGATGATGGCAGCTGAATGAACTATTACCATTTAAAATGATTAACTTTTTCTTTCCAACGCGTTTTGTATGAAGAGACTGAGTTTATCCTCAATATGCACTTGCAACTATTATTATCCCAACTGCCCCATGGGGAGATGGAGACAGAGCAGAAGAGTGATTTTCCCATATTCACACAGGAAATTATTGGATAAATGTAACTGAAGCCAAGAATGCCATTTCCAGGCTCTACTTGGTTTCTCAGTCTGATCATGAAGGACAAGAACAAGCAGTTTTTGAGGTAAGGTCTCAGGGGAAGCAAAGAGGTGTGGTGGGGCAAAGGCTTTTTTTAGGGAGAAGATTTTCATACCTAATTCTGTGAACTGGTCATATTTGAAGGTTATACAGAAGGCTGTCTGTCCGTAGGACTCCCCAGTAGCTGGATACCCATAACCATCCTCAGGGGTGGGAGGGAACAAGGGCACACTGTGAACCACCCAGAAGCCTTGTGATTTGTCCAGCAGCAGAAATCCTGTCAAAGAAAAGTCACTGAAAATGGATTAAGGAGGAAAAAAAACCTGAAATGACACAGCTGAGTCCTGCTTTGGATTTGCTGCTGGGGACACCACACTACAATGTGTTAACATCTACAGTAAACTGGCTCTGGAGTAGATTAAAGAATTATGGGAGAGCTAATATTGTATTAAAATTGCATTAATTCTCTCCCGCATAGCCTAACTCTTTTATATAACCACTACATACAAGCACTTTTCTTTTGAAAGAAAAAAATGTTTTCAAAAGCTTTTCTTTTTCTGCTCAAATGTTATTTAAAAAAAAAAATCTGATAAATTAGTGGCTGTAATCTCTCTTCACTGCTCATTTTTCCTTCCCTTCACATATTCACTGTATAAGGGGAAACAGATTCTCTCAACACCTTATCTTCCTCTCTATACCCAACTTTCCTCCACAGGGAAGCAGCAGAGTGATGGGCTATGTCTCCCTCTGCAGCAGGGTGCCCCATGGGAGAGCACCTCTCTAGAACTGTCCCCATTGCTGCAACCTGGAGATACAGCCCTGAAAATATTTTCACCCCAGAGCCAGGGTGGGCAAGCCTAAGGGCTTCCTAAGGAAACATTTAGACTGAAGTTTAGACTCCACTGAAGTTTACAGTCATTTGAACTCTTGCTTTACTTTAACTGCTTACTTTAACACTTCCATGATCTTGGCAGCAATTCTTGCCCCAGAAAGAGACAGTTTGGAGAGTTTCACATTTAGGGTGCCTTTCCTTTCACACCTCCTGCTGCTGTAGCCATGAGGTTCAGCATGATGTGGTCTTTACCCTCTTGAAGGAGCTACATGAGTTTCAATTATTGAAAAGAAGGGTCCATATGCCCTAAGAGTTCTTCAGCACAGCACAGGCGTAGCAAAACCAAAACAGAACGTGGAGCATAAATAACTATACAACAAGCCATGAATCATGCAAATCATTCTCTGGTTTTACTTTAGGCAGGAATTTTAGATATGCAGATAGATAGACAAGTAGATTCTATACACGACTTTAGGTAAGAGAAAATAGTAGCTTGGGACTCTCCTGTTACCTTTGGTATGTCCTTTTTTCCACCCATTGGATTCTGATTCAGGGACCTCATCATTGTATATCGCGTACGCAATGCTGTTCTTCTGCATGAAGGAATATTATATTTTATATTTTTTTATTTCTCTACTTTTATAATTATTATTTCCATAACATATTATGAAAACATGACATTCAGTAAAAGGAAGGCATTCAAGCAAATATCTGCTGGGAACAGAAGGAAGAATTCAGGACTCATGTGAACATCACAAGCCTAATCCTCCTCCCAGTTCAGCTGACACAGTCTCAGACACTACAGAAAAATAAATCTGAAGACTCAGCATTAGAGTCCTGTTAATATAAAGCAGAAGTACTCTCAATCATTGCAGTAGCCTTGCTTCAAGAGGGTCAAATATGCTCAATAAGACAATTTATATGGGTTTATTGAGCATTCACTTGCAAAGAAGTTCCCCTATTCTCCTTTTTTTGTGCCTCACTCTGATTTAGCAACCAGATCTGGTGAAAGTTTGCTGAAGTAGACATGACAAGTGTCCTTATGAAAGACAAGCAATTACCACTTTTTTTTCAAAATATTTGCATTCCCCATGAACAGAAAACCTCATCTGAGTTGGGACATATTTCTCCACCTGATGCTCTTTGAATTGATAAATGGTTTAGTACAATTACAGTGAGGCCTGGAATAGGACAGTTAATGGGACTGGCTCTATTTGACTGGCTTCTGGGAATCTCTTCTACATATAAATGAATGACACCCTCCCACTAGCCCACAGCAGAAATGCAAAGACACACCCAAACTACCAAGAATATTATGTAGATGGTAAAAAAATAACCATAGGCAGAACTTGTGGCATTTTATAATTGCTTCACACAGATATAAATGAGGTATTTGATTATGAGGAGGAAAAAAGTTGCCTAGCAAAGCAGTGTATCACTGCTGAAGCAGTCAGGATGTTTTCAGCGTGCAGAGCAAAATCTAGATTTGATTTCATACTGCACATGAAACACATACATAGGAGAGTTTAGGACAAATGTCTGTGACAGTCACCACTGGCCATGGTCTGAGTTCACAGCCAGTTCACAGCTTCAGATTTTGCTCAACCTGAATTGCAGAGAAGAAGCCAAAGGGGCTATGTACAAACAGTGGGGTTTTTTTGATGGTCAAGTATGCGTAAGGCTTGACTAGAAATTATAACTTTGCAGATAATTTATAATTGTAGCCAAAAGTGCAAATAATCTGCCCAGCTGTCAAGATGCTCCCCTTGACGTGTTTTAGCAGATCTTGTCGGTCAGGTCCTGCCATAACTCCACCTGCTTATTTTGGCTGGTTTAATTTAATTTGCATGTAATATCAAGTAAACATACTAACAAAGGTATAATTAAATGTCACTTGCCTCAGATTCGTATGCCTCGTACAGCTGCTTCAGCGTTTGTCCCAGAGCACCCTCTGTCATGTTGATGAGGTATTTCCCGAGCTGCCACTGCGGAGCCAGGGTGTCCATGTACATGTATTCCAGCCCCAGCATGGGAGTCTCTCCTTTGGCATGTTTTGGCAACTTGTAAAGAGCAAACCTGCAACAGTGAGAAACAACTGGTTTTTTTACAACCATCCTGTTTGAATGTGTAAATTGGTATGTCCTTTCCCCAAGGATTTAAGAGAAGGATGACTCTGGGGGTGCCAGCACTGGAGGGGGACCCATGCTGCTGCCAGTGTGTGGTGTGGACATCTTGGTCTCTAGAAGGTGACCCAGCAGAGGAACCAGCAGCAGTTTGGCAGCACAATACCTCCTGCAGACAAATTTGATTTGTCGCCAAACTCCTGTTGGTGTGGCCACACTGCTGCTGGTACCCTGGCAGAATTCAAGGTAGCCCTGGTCTGGAATAAAGTTTAGACACCAAGTCCCTGTTTCTCCTGGTTCTGGTAGAGACCCTCAGGTCCCAGGCTTGTTCTGACATTCCATAGTCAACCTGGACACCTCACAAAACATTTTAATATCATATAAATGTAATTCTATATGAAATAGATTTAAGTCTTAAAATTATTACACAACTTTATTTTTATACATATTACAACCATAGAATAAGTATAAAGCCATGTGATAATGTTGACCCAACCCCACTTTTCACCAGACTTGCAATTATCTGAACTGTTGCAAACTGGGTATTTGCAAACAATTAGCCAGAGACACAAATCTTTTCAAAATTGTAGAGTACCCAATATTGTCAGTAAATGGCTCAGTTCATACTAATGTCCCTGATGGAGTAAACAGGTTTTCCCAGTTCACAAGTCCTGCAATGTAATTAATTGAGTCACTTTGCGTGCCATACTTGAGCACTTGTTATTTGTGTCAATAGTAAGAACTGAGTGGTGTTATTTCCATTCCTATACTGTTCACCAAAAATGCTTCCTGACTGTGTTTAACCCTTCAAATATATCAGGAGGAGTGAGCCTAGCCTAGCTGATTTATAGTCTCAAGCTGGTCAAAAAAAAGGTATCTCTGCAAGAAGGTTAGAAGAGGCAGAAGAGTATTTTGCCAGAGGAACATTTAATCCATGGGAAACATACGTGTATAGGCAAAAGAGAAACACACACCACTGATAATCCTGATAATCCACCCGCTTTGCTGCAGAACAAGGGATGTTCCTTAAATATGTCAGGAGAAATTGTTGCTCATGACAGATTACAGAGAGGAAAAGTGATTTATATAGCAAGGCTGGAGAGAGCCATCCATGCACAGGGAGTCAGAGCAATCCCTTTAGCTGAAATGAAGATTTGGGAAGGAGTGGAACAGCAGCAGTTACAGTAGTATGAGCTGATCCAGGAATTGATTTATGATGCCTTTCCAAACTGCTTTGAAAGATACTGGAAGATTCATGCTCTCAGGGTGTTCACAGCCCTGCATCTGTCAAACAAGTGTTAGCAGGTGAGCTTACAGAGATGCCAGTCATCAAGCTATCAGCAAACTGCTTGCCAGTTCCCAGTGGATACATATTTTGGCTCTTTCCAGAAAGCCAGCTGAGTATTGGCAAATAAAGTTTTTCACTTTGTGCACAAGAAGTTTCTCAACAGCTTAGGCATTTGTGAGAACAGACTGAAAGTTACTTTCCTGAGAGTCAAGGAAAAGCAAATCCACTTATACCCGATTAGCATTGTCACACTGTTTGCTTGTGACTGAACACAAAACTACTACAAATAATCACATCTTCTTCCCATCATCTGCCCCACCCGAAAAAAAAAAAAAAAAATCAAACAATGTGCATATCCAGGGTTTCAGTCCTTGACTCAACACTCCTCAAAAGCAGAGCTCTTGGCTTTTATTTGCATGAAAAGCTTCCTACAGAATACAATGAGTATGAATAGAAGAAAAACTTTGTGTCCTCAGAGAATCAGTCCTATAGCCATTTTCTCTGGCAGTGCCCACATGAGCTGCAGTAAAGGTGGTGGGATGAGCTCCTGAGTGGAATGAAAACACAGTGGGGACTTTTGCCAGCCCAGGAGCTGCCTGTGGGTAGGAACTGCAGGTATGGCTGGGGAGCACAGATGGGATCAGGTCAGATAAATTAAATGAGTGGCAAATGAAAGGGTGTATAAATGTTGGGTAATTAGGGAATACTGCAGGATGAAACCACCGAACAGAAGGAACTTGCATAAAGCTCTTGCTAACTGAACATAAAACGTGCAGTTCTGTGGTTGTTTGAAAGGCCATCAACATCTTTCAGCAAAGAGAAACCTTTTCTCAGCAGTTTCAGTTCTGCTTCTCCTTCTGGCTTTATAGCAAGCAAATCCAGAATTAGACAAAAGTTGCCCATATCTTGTCAATAAGCTAGGATGACCACTCCAATTTTTCTCTTTCATTTGATCATGGCACACTGGAAAGGAAATCTTTTATGTCCTCCCTGCTAAGCTACACAGAAGAGCATATGTTTTTACCTGTGAAGACATCCCCACTCCCATGTGGAACAGGTCCCACATGGCTGATGTTCACATGCATGGTAGCACAGGAGAATGACTCCTAGTCACCACTTCCAAAGAACTTCTCAGAGTTTGGATTAGCTTTAGCACACAGAGACTCATTTTGCAAGGAATAATTGCAGCCCATGGAGAAATGAAATTTCTCACACCTTTAAGTTGGGCCGCTGCACCAGCTAAAAGTCTAATTCCTAAGAAACTAACATTACCCCAAAGGACCTTGGCAAGGGTGACAAACTGAAGGGATAGACCAGACCTCCATATGTTTGATGCTATGCAAATAGAGAGCAAAACCAGCTTTATGCCCCTACTTGAGTAGCTTGCCTGTGGTGTGAGGAACCCCTGCCTTCCCTGCAGCTAGCTTGGTGTGCAAGGGAGGGGACATGCAAGAACAGCACCTACTGCTTTATCAATTTTACCCAAACTAATGATTTTTCTGTGAGACAGACACTTTTAATTTTAAATTAGTTGATATTTATTTCTGAGAGGCTTCCACGTTCTTAAGAGCTCTCACTTTTTAAACCTGGGTTGGATATGTTGTCATTACCCTTTGTGTCTTTCATCTTTGAAACATATTAATCCAATTAACCATTTACTACTCAAACCTGAGAGTGCTGCTGGCAGTGGGATGGTACCAGCTCCAGAAGTGGGGAACAACCTCACCTCTGCAGTCAGCAGGTACAGACAGCTCCTTCCCACACTGCCACCCCCACATCCCTCTGGGGCCAGCTCAGCCTCTGCTCCCCCATGGTGACAGCAGCAAGGGGACAAGTCCCACCACACTGCTTTCAGATATGAGTGGTAAGGCTAAGGGCAGGACACAGGGTTTTTCCCCATTTGACTCAGATCCCTCAGCCAGGAGAGCCTCATGCTGGAGCCTGGGCCCAGGCCAGGTGCCCCCAGGGCTGCTGCCAGCGAGGGCAGCCTTTGGCACCTGAACACAGGTTATGCTCCCTTTGATGTTGAGACATGAACACCGTGTAAACCAGTGATTATTTTGCAGTTAGTCATAATACAGTAGGGTGGTTGATTCAGTGAAATGAAATCACATTTCAATAACTTACCCTATGTTTTCCAAGTGCAAAATTCTACTACTACTCGCGGGCAAATAGGATTAAAACAGGGATTGCTACACATTACTTCTCAGAGATCCACCTGATTCATGTGGTTTAATCTCAAGCGTTATCTACCAGCCCAGCATTTCCCTCCTGCCTGCTATTTACTTACCAATCGACTGCCTCCCCGTCTTCATTTCTGCAGGAAATCTCAGCTGCCCACAGGGGCGTGGAGGAGAGAAGCAAGAGCAAAGCAGGGTGACACCATGCCGATCTCGTGGGCATTTTGGTTTCTCGGCTGCACAGGGCGAGCACTGAGCTGTCTCTAAAAGGAGAAGTTATGTTTCGGTGGCTGCCAGCTCCTGCTGCAGGCACAGCCCAGGACGGCAGAGCCAGGACAGGAAGTTGGGCTCCTGCTGCAGGGAGGGCCGGCAGCAGCCTGGCCTCGGCACCCTGGAAACTGCTCAAGATTCCTTTGAGCAACGAAATGACAAAATGACTGTTGAGAAAGCTCACCTTTGTATGTCAGGAGGTATTATTTTTGACTAAAATATTCACAGGATTCTGCCTTTAAAAAAACCAAACCAAAACAAAAACCAAATCAAAGCTGCAGATATCGAAACTGTTTTTGTTTTTTTAGTGCTGCGTGACTAAGTATGAATATTTTTACAACGATCTGAAAAAAAACTCATTGTTCAAGCAAGCAAAAAAATTTATTTCCATCTCACTATTTCTCCATCCAGCCCTTGTAGATAGCAGAGCCTGTGCACCAGCCTTTCAAAGGTTTCTGATGCAGCTCTGAGCCCTGCCTGGCTCTGGGGCCTTGATTTGTGTGTGTGGATTGAGCCCACAGGGACTGACAGCCAGAGAGAACACTCTGATCCCTGAGTCACAGTGATTTACTTACAATTAATGATTTTCTTTAATTATCTTTTGAATGCCTATGAGTTTATTTTAGAAAAAAACATGACTGAATTGAGCAATGTTACATGTGATAATGTTTTCAGAAACTCATGCGTAAAAACTGAAATCCATGCATAAAAACCTTCAGTTTTTGTTTTGGTGTGGAAAATATTCTTTCTCCCTCCCCATTATGCTTAGATTAAAAGGTGCTGATTTAACATTAAAATATGTCAATATCAAACACGGGATATTCCAGCCCTGGGGAAAAATCTAATGCAATAAGCTCTGGATATCTTAGAAACAGAAAACCTCATGACTTGCACATTATTTTGAATCCTTTGATAGCCTCCCCAGCGCTGTAGTAGGTGTGTAAACCAGGTGTGTTTGACAAAAGCAGGGTAGCACAGAATAGGGCTTAGTGCAAACAATACCAGTGATCCCAGAAAGCCAGGATTTTGGAGGTGTGCATCAAGACCTGGATTCTGCTGTTCAGACTTACTTCTGAACCCTTTTGTGGGAGATCAGTATTTTAACACAGCCATGAAGAAATGCTTTCAACCAGCCCAGCTCAGTCTGTCTTTTCTTCTTGATCTCAGGAATTGCAACACGCATCAAGGGGGTAATAAAACACAGAACATTCCAAGAACATGATGACACTTTCCATTTTCTCTCTGAGACTTCTGCCTTCTTACAAAGCAACATTCCCAACCCTCATGGAAGAATTGCTTTCATCCTGACTGCTTCCACTTGGCCTTGGAGTAACAAGTCCCCACACCTGTGTGTGTGACAGGGGCAGTCCTGAGGACACAGAGCACTCGCTGGGTTCTGCCTGCTGATGGGGGCTCTGCCATACAGATGCTGACTGTGTTTTTCCAGCTTCTGCGTGCAAACAGAGAGGGCTCAGCTCATTGCACATGTAGAGCCTGGCAGAGGTTTGTGAGGGCTGGGAGCCAGAGGTGTGGCAGTGGTGAAAGGCTGTTCTTGGTAGCAGGGAAAATTGGGAGTTGTATCTAGAAAGGAGAAGCCTGGGCTGGCACAGCCCCTGTGGAGGGAACGTGGAGAGTGTGGGTGTGAATGTCACCCGCCCTTTGCACGGCTGTACCTGCAGCCACTGAATGCACTGGGACACTGTCTTCAGAAAGAGATGGTGGGGGGAAAACTCACTAAGTCCAGGACTAGTGAGAACCAATCCAAAGATGAAAAACAAGAGATGAGTTCACTGTTACTCATGTTAAATGATCTGCCACCCCCAAGTTTTAAAATTCTAGCACAGCTGCTACTAATGTTCTACTATCTTCCTATCAGGACTTTGCAATTTATAATGGAAATATTTTCATTACAGGTAACCATATAAATTCAGTCCATAAACATAATTTATGTCATTGACCAAGCATAACCCAGGCTTCCACTGAGTTCCTTTACAACCATCATGTATTTTCCCTGCAGATCAAGGATGTAGAAGTCCTCAACTGTGAATATGGCAAGAATACAATTAAGTTCCTTCGCCTTCATAGAGAAGGGAAGAAGCACTTTGTTAAAGAAGTGGAAGTGTGCACGCATCTCCGACTGAATTCTGCTCAGGAGTACCTGAATGGAAACAACTCTCTTGTCATACCCACTGACACCATAAAGAATATTGTCCTTCTGTTGGCCAAAGAAAAGGGGGTATTTTTTATTTTTTAACTAGCTTTGCTGTTTCTTATTACTTCATTTGGAAATGTTTGCTATGCTAATATTTTGTTTTTAAAATGCATCAAAAGAATCTGAATCTCTCCTTCCACTGTCATGTCAGGTTTACACTAAATCCACCTCCAGTGTCTAGGAGAGACTATTTCAACCATCAATGCTTATCCCACAGACTTCTTAGTTTTCCAAAGCCTTTTTTTTTCCTCACAGATCTAGCTGTACTTCTTGTAGATTTGTCACGTAAAATCTATTTTTTTAAAAATATAATAGCACATAATACTGCATTACTCCTATGTGGAACTTTTAAACAAAAGGTGTCAACGTATGTGAGACTACTCTTAATTCTGCTAACTGTGCTCTTACCTCCCTCAATTGCATCTCTCATAATGACAATCTGCAGTGCAAATTCTGTCTCAGTAATTAAATTCCATCTTTACCCTGTAAAGTTTAATCAGAATATTACCATGATTATTTCAGCATTATAGCATCAAAATGTAAGGCTTCTGTGGCAGTTTCTCTGAGTCCAAGGACTGCAGCTTGCCATACCACAGGACTGGAGATTTTTGACATGACTCTCTAGCTGCTATTGAGGTTTATGCTGCAAACTGATCAAATCCCTAGGCACAGTGCACAAAACCAGATTTGACAGAAATCTATATTTTTAACAACACTGATCCTTCCCAAATATTTACAACAACCAAAACAGTCTAATTTTGTACACAAGGTAATTCCTTCTTTCTAATAATACTGTTTGCTGTCTTAGATCCCAACTTTGGAACAGTTTGCTACAGATATCTGTGAACACTTCATGATATCATTTTGCCAAGTGGTGTACGTCAAAACCTACGTTCAAGAGGTGCCGTGGCAACGTCTACATGAGGTATCTAAAATCCTTATACATGCAGTTTGCACTGGAGCCAATTGACACACTCTTGCCTCCCATTTTCAAGTTAAGAGGTTATTAACTGCACTTTTACATACATGTCTGCTCTAAATTGCAGAATGGTATTCCCCACATCCACTCGTTCATATGTGTTCCTGATGGGATCCGCTTTTGTGAAGCTGAGCAGTGCCGAAATGGTAAGAGAAGGACTTGCAACTTGCCCTATTTCTCTTTAAATACTCCCACTGATGAGAGATGAAGGCTGCTTTAGTGAAAGGTGTCACAGGGCCTACAGCATAGCCAGTCCTCTCCAGAGATCTAAACCAAAGAATTTTTTTATGATCTTGCACCCCTTGATCCAAGAGATGGCTAAAGAAGTAATGAAGTTCGTTATGTATGTATGTTCTAAACATAAAGTGGTTTCAACAGTACATGTAACAGAACTGCTATATATTGTCACATGATTTAATAGCCTTCTGAGAACAGCCTGACCACTTTTTTACATTACAATATATTCTACAGTCTGACTATTATCATTACCCTACATATTATGAAACCACACTGCTGTTGACCAATTGCTTAGTTTGCAGTTATTTTCAAAACTCTGTCAGCATCTTGATTTTATTTCCAAGAAAGTTGCAATTTAATTGCTACTAACTTTAAATTAAATTTAATTTAAAAGCTCATTCTGTCATGAGCATTATGAGCACTCAGCTCTACATGCAAACAGTCTTTCACATTAAAATACTTCAGTGCGATTACTATTTTTGCATACTGTGTGTAAACAAATCACCATATGATTTCACTTAAACTTTTGTAATACTTTAAAGACATTGGCGGCTTTCAAGTTCAACTGTCCATCCATAAGTTGGCATTCAATGGGAGTGAATATTATATTTTCTTGCAGTGACTCACAACAAGAGCCCAAGTTCAGCACAGCTCACTGTGCTGGCATTTCATTTTACCTGGGAACTGAGCTGAGATCACTGCACTGTTTCACACAGTGGGTTTAGGTGTGTTAGGCATTAGTTCGGTACCTATTACTTTCCTGACATAACTTAGAATTTTTCCCATCCTGCCCTCTTTCCCTATTTTCCTAACATGTCAGCATTAAGATCAGTAGCAAGACCAGTTTCACTTGCAGACAATGAAGGGTTCATTTGAGCATTGTTCCTATGTTTTTTGCTGAAAGCAGAGAGAGCCCTTACAATCCTCCATTGCCTCTCAGCTTAATCTTTTTTAATATTCCTAGTAATGTTAACTACTGCCAGATTTCTACTGCCATATTTTTGGCAGCCTCTGTAGTACTGAGGTTTCTAGAAAACATTAAGAAAGAAACCTGTATTTAAAAAAAATAAAGAAAAAGGGTTCATGCTTTCTTAGAAAGCTGCTTCTCTTAATGTACAGATTGACTTAAACTTTTCACCACCTTAAAAATTCAGCATGAAATTCTGCCTTTAAGGCTTACTGAAGAAACTGTCTTTTCTTCTTAGTCTTAGTCTTCCCTTCATGTAGCCCTTTAGCTGTTTCTTTAGGATTTCCTGCGTAGGTGAACAATAACCAAAGAGAAGATTTTCAAAGCCCTTTTATATTTCTTGTAAGAGAATCTTCTCTATCTTTAGCATCCTCCTATGCACCTATCAGCCAGACAGAAAAATTTATTTCTCAGTTAATGCTATCTTTTAACAATTTTCTCATCAATTAAAGAAACCTAGTGAGGCTTAATAGAATTACAAGCTTTTTTTTTTTTTGCCATTGTATTGGCTGATAAAAGTCTCAGAGTTTTTTGGAAACTGAAAACTTTTAAAGCAATTTAAGAGTCAACATTTGATAACTGAAGCACAAAAAAATACTGAAAGCACAGCATGAGCTCTTAAAATTGAAAACTTTGCCTGTTTGTTATATTCTCTAGTGCAAGTTTCAGGTCAATTGCTTACATAGCCAGCCAGTCAGCCAGCCTTATGGTAAATCAGTCACTTCAAGGAGCTATTTCAAACAAGGCTATGTATTTGAATATGAGACAAATATATCCCCAGATTCTACAATAGTATCTGCATTACATTACATTAATATCCATGCAATACAACCTAAAACTCAAGAAATTAATTCATCACAATCTGAACAAACCTCAGAATCTGCCCAGTGATAGTCTGTTCTTTAGGTGTTTTTAAAGATTTAGTTACAGGGAGATGCAGCCAAAATTATAGATACACCTTTTTGGACTCCTTCAAAGCCAATAATGAATGTAAAGAAAAGAAGAAATAGATAAAATGCAATTTTTATAAGTAAGAGAGCAATTTAAAATAAAAGAAACCTCTGTACAAGCATGCCATTTAGAAATATCTGCCAAAGTGGAATTATTGCCAGTATAAATTCCTGCAAAGGCATAGTTTAAAGACAAAATCTGTCAGTCTTCCCTGTCAAAGACAGGATAACTATGCACCAGATGTATTGAAGGATTAATTTTGAAGTAGGCATGAAGAGCAACATAAGCTGCAGCCACTGAATCTCTGCATAGGCTCTGGATGAGTCTGTATGCCATGAAGTTTTTTTCTTCTGAATGTTATTTTTTTGGCAGCTCTGGTCAGTGAAATTTTATCAGTTTGGTGTGCTCTAAATGACTAACGACCTGAAATTGTTTAGCTGCCATCCAAAAGGTCTGTCAGAAGAAAAAGTTCAGGACACAGCTGCGTGTTCTGTAGACAATGATAATCCACCCATGCAGCAGTGAACCACAACAGCACATTTTAAAAATAGTGGCTAAGAGCAAAAACACTGTCAGTTTGAACCTGTGGGTGGCATCTGTATCAGTGCCAGTTCCTGCTAATTAGCTGAACTGCAAGGATTTGCATTGGCTCTTCGCCCTCTCATTCTTATAAATGCAAAACTCACAACAGTGTGGGTATGTAAAATGAATTTCCGACTGAGGCTCACAGTCTTTGTACAGAGGGTTTTGACACTTGTCTACATTTTTAGAAAAGACTCACCTCTCCTGTACTCTGCAGCCATAGTTGCCTGCTTCATTTCCCTTTAGAGCAATTAGTAGTCCCTGAACTGACATCAGTGAGAGTCAACCTGATGCACATCCCAGCTCTGAGGTGGTAAGATAAAGGGTGTCCTCACCTTTTCTTTACTGCAGGTCACTTAATGAGATTCTCTGCTTTCTAGCTTAAGATCTGATTTCAGTAGTTTCTGTCTTGTTTCTTACCTTTCTGCTAACATCAGTGTGCAGAATTATTTTTTTTTCTAAAGTACCTAGGCTTGCATCAGAAGCATACAAGTGAGTCCTGGACAGACTCCTTCATGTGCAGCTGTCACCGCAGTCCAGATATTTCTTTCTCTTCACCTGAAAAGGAGCTCATACTGCCTTGTATTTTTGGATCACAGGTCCTCTGGTTGTTTTTGCTGGAATTAAAGATCTGAAACTTATGAAGACAACACAGTCTGGATTTGAAGGCTTCTTTAGGAACGAACACACCACACTTCCTGAAAGGAACGACAGAATTTTATGTGGAGAGCTGTTCTGCAAATGGTCATATGGCGAATGCAGAAATTTTGACTTTGATTGCACATGGTATACATGAAATCAAATAATATTTATCATGTAATCTATGATCCCAGAGTCCTAGGAATAAGGGCCAGATGTGCTGTTGCTGTGCACCAGCCACTCTCACAGATCTCAGCAGTGGTGCTAACCTCCTGGTACCAGGGTGAGAGGCACACCTTGGGAGGTAACTCCTCTCTCTGAATGGACAGTTCAGTGCTTAGTACAGAACACTTTAGGAGAACAAACTAAACTGTTAAATACTTCTAGCAAAACACTTATTTGTGATTTATAGAGCTGGATGGTGCAATTTGGAGGTGGCAGGACATAAAAGTTGTTCTTCCATGAAATCCCAGGATATGTATCTCTCAGAAAATAGAGGGGAAAAAAACCACAGCTCCCCCCCCCAACAAACAAACAACAAACAAAAACCCAACCCGCAATAAACTCTTATGGATCTAGAGAGAGATAGCTGATACAAGGTTTTGTAAGACCCTGTGTTACCTCTAGGACCAAAATCCGTGAATGTATCCTTGAAGCCTTTGCTGGGCCAGCTGACTGTGGGGAATATTCACCCTCTTACCAGAAGACTGTCAACTCTATCCAGATGCTCGTCCTTTCCCAAGTGCCCCAGGTATCTTCTTTCCTCCTGTTGATGTTCTATGTAATAATGAATGTTAATTGGACCACTGAGAAAGCCAAAATGAGCCTCTTATATCCTCTGACAGATCTAAGTAAGGAAACTGTTGGTATAACTAGATGGACTGATAAAAATGCACACACTGACAAGTTCATATGCTGTTCCTTGGCTGTGAACATAATGGGGGAGAATAGTAGTCAGTGCTCAGCAGGACATGAGTACAAGTGAAATGTGTGCTGCAACATTGTCTGCATGATTGATAGATTGCATTTTATCAGCTGTATATATGGGGGGTTTGCACTGCTTTTCTTTATAGTGAGTGAAAAGATTGCCAGGCTATTGGCTGAGAAGAAGCCCTAATCCACTGTTGCATCTGTTTTCATGGTTTCAGGTACAGGTCATAGAAACAGTCCTGAACAACACTTTTTATAATGTTGTAGACATGAAGAATCTAGGTGTGACCAATGATAAAGAAGTAAGTACATGTTCCAAACACAACTTGCCTGGACTCTTACAAAATACTCAGCCTTGATGCATAGCAGAATAGAACAGTACATAGAGTAGAATAGAATAGAATAGAATAGAATAGAAGCTGAAGGAAGCAAACTTTCTCTCCCAGCCCCAGCGAAAGCTCCACAATACCTCTAAAAGAGATTTTCACTGATTACAGAAGAATTGCCTTCTTGTGCTGTTGATAATACCTAAAGCAGCCCAGTGAAATGTGTTAGAAATCAAAGGGATCTGTAAGAGACCATGCCTGAAAAATCTTTTTGTTTTCTCCACTGAATTTGACTTCTAGTGATAATGCCAACCTGTGCAGTTTTAACCAAGCAGAATGTGTCCTTGCACAGTGTGAAAAGCCAGCCCACCGTGGCTCTTCCATCTGCTCCACTGGCAGCACCACTGAGGCCAGGGAGCATCCTTGGTGCAGTGGGGTTACAAGTAGGTGAGCTAAGCCATAAGCTAACACTAGGTGACAGAAGTCCAGCACTCTAAGGGAGCAGTGAAGGGATGTTTCTCCTGCCATTACAAACCAAAGCAGGTTGGTCCAACAGTGGGCAAGGTATAAGCCTGGGATTAGACAGAGGGTGAAAGATGTGGTAGATGAGATATATATTTGCTCCTCCCTCCACAGCTGCTCTAGCTGACAAGCAGGTCCAGATGAAAGTCTGTTAGGTTATCCTCACATTACAGAGAGAAACTGGGTTATTTCATTTTGCAGCAACAATCCACAGTCTGTTTATGTGCTTGTCACCCTCTCTAAGTCTTGTGATTCTACTGTCGTCTGATCTTCCCCTTATCCCCTTTCAGATGGACATTATAGATCCACTTTCATCTGAGATAAAAACAACATCTACTGTTGTTACTCATAAGGGAAGGGAAGGGCAGGGCCTGGGTGTGATTTTGAGAGGAGATTAATAGCTGCAGTTTCTGTTCTGATGGTGCTGGCACATCCCTGTCTCGGAAATGACCTTGGTGTTTGTGCTCATCCCCCTCAGGTTCTGGTTCCAGTGGAAGCTCCTTATGGCTCCTGTGCTTGCACACTTGGCAGGAAGAAGTTCTTGGAAGCACAAGGTCACATGCTAAAAGATGAGAAGCAATGTCAGCCTGGTCTGGCAGCTGCCCAGGGAAACTAAACCTCTTGGCTACACCCACACTGCTCTGATAAACTTAAGTACAGCTTTCCCATCAATGTATACTCCTGATTGGCCTCTTCCATTGCTGACTACTTTTCCTTCTATGAACTCCTGAGGCTGGGATTTCTGAAGGACCCACAGGAATTCAGAAATCAAAGTCTGCCCCTGAATCTCAGTGTGATTTGTAGACTGAAATCCCCTAAGTACTTTTGAAAATCCTAGTTAGATAGTAAAAATCCCAATTTATAGTAAATTAATTTCCAAAGCAGCTATTCTCAGACTTCTTAATGAAACAATTAATTTGATAATGTCTGCAACAAGCTTTTGATATGTAAAATCACCAACTCTGTATATTCTTTTTATTAATGTTCCTCCAGTAAAATGAATATACAGACATGAGATGGTATTTCATTGATGTAACCTGATGCCACACTGATCTACAGTGCTTAGGTTCTGACCCAGTAACTGAATAGGAAATCAGTAAGACACTGATTTCTTTCCAAAGGAAATGAAAAAAAATTTTAGAAGGATTTATTCTAGCTCCTTTGCAGTGTGAATAGTCACAGCTGTTGACTGCTTTCTCTCCATGTATTCTGACTGTAATGGCTGCTGCACCTACTCATCAGACTATAGTTACTATATAATTACTTTTATATTAATCACTGAGGTGTTTGAGGTTTTGGGCTATCTCCTTAAGTTTAATTAAGTAGTTTTCTTTAGTCTAATAATCTCATCATGACTTCTGAGCAGGCAGGAGTCAACCTAAGTAACCCTATTACTTGCCAGAGGGACAGGGAGAAAACTAGACACAACAGACTACGAATCTTAGAACACAGAGATAAACTATGAAGCCAGCAATTCTCACCTCACAAACCGCAGCTGCCACACATCCAACAGAAATCCTGCTCAACTTCTGACAGCCTCAAACCACTGCTCTCATTTTCCCTGGGCATCATTTGCACAGACTCCATGTGACAGAGTGCAAATCCCATGGGAAGTGCCCAGAGGTATTTCTGAAAACTACAATTCTGTTGCCTTTGTGCCATCCTAATTCAGGCTGACCTGTAGCACTCGTCTGGGTACAATCATTAAATTCATAGGCACCAAAAATAATGCACATGTCCTGCACTGTGTGACATTTTGAGGTGCTTTGCAAGATAGGAACTTGCCTTGGTGAGCACAACGTAACAGATGCACTGTTCACAAGCCTGAGATATCTCCTGAAAAACAACAGGACAAATGATACCAGAGTCCATCTGTCCCAGACATGCTGTTCTTTGGCCACTAGCCAATCCTGAAAAGTTATATTTACAACACTTCTAGTTTTGCTGGGAACATTCTCTCTTACACCTTGTATTAGTGTGCTGTAAAGTATTTGTGGGGTTACATCTTGCTATTTCTGCCATTTTTAGGTGCTTGTAATTTATTAATTAAGGGTAAATAAAGAGCAATATTAAAAAAAAAAAGCAAACAGCTGGTATTTTTACTGTTTACCAGATAAGAAATAAAATGGTTTACTACTTACATATAAAGGCAAACACCCTAAGTAAAAGAAATACATTTTCATTTGGCCAATTTTACCTCTAAAAACAACCAGTCTTGTTCCAAATGACATTTCACTACCAATTGATAGAACAGATGAAAATGTATCTTATTGAACATTTCAATATTTGAACCTCTAAGCAAGGCAGATCTTCACAACCCACTTCCTTTCTGCCTCATGAAATCGACTGCATGAGGTGGAAGCTTTTCTATTGTGACTACTTCTGCTACATTTGTGGCTTACAGGGTAAGTAGTCAACTAACCCTCATGGCAGAACAAGGACACAAAACAGCAACCAGTTGTTTATTTAGAGTTTCCTGTGGCAAAAAACACGCATGTACAATCATGCAATGTGGTTTCTATAAATCCCCCCCAAGACATGCAGATATTCCGAAAATCTTTAAAGGCTTCTCAGCACAGCTCCATCCAGCTCAGCAAACCTGAGTCACTTATGTGGGCAGACTGCTTCTAAAGAAAGTACTTAGGCAACCAGAGGAAGCCCAAATTTTCCATACAGCAATTAGATTCAGATCACAATCGCAAAAATAATTCTTGAAAATGGGATTTAGCCAGACTTACAGGTGCCTGACACCTGACCAAATTCCCATTGGCTTCAGTAGATTTGGTCTCCACAATGGACTTGTGTTATTTTAATTGAGACAGATTTTTTTTTCCAGTTCCTGTCCCGAGCAGCTATTCAAGTTGCTTACTGTGTTTTACTCAGAAGCAGCTGTGATGCTTTGCTGATGAAAGCACACTTGACAAAAAAAAAAAAAAAAAAAAGCAAAAAAAAAAGCAGCTAGCAAATTGTAAAATTGCGATTTAAAATACATCTTGCTTTTACCACGGACCTTGCTAGTCCTGGGCTCCTACTCCTGTCAGAAACAGGGTATCTCAAGTGTACAAACACCTTACTATCATTTTAGCCTTCAATTACTTCAAATCCTGTTTCTGCTCAATTTTTCTAGCTGCCCAGTACAGTCAAGCAACAATCCTCCTCAGCTGCTGCTGATACTTAAAATGCAGCCTACATCACATAGATAAAATGCACCAACTAAACACATTAGCCAGTATCTAAACCAGAGATGAAATGTAATCTTCAGTGTCAGTCCAAGTAATCTATCCTCACTGGTTATATTATTCTATATAAATATTCAGACTACCTGCTTTCCAACACATATTTAAACCCGTCAGTTTTTATTAACTATTACAGCTATATTTTAGCTTCTATAACGTTCTTCTATAGCTTCTATATATCTTTTTTTTGTTTGTTTGTTTTGGTTTTGTTTTTTTCTTCTTGTTTTTGTTTTTATTCTTGCTTTTATCAAGAGTACAGAACACTGATTCTAAATTGAAAGGAACAATTTGAAGTGACCAAAAAAAAAAGCTTTCTGGTTAGAAATCTCAAGATAAATAATTCTGAAGTTAGAATCACTCTATTTGTGTATATACAACAACAAACCACCTTTTCCTCAGAAAGCACACGGCTGTATCTAAAAAGAAAACCCATTAAATGTCTCCAGCTATAGGGTCAAAAATGCCAGTTCATATCTCAGTTATAATTAGGATGTAAACTGTTATATGATTCTCAGATTGACCCTTAACATGCAAACAGGTTGAGAAAGAAAAGACACATGCACCTACACCTGGTCCCATGTGTGTATGCATGCTCATAAATATAGGTACAAATGACATTTGCTACCTCAGCTGGTGCCTGATTGACCTGTGGGAATCACTTAAGACACAACAGGAGCTGAAGTTGGTTGTTCCATAGTTTTTTACAGACTTGCAAACAGTCAGCTGCATTGAGTTGAAGTCTTCCATCTTCCCTTTGAGATCCAGCCCAAACTACACACCAAGCCAGCAGTTCACCTCTGCCAGGCTCACAAAAAACAAGTGGTGGAGAACCAGGAAAGGGACACACACCCCACTGCTGCCTGCCAGAGAGAGCTGGAGGAGCACTCACAGACCTGGGGGGTGGAAGCAAAGGCAATTATTCACTCCTGTTAGCTGACCATAGCAGTCAGGTATCACTGCAAGTAAATGCTTTACTGTGGGGACAGACATCTGTAGCCCAGGTCCTGGTGAACAGAGGTGCACAGCAGGGCCTGCCTGGAATGGGAACATAAGAGAACAGAGGCAAGAGATACTAGAAGATATTAGAAGATAAATGAAGGGAGAGAAAAGGAGGGAGAAGTACAGTGGTAGTAAAAAATACCAGACAAGTCAAAGAACTGAGAAATCGGAAAATTAAAAAAAAAAAAAAAAAAAAAAAGTGAGGACAAGTGTATCTTCTGTCTGGCTACTTCAGAGTTGAAAATGAAGGCCCAAACAAACAATATGGGAGGGAATCAAAACTAGAAGAGGGCAGAGAAACCTTGAGTGCAGAGGGAAACATAACTGCAGAAACCAGAGTTCCTGAGTATTGAGGGGGGCCACCTCTCAAGAGGGGTATTAGGCATGAATTCCTATATTAATATCAACATTTGCCTGGAAAAGACAGCTCAGATTTTAATGGCCCTGTACTCCTATATTGTTTCAAAATCTTCTATATTACACATACTTCCAGGAGAAGCCCAGGCAGACTGGCATGTGGTATTTACACAGAACAGAGGAGGGAGGAGAACAGGACAATCCTTGCAAAACATGGTTGCTACACCCAGAAATACACCCCCTTCCACACTTCTCCCTGTGGTTTGCCAGCCAGCTGGGAAACAAACTCAGCTACAAGTTCCTTAGTCTTTACTTCCTTCCTCCTCACCAGTACAAAACAAAGCAATGTTACTCTTGAATCAGAGATCAGTGCTAATGATGAGCCTTTGCTCCATTTTTTTTGGTATGATTTAGATGCTACAAAGTCAGGGTTCTACAACAAAGCAAGTTCTGCAGAGTGTTTGTAGAGGATTGTAGCAATTATCTGAAAAGGGGAAAAGAACATTTTGAAAGCAGTGCAAGCTGCCAGTGCCAAGACATTTGCTGTTGCCTTATCAGCAGACCAGATGATGATACATCAGTTATAACTTCTGACTGTTCCTTTAAAAAAGATGCTCACAAGTGCATCATATAACTACAACAGTGGTTTCCAGTGCTCACCAGCAGCATTCAGAAGCAATGAAATTCTCACATGGAGGCCAAGTCTTCATGGTTCTCACACCTTGGGCTCTCCAGGTATTTGAGGCTACAGTTGTATTCCCCAAATTTACAGCATCGACCAGCTAATGCAGTTCTGGGAGTAAGATGAATACACATCTGGGCTCCAAAGAAACATTACTAAATCAAACAGCTCCCTAATTTTAGGAGCTAAGCAAGAAAGAATTTAATGACCTTGCTACATTATCATACAGGAAGGAACATCTATTTCACAACTGCCATACCAAAGGAATACTTTAATAGTTTCAAATTATTTCCAAAAGTGCTGTGACAGATTCTGATAGGTGTGCACTAGTGGTATTATGAAAAGGGTAAGAGGAGACAAAGGAAAGAAGACAGAAAGGAGATAGGAGGACCTTGGCTGCAGCAAATCTCTCTCCATGTACTGACCAGCAGTGGGGGCAAGGGAGCTGACTGCTGCTTTGCTCCTCAAAGCTGACTCGAGCCTAAACTGCAGTTCCAGTGTGAAAGAAAGACCTCCAGCACTGAGACCGCTGTCATTCTCACACCCAGTATCAGCTCCCAAAGCACAGGGAAGGCTTTTAAGGAAACGGGACTCCCCTAGCTGCTGGCACACAAGGGCATGTTATAAACCGGATTGCTGCAGTTTTGCGACTCTCAGAACTGCAGTATTGACATGGTATCCAGCAATGCCCATCAGTCACTTCCTCATCTCAGTAGCAGCTGTGTTTTCTGCGAGAGAAATGGTAGCTAAAAATAACCTGGCTTTGACTTCCTCTTTCAAACCCTCCAGTTTCATAAAAAAGATTTTTTTGTTCTCTCAGAAACTAAAAGGAGAATGTAACAGCCAAAAACCAGAACAGTCACCTGCACAAAGAGAACAGCAGCACTAGAAAGCTCAGAGAAAAGCAGGAAACTACAATAAGGATTAGGGACAGCAAAAATAAATTGTTGCCATTTGAGTAACATCCTCCAAATTCCCTTTTGCAGCAAGCTTTCTGTTAGGCCTTTATTTGTATGAATCTGTTAGCACTCCTGATCAAAAGGGGAATACAGTCTGAATGTTTCTGAATGCAATTCATTTGTTCATTAAAACATAGTAAAAGAAAGCAGAGTGGTCAATAATCACCAAATAAACTCTCATGGCTGTACAATGGAGGTTTTTACTCTCTGATGGGATAAATATGTTTTACTTTCAATTGTGTCATCCATAGCTCTACAAAATGTGTCAATCCCCCATCAATTATGCAAATAGAGAAAAAGATAATATTGAATTTATCCTTCATAACATAGCATCACATGTTCTACTCCAATAGAGTAGAATACTACTCTACTCCAACAATAACTCTGCAAATACAGGGCTGATAGGCATCTCTGGACTGCTACAGGAAGCTGCTTCTCACAATCCTTTTCATATACCTACTTCTGTATTAAAATATTTAAGAGTTTCATGTATAATTTTGCATTTGCAGCCTGTAATTAGCTTGATGCAGACTGCACCTGAAAAATCCCCAAGGCAGGGACAATTACTCTAGTATTCCAGGAGATCCCTAATCCCAGAAGGTACCTCTGGGCACTACCAAGCAAAATCATAGGCAGAAGTCAGACCGTGACTTACAAGTCAAATAAATATGTTGTACAACATAAAGATTAGAAAGTACACAAGACAGCATGCTGCTATGTAGTTTATATCATATACCATATCCTGTGAGCTTTACATACAGCACAGCTATTAATGTGGCTTTACCTCCTCTCAAATCTCAACACCAGAAACCACACACCATCCCCTAGCACTGCAGCATCAACAGCCACCTTGCACTTGGCCAAGCCAGAAGCAAAGGCAGGGCCAGCACGTAGGCAAGAGATTACAGGAGCTTCTCTTTTCCCTCCCTGAGTCCTGTTCCCACTTGGCAGAAGGCACCACTCTCTCTTACCTTCTCCCTTCTCAGCTGCACCCCTTCACCATTTCCTTCCACACCATTTCCACTTTCACCACACTCTCCTGTTTATTTCCTTCTTCCCAGTTCTCTTTGCTCAGCCTCACTGATGCAACCTCACATCCAGGGGGGGTTACCCCATTCCAGGGGTAATCACAAAGCTCCCTGTGCCAGAGAAGATGGTGACCCCAGACAGAGCTGAGCATCATCTGTGGGCTATGTCCCAGACGTTCTCAGGTAAATCACCGTGCCATGCCAGGGCAGCACAGAGCCTCTGCACCACTGACAGCTGTAGAAAGGGGTAAGAGAAGGACAGATGTTACTGGTGAACTGTGACCAGGGCTTCAGATTCTCTCCTTCAGCAGTAATTGCATGAGATCAGAGAAAGCAAGTAATGAAATTTTAGAATATCTTGTTAAAAGTAATCAAAAGAATGTAGAATATTAAGTAGATTTTGGTACATTTTAATGGAAAAACGGAGAAAACCAGGAGCTCAAATATATCACAACAAAGAAATAGAGAAAGTAAAAGATCTGTAAAGTATACTGAATCCAAACATAAGTAACACTTTATTGGGATATAGCAAGCAACCTATCAAATAGTGAACTGGTACAAACAGATTGAACAAGACTCTCTTTTAACAGAGATGTATGGTGACAAGACAACTTCTTTCAGTTTTTAAAACAAGTATTTAAACTGTTAAGTAAAGCATTAAAAAAATCAACCATTGCAACATCAATGACAGAC